>NC_089781.1:66454101-66464101 GCF_040412425.1 Macrobrachium rosenbergii | reverse complement strand
TTTATCATGTTGTCATTAGTCATGTGGTCCATCTTTTATACCTATAGTTTCCCTTATTAATTTACCAGACAATTTTGCCAAGAAGTTGATATGATACCTTTCCTTCTGGTTGTTTGCCACAACCTAGAGCAGCAAAGTTAGTTATTACGAAATGCTCATTTCAAGATCAAAATGATACATGAATAAAACAAAAAACTAAAACACGTCAATCAAGTTAAACATCTTCTTGATAGCCGGCAAACAATGCGCAGTTCATAGCAAATGTAGGTATAATACAAATATAGCAATGCAGTAAGAAATCCACGCAAACATTTTACTCCCTTAAGGTATACTCGTATTCCATCCTGCAACTTCATCAAGAAACAATTTTTATTGTTTTGCACATCGATTATTCTGCTTGTATTTTTGGTTTTAGGAATGTACAGTAAATATGATTTACATGACTGTTGTATTCCTCAATCTTAAAATGTATTCTTTGCTTATTAGTTTCAGACATTTTTAAATCACTTTTCTGTTCATGACCACAATAATTTTTATATTCTTTAGTTACCTTTAGAGATTATTCATGGATAATCAACGTGAACAGTGTGCAGCGTATTTAAAAAGTTGATATCCCATACGAAATATTAATCTGACCCCAGACACAAATACTTCTGATGAAAACAAATAAAATTTTCATAAGAAAAAATTATAAAAAAGAAACAGCATAAATCAATAGGCTCCAACAGCAGTTTTAATTTACTCAATTATACAATATTAACAACCTTCATCGTTTAATCATTCCTCATTGGGTGGTGGGTACCGTTGTCAGCTGGCACTCGAACCTTCGACCCGCCAATGAAGAATTAGAGGAATTTATTTCTGGTGATAAAAATTCATTTCTCACTATAATGTGGTTCAGATTCCACAATAAGCTGTAGGTCTTGTTGCTAGGTAACCAATTGGTTCTTAGCCACGTAAAATAAATCTAATCGTTCGGGCCAGCCCTAGGAGAGCTGTTAATCAGCTAAGTGGTCTGGTTAAACTAAGGTAAACTTAACCTAATTAAGTAATGCGCCTTAAACCCAGTAATTGATGATACTGGCGATCAAAAAACTGTAACTTCGTGTCTGCATTCATAATAATTTAATCAAGAATTAATATCTGTAGGGATATGATGCAGCTTGACTTACATTTAGTGTGGTAATAGAAATGCTACAGCAGAAACTCAGATAATAATTGTCACTTAATACAATTTAGTTTTATTTAGAACAGTTATCAAGGGAGACACCCACGGGTTGGGAATTCCTTTTTTGGTCACTATAATTTAAGGACCATTTTTGACATTATCAAGCAAAGCTCTTAAACACTGTCCTTTTTTGCTTGGTGGTCCTTTGACATAAAGTTTAATGTTTTACATGAAATCGTTTCACTCAGTTAGCTCCAGGCAAAATAATTTGCTTGGTCAACTGGCATGGACATTTTGAAAATAGTAGCAAGTATTTATTGCGTTTAATTTACAAATTCTGATAAATTCTTTCCCTTTAATTACTTAACTAAATTAAAATGGAAGTTCAGTTTTACCCTTTCAGTAAGTAGACCTTTGCAGGCTCTGTCTGTGTAAAATCCAGACTTGCGATAAGCAGTTTTAATTTGCATCCCGTCTTTGAAGCTAATGTTCATGCTCTTCTATTCATTCAAATGACATTTTGAAGTAGTAAAACAAAGGTTCAGTTTTATAAGATAACAATGTTTAAAAGTGACTCAAAAGGTTACTTTCTAAATCCGCCCTCCATCCCTAAAAATTAAGAATATTATACATCGTGGACCTATGATCAGCATGCAAGGAGGCCTTTTAGGAGTTAACTAGCATCTCAGTCACAGTCTTCAAACATAGGCGACAAGAAACTCCTTCCCGGTATGTGAAGATATACCAGCAAGAATAGGGCTCTACGTTGCTTCCAGTTACGGTCCAGAGGTTCGAAAGTTTGAGGCTAGCCTAATCATTAAGGCAGTGTGGGCCTCTTTACATCACTGGATGGTTAGTTGTCCAACTGGGAAGGTCTGAGGCTACCTCGTGTCTGGAAGTCCTAGGTGAAGGATGGAACAAGTAATTGATTCTTATGATGCAGGTATAACTTCTATTGCCTTACAAAATGGTTGACCGAAAATTCACTTATTGCTGCTGATCATTCTTATAAAATAATAAGGCAAACTCTCCGACTTCTTAAATACTGGTGCAAGGATTTCTGAATGAGTAAAATAAGAATTATTGAATTATAAAGTAAAGCTTTTCAAAACAATATATTTACCAGGAATGAGATGCTTTATAAAATAGGCTTTACGTATTATATCAGCTTGCTAGCTCTGAAGCAAATATTTCATTGTATTGTGTTATCCGAACCATCAGTTATTGGACTGCAGCAGAATCCAGAATAAGATAAGAGGCATTCTTAAATACGCTCTAAAATTTCTATCATTGCTAAAACCTATCTCGTGAGTTGATGCCTTAGCCATTTTAAAAGTTTTGCACTATACAATATGTATATATATATATATATATATATATATATATATATATATATATATATATATATATATATATATATATATATATATATATATATATATATATATATATATATATATATATATATATATATATATATATATATATATATATATATATATATATATATATATATGTGTGTATATATATATATATATATATATATGTTCTTATATATTATATCGTTATATATATATACATATACATAGGGGCCATAGAGGATACATATATATATATATATATATATATATATCAATATATTATATATATATATATATATATATATATATATATTTATTTATATATATATAAATATATAATATCCAGCGGGCAATCAAAATATAAATGAAATTACAGATGTTGTACAGATTGGGTCCTTGCTGAGAGGAATGCAAGGGGGTTTTAGTTTTTGCACTGCCAATGGGGGCCAACAGAGGACACCAAACTGTAACAAAAAATTAAGAGCTGAGGTGGGGTGACTTATACCTTACTTTGAACAATTGAATTAGAGAATGGAAGGTCGCTCATGGGAAATGAGTCACTGGTTACGTTACAATGAATTTATTTACATGGTTGAAGCGATCAAAAATGAATCTTGAAACTGAGTATCCAGCAGGCGATCAAAATTAAAAATGGAAATTACAAAGGACTTGTATAGCACATCTCTAATTAGAAAAATAATAAAGGAAATTGAATTAATCTCAGTTAATTGGCTACTGACACAATGGGGAATGTTTTGAGTAAGCTGTGGGACTGCTATCCAGACTTTCTTGGTTAACAAAATGGCAGCAACTCCTAAGATGATTTGATTCACAAGGTGGGGTCGACTGAGCGGAAGAGTAGCAGGTCTCCTGGAAAATGAATCCAGGATTAATGTTCTAGCACAAAGAATTTCTCTCACACGAAAGATTATGCACTACAGAGGAATTCGATCAGTTAAATTAATTAGCCCTTGTTTAACACTATGGTTGGAATAATCTAATGCTGATCACTGAATTAAATTAGATTGAGGTTAGGGCTAGTCATATATTTAGTTATGGGCTGCTTTGTTGGTAGATTTATATTAACAAAAGGGGCTTTGTTTAGGGAATGAAAAGTGAAAATTCGGAAAATATAAGAGAGAAATTCACGGAAAGAAACAAAACTGGCTTGGAGACTAATTGCTACTGACGTACCTTATGTCTGTTGATGTTTTGAGCTCTGAACATGTGGGGCTTGGCAGTCCAAGTTTGTTAGCCTATATATATAGGGGAAGAAGATGAAGGGCACAACATGTCGCTAGTGTGTGGTATGGAGTGTCGTGTTTTCCCGAGTCGAAATATATATATATGTATATATGCTTATATTCCAATCTCCGGGCATCAGTCATTTGCAAAAAGTCATACGGCCAGCAAAAGGGGGTATGGAAAATAGGTCTCATGGTTAGGGAACTTATAGGGTTAAGCTCCTAGTCTACCTTACAGCCTGGTTTTCGTCCCTATGCACTAACGGACTAGCTGCATATACAAATCATATATATATAGGGATAAAGGGGAAAGCTATAGGTGTCATTGTTCTACCCCCAGGTCAACCAAGAAGCGCTTTTGTTCAGAAATTTTTTATTATATATATGACTAAGAGGGATAAATGAATATATATATATATATATATACAGTATATATATAGTATATATATATATATATATATATATATATATATATATATATATATATATATATATATATATATATATATATACTGTATATATATATATATATATATATATATATATATATATATATATATATATATATATATATATATATATATATATATATATATAAATGTTCGCATTCTCACTTGGCATTTTGCATGATTATTCAGATTACTATCAAAGCAGACAAAGTTATGTATGGTCTATATGGCCACATACGAATGCAAATATTTTTCCCAGTATGTGAAATCACAAATACAATTGCTAACAGACGGCTAGTACGCAATTACATAACCATTAGACAACAATTCCATCCAAAAGAGCCTTACCTTAATATGTTAGTTGGTGTTACATGCTTGATCTTCATTTTGGAGATATTTAGTCAATTGGCAATCAGCACTTATACTACAAAATTATTTGATTTATTAAAAGCCACATTTGTTAGCGTTCCTAATGATCGTATTTAGTGATTTACTTCCCTCAAGTGTATTTGATTTTGGTACATATACATTCCTTCATACTCTCCCTCAAATTTTCATAACAAATTTTCCCACTCACTCTGTCTCATCTACTTCCTTATTGATCATCGTACACAGTTACACAATTTTCTTTGCTTTCCTACACTTACTCTTGAAACATTCCTCTCTCTTTTTCGTTTAATCTTATCGCTTCATTATACTACGTTGAGTGTCTTTTATTTTTAATTTCTGTCCATTTATATGTGCAAAAAGCTCCGCTGTCCGGGTGATCTAACCCTTTCGCCTTGAATGATCCCATTCTACTCTCTAGTGTCGTTGACACTGCCTAATTTTTCTTCTTATATGCAAGCATTTCTTCTCTGTTAGTAATGAAAGAGTCTTGATTGCTTTTCTGGCTGCATTCTAAACTCATCCTCGTCAATTCTTATTTCTTTTTGACGTCCTTTTCGCATTCTTAGAATCAAGTCCACGTACTCTGTGCATGTTTTAAACATACGGTAAACAAATACGTGTAGACCAACATGGTTTCAACACCACAGATAGTAAGTACGAAAGCCAATATACCAAGGGAACATAGGCAGCCAAACATTTTTAAACTAATGTTATACAGAAAAGTTTATGGTTAAAAATAACGTAATCAATGATAACATAAAGAAGAACCATTAGTCGGGACTCCTTTTGGTAAATTTAGTACAAAGAATGTTTCACTTAGGTCAGAGTTAAGGCAAAATGAAGAGATAACAAGAAAATATTTATCATCACTAACAGAGCAAAAACACAAAAAGAAAAGCTGGTATTATAAAAATCCTTCAAAACAACTCGGAATAATTGTCCAACGGGACATTAAGACCTCATGACATCCATCGCCACACCCTCACTCAAAAGCAGACTGAAATGCAGCGTTCGCTCCCTGTTCCAGTTGGAAAAACCAGAGAAATAAAAGCCCCTCCATGGAATCAGAAAATATGCAACAAATGATTTTGCTCTAGATTTACATTTTCCGATACATTCTCGGCTAGAATAGATTTGTGAATTTAAAGTGGCAATTCTTGAGGCGCCTCTTTCGCTGCCTCTTTCTCCTTCCCCCTCGAACATGTGACCTTAAGATATATAAAAAAAAAAAATTAGTAATTCCATCAAAGCAAAGGATTTTATGGAACTAAGACTGATTAGAATATTTAATTCCAATGCCTTCAGCACTTATGTTAAATTATAAGAAATAATTTATGGCTTCCGCATGATTCCTTTCCTGTGTAAAGACAGAGCTCCCTGGGGGAGAGAGAGAGAGAGAGAGAGAGAGAGAGAGAGAGGAGTGAAAAAGGTTATTTCGGGAAGTAGATAATGTATTTTTCCTTACATTGATTTATGGAATATTTGTAAAATAAAAATGCAATTGATATTATGGATATTGAAGTCGTACCCTCCCGTTGTTTGACAAAACACCGTTCAAAAGAATTGCAAAATCAAGGATACTCAAAAGGAGCAATGGATTTCACTAAGCTAGAGAGTTAAAGGAGATATCAGCAACACTCGGGTATTTATGCATGCGCCCCACCCAACATCTTCTGTTTATAATACCTCGACTGACCTCCCCGTTGATCTCCTGACTTCCCTCCATCCTTCTTGGCCTCCGTAGCCGTGTGTTCAGGACTCCGTTCGGAATTATCCTCTTAATGTCAATCTTTTCGTTTATGCTATTCTTAAAATCCTAATATATGATGTCACAGGTCATCTTATCTTCAAAATTGTTTCCAACGTTGCCTTCCATTATTTTTTTTTTCATAAGAGTTAACAAGGGCGTTCTCTACGACAAACTCGATATTTTGTTCTTGTTGTTATATATACAATCTGTATTTTCCTAATCAACGTTATGATTGTAATTCCAGCAGTGTTTGGCCAGTGCCGAGGGCTTGGCTGTCATGGCGAAGGTTCTGCTTAGGCTGGCTTGCTCTCTCCCTGCGCGATTTGTAGCTCTGTCCAAAATATAATTTGTCGCAATTGACACAAGGTGATAGGTGGATCCTGGCCCTCTTCTCCTCCCCTTTTATGGGTTATCTTATTCCTGGTTACCTTGTTCTTAATGTTGTTTTGATAATTCCCAACTAATGTAATATTTTTCATTCTCCTGTTTAAATCCTTAATAATATTATTATTATATTGGGAATGACGATAGTATTTTTGTTTGTTTGTACCCTCTTTGCCTTGGCGCCTTTCCCCATAATAATGTTTCCAAGCCTTACTATGCGCCTTTCCCCACCAGTGGGTCGGTGTCCCAGTTTTCTAAAGAGGCGAATAGACATTCAAACTACAAACCCTACAGGCCCTAATAATTAACCCTGTCATCATCCCTATCTTAATATCTTTCGTGTAGCTTAAATATATGTGTATGTAACCATTTACACAGACACAAATATATATATATATATATATATATATATATATATATATATATATATATATATATATATATATATATATATATATATATATATATATATATATATATATATATATATATATATATATATATATATATATAATTATATGTATAATGCTATATTATTTAATTTTTAATTAATTTTTACTAAAGATATTCCTCTTACTCTGATTACTACAATCTTCTCCGCTTCTCTTCTCATCCATAAATGGACTTGCTAATCTATTAACAAGAAAATAATGTACGCGACTTTCACTGAAAAAACGTTTATAGATATTTCTTTTGTTATACAAATTATTGTACAGGTATTTGTTTTTTTGTTCATCTTCTTCTTTTCGTATTTTATTTCCATTCAATGTATCGTTATTTCAAAAACTGAAGAAATGAAGCCTCTTTTTATTATATTCCTACAATTACTTGTAAGCCATGTGATGGTGTGAATTTGGCACTGGGGAAGTAGATGTTAGAGATGTGAAAATGGTGCTTAAAAAGTACAGAGTAAAGCTGGTGGAATTATAATTTTGATGTCGGGATTTGGGAACTGAAGTACAAGTGAAGTGAGAGCCATCGTACGCAAGGTATTGAATGAAGGGCAGGTTCGGCTGGAATCTGTGAAATTAATAATTGTTCCGCTGTATGTGGCTAAGGATTATAAATGTGCTCGTTACATTAGTAAATGTATATCTTTACTCAGAGCAATATAGATTTTGAACTAAAGGATAGTTAATGGCAAGGAAGCAAGTCCGTTGACAGTATCACTGATAAGGGAGCAGTTGAGTAAGTGCGATAGGAAAAAAGGTATGTAGGGTGTTCATAGATATACCAAAACCTAGCATGCAGAGGAGGTTGCTGAGGAAGAATGCAGAGATTGGAATTATCTGTGGGTAATTCAAAGGTTTTATGATAAAAAAAAGCAAGGGGTTGTCGGAATATATAGTTTGCTGAGTGACCTTTTTTTTGTGAAAGTCAATCTCAGCCAAGGAGAACAAAAAGACACTGTTAATTAAGTGTGAAATAACCGAGGTCTGCAGTGGATTACTTAATTAAGATGGTAGCAGAGACTCGTGAACGAAATTCAGGGCTTTTCTAATATGATGTAAATGAAAATGACTGTGAATAAAGAAAGTAAAAAAGAGAGCAATGCTTCTTGACATAGATGGAAGAAGAATGAAAGGAAATAGGTTGATCAGTGGCTTTGGGCATAAATGATGGAACATAATACCATGAGAGAGGAGGTGAACCACGAATGAGTAACGTCAGAAAGGTACCATAATAAGGTTGGAGATAAGGCGAGTGTAAACTGAAGCCAGAGTTGAAATAAAGCGCGGAGTTGTTGTGGCAAATGATGTTTATGGAAGCAGGTTGGCTGTCAGATGCGAATACATAAAATAAACGTTGAAACTCTTCTGAAGAACTACAAATATTTTATATGTTGTGGAAGGAGAATTGAAAGGGCAAGGAACCTGCAGATACGAAAAAGTGGGGGACATCTTAGGAGCAAGAATGTTTTGAGCTGATTTTGCCATAGGGTTATTGAGGACTAGAGGATGGTGAAACAGTTTATAATTTGTGAGCTTCGGGAGGAAGGAGAACAGAAAGTTCTATATAGTGCTGAATACATATTGGTCAAAATTCATGACTTTACGAAGGGCTGTTACTTATATCCACGTAATTGCTTTATATTTACTCTTCGGATTAAAGTTTCTTTACACATTACTAAAGTTACCTAAGATGATATGATATTGTACGGAAGATGTTTTTTTTTTTTTTTTTTGGAATCAGATCGGCAGGGTAGTGGCAAATCTCTTTAATACTGGGAAGTTGTTTAGATTCTGAGTATTGTAACATAGGGTTGTTCATTAAAGCGTTTAGTTTGATAACTTAAAGCGAAGCAACAAATAACATTCAGGATTTCGTGAGGAAGTACAGAATTATGTGTAAATATTAGAACACAAAATTTAATTTAAAATTTTTACTCAGTAATCAGCTTTGATCTGGGATTGTTCTAATGCATAGCAAAAAACAAATCCGATAGATCTTCCTCGCTTACAGATAAGTCTAAGTAGGGGATTTATTCTCTCTCGCAATGATCCTCTTAGGCAGATTTTATTCGTAGCTTCGACAACATATGAATACTGTTCGTAAAATTCATTTCAGTACTTAGTGTGAACACACTGACTTATTGTTCATTTGGCAATAATAATCTAGTAAAAGTTAAAAGCTTTGATTTCCTGAACACAATAAGTTTTCGTTTATAGAATCTAACTTCCTGCGCGCTAATGGAAAGTCATAAAATATACTTTTTAAAATAGCACCCTTATATATTTGCCAAAGAATGAGTTTGTCTGGAGAATCAAGACTAATTACGTTTTCTTTTTTCTTTGCTTTGTGGATAGTTAGAATTTTAAATATTAAAAATGCGTCAATGAAGTAATTTTCAGAGTATCTCTTATTTTTATGAAGTGACTCAACAGAATAATGCATAATGAGGAAAAATGACAAAAGAATTCTAATGTAGAACACTGCAGATTCTTCACCATACTTATGTACAAGTAAATGATATCTTGAATTTTTGTTTTCTGTAATTCAGTTAGTGATATGTTATGGGTGCAGTTAGGTTATATTGTAAGTTTGATCCTTAACAGAAGGAAATGGCTTTCATTACTTGTGCAAATGTAATACGTTGTGAGGTACCACTGAGCCGCGTATGTGCATGTGTGCGTGTGTCTACGTTTGCGTGATTAAGAGCCAGGTACGACGTCCATGGACTAAACGCACAGAATGTATGACAAAGCTAACGTATAATTTCAGGTGTATTGTTAAGGATACTTTTACAAGAGCGC
>NC_089781.1:66436601-66449101 GCF_040412425.1 Macrobrachium rosenbergii | reverse complement strand
ATCTCTCCTTCTCCATCAAAAGCATTCATCACACTCCAGTCAAAGGAAAAAACAGCACCTATGAAAACACTTTCGTCTCATTCAGATTAAAAAGAATGGGAACATTATGGAAAATTCACTTTCTTCATTCTTTCCTGTCAAAGGTAGCTTATTCATATAGTAATCGAAAGACGTAAAAAAGCTGACATTGTTCAAAGTGCAGTATCCTCCCTACCTACAATCGCTTGTCATCATGATTACAGTCACTATCACTCATTCAGTATCGACTTAGGCCTAGGCATGACTCCTGATTCAACAATTCCGTGAGGGAGCGGCAGGACAGTTTGCACTAAAATTCAACAATCACAAAGAAATGTTACCAGTCAACATTTACACTACTTTCTTGATATGTAAAGCTGTGTGCATGTGTGTGTGTGTGTGTGTGTGTGTGCGTAATGCGGGCATGTTAGGTGTTTGGCCTAGTATGCAACGCAAAGGATAAACTGAAGAAACACACATTTTGTTTGTTTATTTTACGGTTGCCAAAAATAACAGTTACAAATGAAAACGGAATAAAGATTCTAGTAATAATTTCAGAAGGATACTACAACGTGCCACATAAAAGCTAATTCTCAGTAGAAAGAAATTTGGAATGGCTTATGTTAACCGTTATTTCCATCATTTGTTAGCGTCAAAACGCTGAATATTATAGACACGTTAATGATGCCTTGGGTCGTTCGATCATGTCTTGAAGACTCATGGATGCAACTACTGTAGAGTAGGCTTACTGTAGTATTAGTGGCAGTCAGTTGCACTTCACCTATATTCAACAGGATAAAAGATTTAAAGAGTAAATTCTACTTCTTGAGCTTTGTCGTTTTAGCTTTGAAACATTGCTGGTATTGCAAACCTGCAGAGTCGACTGTTACCCTATGGCTTACCTGACGATGCTGTGCAACGATACTTTCATTCATCAAATTAATCTTATCTATATCAGTATGGATATCATAACTTTTTATTCATTTCGTATTTTAGTTTTTTCATCACATAGCACACGCTAAGTGTATGTTATTAATGATTTCTTCAGTGATTGAACAACTTCCTTAGTACTTCCTAGTACTTCCAGTCGAAATAGTCCGAGTAACTTTTTTCCTAGTGAACTATATAAAATTTATAATGCTTAGTGAAGAGGCAAGTGTCTTCCTGAATTTTCTAGCCTATGAGAAGTATATAGACTCTCATGATTATCATAACAATTATGAAGAGGAGACGACGCTGCAAAATTCGAGGGATGTTGCGTCTTACGAAAAAAAATCTAATGATTGGAAACCTTTCTTTTATTAACTTTCACGATGAAGAGGCCCCTGAAATCTAAATCTATTTTGTGATAAACGTTTTCATATTATCTTGAGAAATATGAACCATTTCAATAAAAAGAAGCTTATTGGATATCCGGGGAGGCATTAGTGCTAAATAGGATGTGAAAGAATTCAAGATTATCATTGAATTTTCGCTGCGCACAGGTATACAGTCCAATAAAATAACAAGTAAAAAATGCGCCGAAGTTTCTTCGGCGCACTCATGTTTTCTGTACAGCGTATAATTATGTGTGACACTCTTAACCACGGCCCCTGAAACTCTCATCCGGGGCCCATGAAACTTTTAGTCACGGCCCGGTGGTGGCCTGTCCTATAGCGTTGCCAGACGCACGATCATAGCTAACTTTACCCTTGAATAAAATAAAATCTACTAAGGGGAGGGGGCTGCAATTTGGTATGTTTGATGACTGGAGGGTGGATGATCAACATACCAATTTGCAGCCTTCTGGCCTCAATAGTTTTTTAAGATCTGAGGGAGGACAGAAAAAGTGCGGACGGACAGCCAAATAGCCAACTCATCAGTTTTCTTTTACATAAAACTAAAAAAAAGAACACGTAAACTGGTGAGTGAAGATCATCATCACTAATGTTAGATCAATTGTTTTATAAGGGAAGGAGGGATACATTAAGATTACAGATTAAACCTATAATTTTATTGCCAGTGACAAAAGAGATCATATGGAAATTGGAGTCAACACTGCTTGCTTTTATCTTAGTACCTACTTTCAAACCGCACTCACTTTCCAGTTGGTAGACAATAACAGCAGCCGAACAAAACATACGGAGCATCCCAAAGTTTCAACATGTGTGTGTGTGTGTGTGTGTGTGTGTGTGTGTATATATATGTATGTATGTATGTATATAATGTGTGTGTGTGTGTGTGTGTGTATATATATATATATATATATATATATATATATATATATATATATATATATATATATATATATATATACACACACACACACACACACATATTATATATATATATATATATATATATATATATATATATATATATATATATATTATATATATATATATATATTCAGTTCTCCACATGTAGTAATTTGTGCCTACGAATTCACATCCAGAGAGGTTAATTCATTTCCATTTGGGGTTTTACTATAAATCAGTGTTTACTATTGAGTTAGGCTTATAATTCGGGGAAAAGCACTGCGGTAATATTTTGTTTGTTAATTATATTGTATTTCGGTAATCCAGACCAATCAATGCTACCCGATACTGCCCGACGACTGGCAGTTTACCATGGTGTGGAAGCTATATTCTGGAACACATCTAGATCGCGGAGATATCCGCTCCAAATGCAAATGTGGACTGCCGTAGATGCCGCAACATGGTTGTGGAAATGCGGCGATTTCATATTTCCATAATGGAAATGGGTATATTCCACCTTCCTGTCGTTGCCCGGATTTAACGGAAGAGGAAAGAGCCGTTGTAAACTCAACTCCGGTCCTAATTATCGATCTGTGTAATTTTTTTTGTTTTGTTTTTATTTTCCTTTTATGTTAGGGTTAATAGTAAGGAGAGTTAAAGACATTCGCTAAGCTATTCTGGAAGATTAACTGTATCGGTAACGGTATGAAGTTCAAATGAAATTATCCTTTGTTACTTATATATGGAGTTATTTGTGCATTTCACTTTAATGTTTCCTCTCATTATTGGGGTTAAAATGATGATATTCTAGATCTAGAAAATCAAATATCACATGAGAATGGGATTTACATGCTGAGGCTGTGGTTATTCCTTGTTCTCTTTATTTTACAGGCTCGCATTTCCTTATTTCAGACAGAAGCTTCTAAATAAATATAATCGAGAAAAAAAATAGCTTAAAGTAACATAAGAGTGGAAATTTAGGACTGTTTTACTAAATGTCAATAAATTTCTGCGTGTGCAGAAGATACCAATAGTAAATTATGCTATAACTATTTTATAACTAACAGTTATCTGGCTGGACATGTAAAATGTGTCTGCCGATAACAGATAACTAAGCGAGTGATTTTTCTTTTAATCAAAACTGGGAACAGGTCGATTTTCTCAATAAAAAAAAAAAAAAAAGACTACGTGTTGGTGAAGGGATTAAAACATGTTATAAGCTGCTCTCGTCAAGTAACAAGTGAAAGGAGATACGTTTATGAGTAAGAAAGAGCAAAATCACAACTTCCAGCCGTGCAAAGGTGTCATTTCTGTTACGCAAACTTGCCTCTTGTGGCAATGAGCAACAACTTGTGTTTGATGTTTGAGCACGATGGATATTATGCCAGGTGTGGACATTGCAAGTCTTTCTATGGATTACTAAGATGAGCCTACATCAAGTAAATTTTATCTGCTGAAAAATTTCATTTGGGTATGGTTAATAGGCTGCAATTGCTTTACTGACGATCCTAATAGTTATGAAAAAGAAGAAACAACCCGCGATCTTTGAAATTTTACGGGCTATTAGAAGCAAGAGGAAGTGAGCTCATAACATCTTTTAAAAAAACAATGAAACTCACTTCCATTATCTTATATCATGGCAATAATGATAAACATTAAATGGAATAAAGAAATTGCAAACTTCGAGACTCCTCAGAAGGAGAATACCGAAAGAAGTTCCCGCTATTGCACTATACTTACAGCGTGAACTAATTCATATTGCATATAATCCTGCAATAGCAAACTCTACCTCACGAACCTCGTATTCATATCACGAAACTTATGTAATTTACTCAGATAATTGTGTTCTTTAAATTACAGGCCGCAAGCTACCGAGTGCATACACTTCAAAATACTGGAAAGTTAAGAGTAAACTAACAATTCCTAATCAATGGGCAAATATTTTATTCAGCCTTTACTTTTTATTTATTTATTTATTTATTTTTTTTTTGCTTTGTAAAATGGTATAGAGGTGAGTGATTCGTATCATTTACCTGTTCTCACCAGCATCAGTTGATATGTGGAACTAATATTCAGAATTGGGATAACTTGATATTCGGTAACTTATTAGAAGAATTCCATAACTTCTTCCCGAATGTAATATCCCCTCTGTTTTTCTGTAATTAAGTGAAGCCCAGTATCACAAATTTGAATAAGATTTGGGGCAAAACCACTAAGACAGCCAACAGCCCCCTTGAGCTTTATTACTTGAGTCAGCCTGTAAGGAAGTGATTGTTAACTATGTCTTCCTTGAGACATTCTCTCAAGTTATATCTTGACTTAAGTGTGCAATAAAGTCGTTCCAAATTCTCCTCTTTTTTTTTTTTTGTAAACTACCAGATCAACCTTTGATAATGGCTTCATTTATTTTCTAGGATCTTTCCTAGATAGTGATCCCCAAGGGTTTTCGAGGGTCGTTATCTGGGAGTAATATTTCTTTATGATATTTACAGCCTTTCGTTTGTGTTACATTAATCCCCAACGGGTTTGTGCTAGCACGCCGCAAAGGTGGATACATACCCGGTTAAAACCCTTGGAGGTCACTTTTAGGAAAGATCTATTTTCTAGGATAGGTTCATGCTCTGCTTTATTCTTCAGAACAGTAGATATTATATCATAATGGGAGATACTAATAGGTGTTACAAATGATGTTATTCCAAAGGCATACCTATTTATTCAGACACATGAGCAAGAATCTCCTGCTATTGGCAGTTGGAAATAAGTCTGCTCATACTGTATTATCAATTTTCCTGAAATCTTTACAGAACATGTCTGCCATGTCTCATCCATCACGTATCAGATTTCTGCTTTATCAAGCTGCGCTTTCCAAAAACAGATTTCGCTTCATAACTATGCCATTCTCATCATGAATTGCCTCACCTAATTCGTTTTTCAGAGTCTCAGTATACTTTAAAAGATTCCTTTCCTTTCTATGCATTTTCTATACCGGGTTTTAAATTACCTTATGAAAATTACTGAAAAACATTGTATTACCCTCTAATTCTACATTCCTTTTTAGTTACTGTCATTGCCGGAAAAATATTATCTATATAATTTTTAAATGAAGAACATACAATTGCTTCATTCATTCATGGAAATCTGTAGTATAACCAACCCTTTTTGACTAAAACTAGACAAAACAGAGGATTTATAATTTTTACTTCTTTGTCCTTTTATTTTACTTGACTAGCCTCTTCATGTATTACTATTTATTCCATATAAATCTGAAAAAGTCTGCTTATTTTCGCTTAACTCAAAGACCCATCGACTTCCTCCTTCGTTTCTCCGTAGATTGTTAGTTCCCTTCTTTTCTCATCAGTAGGTAATTTAAGAAGGTCTCTTTTATCAACACCTTCCCAATGCAATGTACAGTATATGAGTCCTAGGTGATGAGGCCCTTTCCTTTGGTTCGTAAATGTGGATTTTTCAACTCTGAAATGGGGCTCGTCCTTGGATTAACAATGAACCTCCTTCGCATCAGAATCGCTCAATATAGTACTCCGCTACTTACTGATCTTTCTCTCCGTCATACTTGGTTCGACTAACTGTAGACAGCAGAAATCTTACGTACCTTTTAATTGTTTGTAACTCTGAATATAGCTCATTTCCAAAAAGAGTAATTTGTCTTTTTTTCCTATGAAACAAACTTTAATGATAATATAAAAAAAATAATATACTTCATCTCCAGTTAAAATGAGCACAATGTCATAAATCACGAAAGGAGTGACATCTGAAAGTTTATGAAACCTAATGGTTAACGTTTCCAACTTGAACGAAGCGTTAGTTCTTTTAAGAACCTTTAGAACAAAATGGTAAGATTTTAGCCAAATACAGCATGAATCAACTTGCTAAAACAAATAAAAAAACCATGCATCTGTTAGGTACCAATATTTATTATTTAGGATTAATCATGATACTCATTTCATCCCGAAAATTACGACAATTATTTCTTAATTAAGGTCCATTTCTACTTCATTTAGAATATGACAGCTTCCGTGAAAACCTGAGCCTTCTGGGAACAGTAACAACCAAGTGAAAGTCACCGCTATGAAATAGTCGCTTTATAATCGTATCAACATCGTCGTTTAGAGTCAAAAACTGAATTTCTTCGTATATCATTTTTAAACTTGATTTGCTTGCATTCTTGAAACCATTATTTACAAAACATGTTCCTTTTGCAGTCATTATTTAACGCTAAAATATAAAAAAACAGTTTCAAAAAAAATTTGTTTTTAAAGTTGTCATTGAAAATATCGCCACGATATTCATTGGAAGGGTCATTTTCTAAAGATCATTAGTCAGGAATTTCTAAAATTTAAATAAGTTTATTTAACAAAAATTAAGTTTTGTTGTTGCTTATTTCTATGCAAAGGCTGAATATGCAAATACATAATTTATGAAAAGAATAATACAGAAGCAAATGCTACGTTAGTAACAAAAGTCATTTTAAAATAACATTAAGAAGAACCTTGACTATTATAGAAACAAGTAAAAAATGTGGGGAAGTTTCTTCGGCGTAATCGAGTTTTCTGTACAGCATTGCTGTATGGAACTCTCGATGTGCCACAGTGTGAAATTCAGCCACGACCTGGGAGCGCTCAGTTGCTCCCCAGATGCCACCAAGTGAAGATGCGTCGGCGGCTGGCACCTCTAGCGGTGCCAGATGCACGATCAATGGCTAACCTTAACTTTAATTAAAACAAAATCTACTGAGACTAGATGGCTGCGATTTGGTATGTTTGATGATTGGATGGTGGATGATCAACATACCAATTTCCACCCTCTAGCCTCAGTGGTTTTTAAGATTCGAGGGCGGACAGAAAAAAGTGCGGACGGACAAACAAAGCCGTCGCAGTAGTTTCCTTTTCCAGAAAACTAAAAACCAGACTAATACGAAATGCGCGTGTACACGACCCTCCATGGCCCGTCCTTTGACAATGAGATCGAAGAGCGACCGTGACCACAATGTATTTCGGTACGCATTAACTTTGTAGGCGAAAGAGAAATCGAAGAGAAGTAAAGGCCCATTACTCCTCCAGACCGGAAAATGTCCAATAAATTCCTCCCGTTCGAATTTACATTTTCCGATACATCCTTGACTCTGGAAGATTTTGCGAATTCCGCTCTGCAGCTCTTGAGAAGCATAATTCTCGGTCTCTCTCTCTCTCTCTCTCTCTCTCTCACACACACACACACACACATGTATATATATATATATATATATATATATATATATATATATATATATATATATATATATATATATATATCATATATATATATATATATATATATATATAGACAAGTGTAACTATTTTGTTGCCGAATATTGAACCACAATTATCGTTTCCTATCCAGTTAATTTTACCTTAGGAATAACTTACACCCAAGGGGAATCCTAAATGAAAAGTGCTTCGTCCTCAGTAGGATTCCAACTTGTTCCTGATTTAGGAAAAAATGAAAGACAGTGAATTAGACTATGCAGTATCATTAAAGCCTCGTGGTCTAATTCACTGCCTATCGTTGTTTCTAAAACAGGCATCGGTTCGAATCCTGTAATTAACCTTCGGCGTAAGTTATTCTCAAGATAAAGTGAATTGAATATTAAACGTCAATTCTGGCTTTAATTTACACACACTTTTTACACACTTTATTATATATACTATATATATATATATATAGAGTATATATATATATTATATATATATATATATATATATATATATATATATATATATATATATATATATATATATATATTCTCCACTCTCATTCTCACATCTATCCAGAGCTTTATAGGTCTTTCTCTCCTTTTCACTCACATAACACTTTCGTATCATATCTGAGTTTCACCGATCTATTTTCCTCTGGGATCATAGGTAAATTGCAGCTTAAAGGTCGCGAGTTCAGTCCTTGCTCACACTTGATGGATTTCATCGGTAACACCACCTTACAGGTGCTGTGGGATGGGCTTAGGAGTTTGAGGGGAGGGGTATAGGTCTACTTGCTGTATCATCAGCATCCGCTGCTTTGTTACCCTTTGGCTTGTTGTGGATGCAGAGGGGCTTTGGCGCATGTTAAACGTGCGTGTGTTAGGTCTCTAGGACTAGGTGCAACTGCATAATGATCTTCCATTGCCTTTGCCGTTCACAAGCAACCTCTGACAGTGAGATCTCAGAACATTTAGGTCTATGCTGTCAACTATAATTTTTTTACATACTCGTATATCCATATTTCACATCTTTTCCATACTCCGTACACCATATATGTTAGAGAGACGCTCATATATAAACAAATTTATCCTATTTTCTCTGTCATATTCAATATTCACATTTTGCTACTACGATGGAGATGTGGTTCAGTAACAGTTATGCACTCCTATCTTTGCTCGTTCAGAAGCTCCAAATCACATGCCAAACTCTCGTGCTCACCCTGCTACCTCTTTTTGCTTAATCAATTTTATGACCATCCTGTTCTGTCATCCGACTATCATCAAATATAGTTACTCTCAAGTATCCATTTAAATCAATTACTTATTCTTTACCAAGCCATATTAACTCATTCTCCAACTTAATGGTTTCCATTTACAATCATATGCTAATATTTACTTTCGAATTTCTTAGCTATCAAACAATTTTAAACTCACCCTTCTCTGTATTTTCTCTTGCTTATTCTAAAAAATTGCACATCCATAAAATTTCCTTACTCTAATTTTTCCATCACTCTACACATAATACTAAACTGACATGGGGACATGACATAACCGTATCTCACACTCGAGTTCTTGATTAAATAAAAAAAAAAAAAAAAAAGTTTATTCATTCTTATCAACTTATGCTACATACCATGTAACCTAAAACCCTGCATACTCCCTCTCTGCCAATCCCTTGCAATAATTTCTCTAGTTCTCTGTATGCCATGTACAACAATATTAGTTTCTTTCATACTAATTGCTAAACTGATTCATAACAAACATTTTGATTCACACCCCCTTTCAAGTGTTTAAACGCACAATGTTCTGACTATGTCAATCTCTCCACTCTTTTTTCTGTCTCAATCAAAATTTTACCATGCATTTTGCCTGGTTTACAAAATAAAATTGTGGCCCTGGTAGATCATACAATCGTTTCTATCACTTGTACAAATACAGAATAGGGAATTATTACTCTCACCAATTCCAGAGGAACGTTTCTCTCTTTCAGACAAACCTGAAAAACCATATCATCATCTGTACTGCATCATATCACTTGTAAGCCCAGAAGCTTCTCGTGTCTTTGTGTTCATCAAAATGCTAATAAACTTCCTGACACCATGAAAATTCCCTTTAGACTCTCGAACTACTATCAAACCTCTCAACTGAGTGTCGTCCAGATCCGCCTCTTATTTATCTCCACATTCAACAGATCTTTAAACATTTGCTAGAATGTCTTAGAATTGAGTTTATTTCCTTATTCTTCTCAAAATTCTTGCTGCCTCCTTCACTTTTCCTTTTGTTAGTGGCCTTTCCATCCTCCTATACTTGTTCAAATTGTTCATCTCCGTCACACGAATTCATAATTTCATCCCACCATTTTCTAATTATATTCCTTTTTTTGTTATCATATACATATATATATATATATATATATATATATATATATATATATATATATATATATATATATATATATATATATATATATATATATATATATATATATATATATATATATATATATATATATATATATATATATATATATATATATATATATATATATATATATATATATATATATATATATATATATATATATATATATATATATATATATATATATATATGTAATTTATATATATATAAAACAATTTATAATATCATCAAATTAAATAATATATAATTTCTTTATGTTTCAAGATGTGTGTGTGAATGTTGTGTGTATATAACATATATACGATCAGGATACAGAATATATGCATATAAAAATTATATATATATAAACCCCTTAAATATAAATATAACAATTATATATATATATATGATAGGAAAAATGTATTTATAAATATATATATATTTATATATAATTATAACACAATATATATATATATATATATATATATATATATATATATATATATATATATATATACAATATATATATATATATATATATATATATATATATATATATATATATATATATATATATATATATATATATATATATATATATATATATATATATATATATATATATATATATATATATATATATATATATATATATATATATATATATATATATATATATATATATATATATATATATATATATATATATTATATATAGGAGGCGTTCACATTAGAAGGGCCTCTTGCCACAAAAAACAATTTGAGCAATAAGCCATCAAAGTTCTGGAAATTCAACCTACTCCAATTTCTTTATTTTTCAAGATACAAAGTTGAATTTTTGTATGAGATGAAGTATTTGCGATCAGGAATAGAATAGTATGCATAAAAATTATAGTTCAACTTCACACCCTTTTAAAAAAAAAATGGGCTGGGGGATTATTTTAAAGATGATCAGGAGAAAAACTGCATGTGAAGTATTACAAAGTATTAAATCTCCATAGATACAAATAAATACATTTCATTAGCAAGCTTCATTTTTGCTTCCCATTCCTTTGACATTAAATTAGTCGATGCTAATTGTTTTTATAAAACAACTTCCCAGTGTCTGATAACAGCGATAGGACTTACCGCAAGGTAGATTGCTTAGAAGCCAAACCATTGAAAAATTTTGCGAATTTTATATTAAAATGCTTCTCTTTTGGTCCCATAACTACTGTCCTGCCTTTGACATGCTTTTGTAAATATATGCACGGTAGTAGTTAAGAAACAGACATTCTCTTTCCCTTTCAAAATTGTAATCTTTTTAAAGTCGAAAGTTTGATCTTGTTATCATTAGGAAACAATAGAAACCGCAGAACTAATATCCAAATCCCTGTAGATATTTGTCTTTGTTCGTAAAATGCAAGAAAAACAGGTACTTCCTTCTCCACATTAATGCAAAGAATGATAAAATCCAGTTCTGTATGTATTGTGGATTTATATGTATAGCCGGCAATGGCTAAACACACCTAAAGATTAAGGCTCACTTTAAAGTGAAGGAGAGATAATTCAGTAATGAGAATGAAGTAAGGAATGGAATATCTGATCGCTATATAAGCATCCGCAACTAGTTAAAATACAGAATTCATATATGGACAAAACATAAATAGATTTGTATGTCCCCTACGAAAGGATTTGCTGCAGGAGCTACTTTGAGCCTGACCTGCCATTATCCCTGGTTATGACAAACAGTATATGAAGAGAATGAAAATCGGACCAAGTTTTTAAATAATTCAGTGTGTTTAGAGGGGCATAACAAGTTTCTCAATCATTCATGCTTTGATAACAAGAAGAATATTTCATGGCTTTGCTAACATCAGAGTAATGAAGCATTATCGACGTGCTACTGCTGTAGCAGCTCTCTATGAAGAATTCTCTATCCAACATTTTCAGACATTGATGACCGATACAAGGAAATACAATAAACATGGGAAAGGATTAAATACGGTAAAAGACTGTACCTTATGAAAACCTTTGAATTCACAGGCAGTTCTCAGAAACCATTATATTTTTACCATCTTTAGTTTTTCAAGGTGCTGTCAAGGAAGAGAGAGAGAGAGAGAGAGAGAGAGAGAGAGAGAGAGAGAGAGAGAGAGAGAGATTTACAATATAATACTCTAAGAAAAAACATAATTCATTTTCTTCAGTTTGTTCTACTTATCTATATCCTTTTTTAGTTTTCTGAAAAAGAAAAATACTGTGGCGGCTTCGTCTGTCCGTCCGCACCTTTCTGTCTGCCCTCAGATCTTAAAAACTACTGAGGCTAGAGGGCTGCAAATTGGTATGTTGATCATCCGCCCTCCAATCATCAAACATGCCAAATTGCAGTCCTTTAAATTGAGTAGTGTTTATTTTACTTAAGGTTAAAGTTAGCCATAATCGTACTTCTGGCATCGCTATAAGTATCAACAACACAGGCCACCACCGGACCATGGCTGAGTGTCATGGACCGCGACTAAGAGTTTCATGGACCGTGGCTGGAAGTTTCATACAGCATTATACGCTGTACAGAAAACTCGATTGCGCCGAAGGAACTTTGGCGCACTTATTACTTG
>NC_089781.1:66391601-66429101 GCF_040412425.1 Macrobrachium rosenbergii | reverse complement strand
GAGGTGGCAGAAGTGCTCAGGGAAGTGGAGTTTGAGTCTCAGCTTTTTTGCAATTTGCTGAAATCATACCCCTCAAGAATGCAGGCTTTGGTACAGGCAGATGGAGGCCACACAAAATATTAAATACTGAGAGAGAAACTTAAGTAAATACCTGTTCTGAATTACTTTTGTTTTTTTCCATATCAATTTTAGTTTATGCTTAGAGGCGGGGTGGGGGAGCTCTAATTTGAAACACCCTGTATACACAATCACACACACACTCACACACACATACACACACACACACACACACACACACACACACACACACACACACATATATATATACATATATATATATATATATATATATATATATATATATATATATATATATATATATATATATATATATATATATATAAATAATCATGTTTGTATATAATGGCATATGTCTGATCAATTATGTAAAGCAAAAATATGCTGTTATTCTTGCCGACGTGATTAGTTGATCTACAAGACCAGCAAACTATATAGAACTACTTGCTTTTCTCTCTTCTTCTGACTTGTTTATTCTATTAGATAATATGTTAATAAACTAGTAAATTTAGATGGTGACAAAAAGTCTTTTCAAGTATATGTTTCATCCACCTCCAAGGTACGTTCATATTAAAGGAAACTGTTTCAAGACAAACCCAGAAGTATATTGCCAGACACCTCCTCAACTGAACAGATAAAATAAACATATGACCAACATATCAACATCAGCTTAATTTTCCAGACATTATGACGTCGCTAAGCATGAACATTTCAATCTCAAATGCACAAACGCTAGCTTATATCTACCTTTTGTAAATACGTTGCCAATCAGACAAGAACTCGGGTACGATGTTTGCTTGGGAGCTATCTGACGCGAGTTGCTGTGTCATGAGGCATTCAAAGGAGATCCCACAATGCCGTTGATTCTCGTCTGCATCAAGATGCCTCTGAACCTTTCAAATGACTATGAAACAGCAGGGCACACCAGCATTGCCTTGTAATCATGGACCATCTCACATGACGTCTCTATGCTTCTAATCTTTTCTGCACTCTCTTCAATTATGGGTACGATTGCTCGTTCCTGCTCTTCATTTGCTTTTTTTCTGTAAAACCTGGTAGAAGTAAAAGTAATTTTTCCAGTCGTTTGCAGATTAGTAGATTTCTTTTCAGCATCTGAAGATATATTTAACTTACTTACATTGATGCTTTTATTGCTACGATCAAAATAAAATTGAAGAATGACAACGAAAATAATATATTTATTATTGAACCAATAATAATAATAATAATAATAATAATAATAATAATAATAATAATAATAATAATAATAATAATAATAATATTAATAACGTTATTGTCACATATGATAATGGACGAAAAACTGTCTAGGAATCATGATCTCTCACTTTGTGTCTAGTTAAAATAAACTGATAGAACAACCAAAGGAAATATTGTAATAAGCAGATTGTTGAGGTTCGCTTGAAAGTGCATCTATGGTAAAAGCATTTAAAGAGAAAGAAAAAAATGTAAAACTAAATATCAAATGGAACATGGATTAAAGAATAATGTATAATGAGGATATCAAATAATGATAAAATAGGTAAATAAATCATATGTGTAATCGGTAATGAAGCTTAACAACAAACAAGTGAACAAATACATAAATGAGTAAATAAATAAATAAATAATCAAGTCAAAATAAGTTTCATTGGATTCTTGCGAGGACACTCGGCTTCAAGATTGTGCAAGGTGCTGGTACTCCGTGATATTTGAGAATGTTGGCTGCATTGTTAATGCTGGGCTTCATGCAACCAAATGTAACATGCGAGATATCCAAGCAGCCTTATATGTTATCACGGCTACTCTTATAACTAAAATAATATAGAAAGTCTACGATTTTCAGCACCCACAGTTACTAATAGCGAACGGCCAATAGCTATCGTTTCTTTGCGCGTTGTCACAATAATTACGTAAAGAAGAAAATTCATTCATTTGCGATTTAAATCGTATTGCTACTTTATATTTATTTTTTTATATAGATTAACTGTATAACATGAGACCTGGGTCGAATACAAGTGCATGGCCTTTGGATACGAGAATGCTTGAGGAGTAGTAGTAGAAAAGTGAATATAACTTTTCTTTTTTAGAACTTTCTGTTTATTATACTAAATATCAATCATATACGTGAACCGAGCTTATGGATACAATTTTTCGTTATAACTAAAATTAACCCTAAAACTGATGATGATAAATCAAAATACATGCGTAGAGGACTAATAGTTAATAAGATAGTTTTTAAATACTTAAGCTTAAATAAAATTCAGATGTTGTGTCAACAATCAGTTTGCTTCAGTTGCGTACGAATGAAGTGAAACCGTAGTAACAAATAGGACTGAGTAAAATTTGATAGAATATATTTCCCTCTCCCTTTTAGACCAGCCTCGACAGTGAACCTCTTTCACTGTTAGAAGTGAGTGAAACAAAACGAAGCAGAAGTACTACTGTACAGTAAAAGGCACTGGGCCCACGGGCCTTGTTGACCTAAGCGAGAGGCAGCAAGAGAAAAAGAGAACTCTAGCCGGGGAGAGTTAATTAATTTTTTGTTTTTTGTTACAAAGGCTGTGGAAGATATATGTTCATGGAAACTAGCGTCAAATTTTTGAAGTTTCATCCTGGAAGTTTATGATAATGAGGTCTATGAAATTACATTTGTTTGTTAGTGGCATTAGCAATAATTTTAGAGCACACTCATTTTATTATATATTCATACTCAACATTGCCGACACCGCTTGCACCCTCTGTGCATGTACGCTATGCTCAAAACACAGAGACGGCTTCTACACGCATTGATTAAAAAAGGGGGACAGATACAATATACTTTGTTATTTTATACCCTAATTAGAGAAACTAATCATTTTCTGTACTCTGACAATGTATTTTATATCCATTTTCCTCATTAGCAACATATAATGTATACTTTGGGTATGTATATATATATATATATATATATATATATATATATATATATATATATATATATATATATATATATATATATATATATATATATATATATATATATATATATATATATATATATATATATATATATAATATAATATATATAAATCAAAACAGGAATGATCCGGAGAGATGGCTTTTTGCATATTGTTGCAAGAATGTTTTTGTTTCCTGTACTACCTCCTCCTTTACTTCTTTTTTTGGCACTTCTTTTGCATGGTAGAACACACTATATATTGGGCTTTGTGAATTTTGTCCACTTGCTGTGTTGGACAAAGTCTCTCTGTTATTCTTGCTTCCTTATGTTTCGAAAATCGACGACGCCTTTGACATTTCTTCCTTTTACTCTCTTCCAGCAGGAATAAACTTTTTCGTTGAATCTTTTTTACCTTACCTACTACTCGATTCTGAATGTTTTTACATATTTTTACATAAATTAATTTGGCTTCAATTATAAACTGCTATTCATCCATTGTAAACAGAGCTCTGAAACCCGGTGCATCTAATATAAGTCTCCGTTTACTATGATAACTTTCAGTGGTAGTTATGCGAACTCGTCCAATTGTAATTTGAACTGCAACAAACATTATATCTTTACACTAATGATACCTTTATTTTAGGCAAGGCCTGTTGCTATCTGGTATAGAATAAAAATATTTTATAATTTTCCTACATGGTTATATATTTCCTAATAAAAATAGCAAAGCAATAATATAGAGTAAGTTTTTAAGGCGTTGACATTACGAAAGTCTGAATAATGTATCATTCCATCAAATTGTATGGAATTATTACAGTTTGGTTTAACTTGAAATATCATCAGCATTATCACCCTCGTCATTTTCACATTCGACATGATCAGGGTAATCAATATCGTAATAAAATTTTTAATCACAAACATAAAAATATTTCCTTGATTTCTTCGAGTGAAACGTGGTGAGGATTTGAGGACATCAAAAACCTTTAAAGAAAAAAAGCTTGTTGCTTTAAGAAAGACTCAGTTTGAGTTAAAAAGAAAAAGAAAAAGAAAAACATTCAGCTGACAAATATGAACACATGCTATCTCTCGGTAAATAAAACTGTAAAGACGTCAGACGTTTCTTCCTTTCCCATCAATCATGGCCATGTATCGCATCTATCAACACAGCGAGAATCTCATGTATATATTTGTATATGTAGAATTTCCTGGCCTTTTCGCCAATATATATTTTATCACTGTATGTACATTATGTCTCTTATTATTGCTGTTTGATTGACTGTTAACAAACACAAATTGCTCTCACTCAGCGTACGGGTCACGGCAATCGAAGATCGGGAACTTCGTTCCCGTCCGCACGCTGCTATGCACACCTGTGCCCAGGTAAATGACTCAGTCAGTACCAGTTCTGTCTCTTTGACCTCACAACTGGTGACCCGAGGAGCGACAGTAAACACAGTAGTTTTGGCTTCGCCATTAATGGACTTACTATGGCTGCTTTACCTTCAGAGAGCCTTTAACAGAAGCATATGGCGACGAAGTCTAGGCCTCTGAAAGCTTCTTCCTTGAACACCCACGCCAGTAACAGACTAATTACAGCGTACCTCCTTCAGGTATGTTCTGGAATTCTCGAACAGTTTGGCCCTGCCATTTACGATTCATGTTGACCGTATTCAGAAATCATTAATGGAACCACACGGCATATAGTTTTGACTTCTGATGAGTCCCAAACACCATTAATGGACTAAATATGGCGTTTATTTCGTGTTTTGATGCGAGGAAAAATGTCAGACACTGAGGTAGAAAGTTGTTCCGAGAACGCACAGATCCTCTGCAACCCCCTCTCGCCTCCGAAGGCAGCAGTAAGCCAGGCAGTAAAACTCCCACCGTTCTTGCTGCAAAATACCACATCCTGGTTCTGGCAGGCAGACGTCCATTTCCGGGAAGCAAAAATCACGGACAAGGAAACCCAAGAGGACGTCACCATGACAATGCTGCCAGGGGAGGTCTTCAACAAAATCACCCCATGTTTGGACTAGCAGCCGGGCAAAGTCAATTACAGAGACCTGTGAGAGAAACTCATCGACACATACTCCATGCCCAACCCAGAGAGACCCCAACGCGTCCTCGACCTGATGATCCAGCCCCTAGGGGATGCATCACCCAGGGACACCTGGGTCGAATTACGGGGTCTCCTGGTGCTGCCGGGCATCGGCTCAGATGGACGGAGGAGGGAGATCAGCTTGTCACGGGCAATATTCCTGCGACGCCTTCCTCAGGAGATGAGGGCACAAATCATGGATGCAGAAGCCCTCTCAATGGACGAACTGGTGAACGTCGCACACAAACTCCACAAGGCCACCAAGGCCTCCAAACACACTGCAACACCTGCAGCCTGCAGCCTGCAGCCTGGTAGCAGAAGAAGCCGAAGTGTGGGACACAAACGTGGTATACAGGAAGAAAGCACCGTCACAGCAGCAAAAGACGGGGACAAATCCAACTTGGTGCTACTTCCATCAGAGGTTCTGAAGCGACGCCAGAAATTGCAGAGCCCCCTGTTCTTTCACAAAAAAACTAGAAAGGCAGCCACCCATATCAGCAGTGGCCACAAACCTTAAGGAACCCCAGCCAGTAGGATTCTTCATCCACGACTCCATATCAAGACGACGGATGCTGGTAGACATTGGGGATATGCAGTCGATATTTCCGCCATCGAGGGAGGACAGCGACTGCATGCTTGGCGCCGCAGCCGAACTAGTGGCTGCAAATGGAAGCCCCATCCGCTGCTACGGAATTCAGACCAACAGAATATCCATCCTGGGCCAAAAATATGAGTGGCCCTTCTTCATCGCGGATGTCTAGTTTCCTTTACTGGGCACTGATTTCCTCGCACATCACAGACTGCTAGTAGACGTCGGCCAAAAACGCCTGCTGGATACCGGAACCTGCCACTCCCGACCGCTCTCCACCGGACCAGGAATGCCCGCTGTATGCTCCATCTCATCGAACAAATACAATGCCCTCCTCCACAAATCCCCAGATGTCTTCAAGCCAGAAATGCATCAGGTGGCAGGTACCCAGGCCAAGCACGGCATCCATCACCACATCACCACCACAGGCCCACTGACACATGCCAAGTTCTGCCGCTGCCACCCAAGAAACTCCAAGATGCCAAACACATGTTCGCCAAGATGGAAAGGATGGGTATCTGCAGAAAGGCATTAAGTCCATGGGCGTCCCCCCTCCACATGGTGAAGAAACCAGATGGTTCTTGGAGGCCCCGTGGGGACTATCGTCAGCTGAACCTAATAACAACACCAGACCACTATCCCCTGCCAAACATGCAGGACCTAACAGGTGCCCTGCACGGGGCCAAGATATTCACAAAAATGGATTTACTCAAGTCCTATTTTCAGGTACGAGTACATCACGACGACGTTCCAAAGACAGCCATCATCATGCCTTTTGGGACATATACCTTCTCCTTCGCCACCTTCGGCCTCAGGAATGCTGGGGTCACGTTCCAACGCCTTATGGACAGCATCTTGGGTGACCTACCTTTCTGCGTCTGCTATGTAGATGACATCCTGATCTTCTGCAGGTCCCTGGAGGAGCACCTGGGTCACATCCAAGCTGCGCTGAAATGCCTTCAGGAGAACAGTTTGGTTGTCAGATTTGACAAATGTACCTTTGAAGTGGAGAAGGTAGACTTCCTGGGACATGAGGTCTCTCCAGCAGGTGTCCACCCCATGACCTCCAAGGTGAATGCAGTGAAGAAGTTTCCAGAACCAAAAACCATCAAGTTACATCCCTGCAGGAGTTCCTCAGCATGGTCAACTACTACCAATGCTTCGTGCCAGGCATCACCCACATCATATGTCCCCTAACCGGAGTACTGAAGGGGAAGCCGAAAGCACTGACTTGGGAAGCCCTGCAGCAAAAGGCATTCGAAGAGAGGAAGGCAGCCCTCCCAAAGCCACCACCTTAACATATGAAGACCCCACCGCCCCCCTGAGACTTACCACTGACACCAACAACGTCACCTGCGGAACTGTGCTGGAGCAGATAGTGGACAGTTCCCCCGCCCGCTTGCCTTTTTTAGCCGCAAATTAAAGCTGGTGGAGACCGCTACAATACATTCGACAGGGAACTGCTGGCAATCTACCAAGCCATGCGGCACTTCAAGTACCTCTTGGACGGCAGCCATTCTGACAGACCATAAGCCATTGGTACAGGTGTTCACGAGGGCAGGAGATGCATG
Organism: Macrobrachium rosenbergii; assembly: GCF_040412425.1. Taxonomy (NCBI): domain Eukaryota; kingdom Metazoa; phylum Arthropoda; class Malacostraca; order Decapoda; family Palaemonidae; genus Macrobrachium; species Macrobrachium rosenbergii. Next base: position 66,421,827 of record NC_089781.1, on the reverse strand, counting down.
GTCGGCAAGACAGCAATGGCACCTGGCTGCTATCTCCGAATTCGGCTGCACAATCAGTTACATCCCCGGCAAGAAGAACCCAGTAGCTGACACCCTATCAAGAATTGAAATAAATTCAGTCCACCTGGGCATAGACTATGAAGACCTGGCGAAGGAACAGGCCACAGACCAGGAAATGGTAGCTTACCGCATGGCACTTACTGCACTGAGGTGGGAAGACATGCCAGTGGGTGGTTTCGGATCAACACTTCTCTGCAACACCAGCACAGGCTGCCCGCACCCCCTGATACCCTCGTCACAAAGAAAGCAGGCACTCGACATCATCCACAGGCTATCCCATCCATCAGGATGGACAACAACGCACCTGATGACAGAGAAATTCGTGCGGCATGGGATCAGGAAGGACATACAGGATTGGGCGAAGAACTGCATACCGTGCGAGACAAGCAAGATCACCCGGCACACAGAATCAGGCATCGGAGACTTCCTTCAACGACGAAGGCATTTCAGGCACATCCATGGAGACATCGTAGGACCTCTGCCTCAATCAGGGGGTGCCAGACACCTCCTGACTATGATTGGCCATTCCACAAGGTGTTTGGAAGCAACCCCAATGGTAGAAGCATCAACAAGTGCCTGCGCGGAAGCCCTACTGTCAAGTTGGATAAGCCGTTTCGGTGTGCCTGATGACATAAGTACAGACAGAAGCCCAGCATTCATATCGGAACTTTGGGTTTCCCTGGCTCACCTGATGGGGATAACACTCCACAGTATGACAGCATACAACCCTGCCGCCAACGGTATGGTGGAAAGAACCCATCGTTCATTGAAGCAGCTCTGATCGCATGTTGCACTGACAAAAATTGGAAGGCTCAGCTGCCCTGGGTCCTGCTGGGTCTCCATACCGCACCAAGGGCAAACGACAACGAATCTCCCGCAGAGAAAGTCTACGGTGAAGCACTGGCCGTACTTGGAGAATTCTTCCCCACGGAGCCAGACGACCCGGATACGCCTCTTCCAAGGCTAAGAGAAATTGCAAAGAAGTTTGTGCCCTGCTGAAAGACTTTCGCAGACAGGACCCAACTTCATCCCAGAAGGCCTGAATACCTGTACACACATCATCAGGAATGAAGCCCACTGCACAGCCTTGACCAGACCATACAGAGGACCGTACCGAGCTGTCAGTAGAACATCCAAGGTCTACCTCGTCAACATTCATGGGTGGTAAGACTGGATATCTGTCAACAGGTTAAAGCCAGCCTTCCTAATGGACAGCGGAACTCGGGAGGAAACCGGCAGGCGTCCCAGAATTCCTCCACAAAACAAGGCCTCGGATGAAGTGATCGGCATCCAGAAACGTAGTCGAGGACGTCCTAGGGCTGCACTATGGATGTCACCCGCTCGGCAAAACCGCCGGGCGGTTCAGCAGTCGAAGCCACCCCACAACCGCAGGTATCAAGAACTCGGGGTCGGCTCTTGCTCCCAAAGAGATACTGTGATTGAAATTCAACAGGTCTGCCAATCATTATTTCATAATAATTGTCTTGAGGGGGGGAGTGCTTGTAAAGACGTCAGACGTCTCTTCCTTTCCCATCAATCTACCATGTATCGCATCTATCAACGCAGCGAGAATCTCATGTTTATATTTGTATGTAGAATTTCCTGGCCTTTTCGCCAATATATATTCTATCACTGTATGTACATTATGTCTCTTATTATTGCTATTTGATTGACTGTTTACAAACACAAATTGCTCTCACTCAGCGTACGGGTCACGGCAATCGAAGGTCGGGCACTTCGTTTCCGTCTGCACGCTGCTATGTACACCTGTGCCCAGGCAAATAAATTAGTCAGTACACAGTTCTGCCTCTTTGACCTCACAAAACACCGTTGTCGAAGATTACGCTAATCTGAAGTAAATATTGTCTTGTATGGCAAAATATTTATATTATAATCATAAAACATATCCGTATCATAATTTCAGCGTCTTTAATCAGCACAAGACAAAAAAAAAAAAAAAGCGATTGTTCGTAGGCTGCACCGAAGCTAACTTCTGTCTTCACACCTTCCATCTCGGTAATTATAACGAAATTTGCTTATCGAAAACCACATTATTCATATAAAAATTCGTTTTATACGGTAAGAACCGTATGTTGCCATCATAAAACAGTTACATATCATGACTAACTTTACATATCCTGAAAATACCGAAAAATGACCAAAGTCTGTTACTGTTGTGGAAAAGATTTCGGTTGAAGACTTACAGTCAGTATATTTCGTAAAAGCGTCAACAGATGGCAGCAGCGGGCTCCCAAATACGTCGTCAGCTTTACTCGGCGGTACGAGTTACTGTAATTTATTTTCCTCTGTGCCCACCGGCAAACTCATATACTAACAGCGTACCTCACTCTTTTAGATTGAAATAAAACGCACACTGTTCTTAAACGCAAATGAAAGAAGTGACAGAGCATCTGGATAACATCATTGTGTCAAAAAAAAAAAAAAAAAAAATGCAATGAGAGAGGAAAATCGAGGCTTACAACAAATATGACAGAGAACCACAAGTAATTTAGTAAACAACCCGAAATGTTCAATTTTAACCAAATGGAATATTCTTACTCTGTTTATGCAAGTACATTAGCAATAAGAAATTATGCGCACTAGTAACAGATATTGAGATACGTCCAGGTGCAGTACAAAGGAAAACACAGCATGGCGTTAAGATAACTACATAGGCAAGTATTTGATATAATCATACTACCATAAAAGTTAACACAGCAACGAACTCCATTTTTTTTTATTTAGACGGTATTCTTATTTATATTCTAATCCCCAGGTACCAGACATCCAAGAAACCAATCTTGCAAATGGACTACCGCTATATTCTACATTTCATTCCCAATACAATAAAATTGAGAGAGCTCAGAATATTGCACGCATATCACATCCAAAATAGTTTTTGAGATTAAATGGGTAAACTGTAAGTTTGCAATTCTTCAGTGGAATAATTTCTTATATATATAAATATATATATATATATATATATATATATATATATATATATATATATATATATATATATATATATGTGTGTGTGTGTGTGTGTGTGTGTGTGTGTGTGTGTGTGTGTGTGTGTGTGTAAATCTACGTTAATAACAGGAAGTCATCCTCAAAAGAAAAAAGAAATTTGCCGAAACCCATACCTTCCACCAGAATTTTCACCTGCTATGTATTCTGTGCATCGCTAAAGCTAGACGTTGGAGCAAATCAGGAAATATGTGCCAAAGGCAGAGAATTCTCATCAAATGCATGCGCTAAGAATCCTCCGCATCAGTTATGTACTGGACAAGAGAAGAATTCTCGAACTCTGCGTACCAAATTCTCGATGAATGTGCGCTTCGAGGTTTTGTAAATTAATTTCAGAAAATTTACGCAAAAGACAGGACACATTTCTACTTGTATTCTTCGTTTACTGACATTGAATAATTTTCCTGTTTCAATGATCATATCAAGTCTATATTTGGAAGTACAAGATTACTGAATAAAAATAAAGCAAATACAAAGTCGGTATGATATACCGAAACGCATTAAAAATCCAAAATCGCTACTATTTACTGTATAACTTATTTGAAAAGTAATTCATTAAAAGGTTTTGGACAAAAGTATCCAATCTATTATCAATTAGGCTGTTGAATTTCTGCGATACACGTTTCCTATTCTGAAAATAAAGCAACTATTAGTTGTAAGGATTTATTTATGATCCCTCCATTGCAATAGTTTACAAAATTATTTTCCATAAACTATTTTTTCTTACAACAACCTATCGATAGTCGTCCGTACAGTAATTTAAGCCTTATTTTTATAATCAATACGGAACGCATTCACCAACGGTATTTTTTTTAAGGTTGCAGTGAAGAAGCAAATGTTTTTAACGTAAAAAATTAGATTTCATTCGCTTGTGATGATTATTTCGCTTTAGTTCAATGAATGCTAGTCCCTGTCGCTCCTTTTCCTTGACCCTGGCAGACGCTGGATGGACTAATGGGCGATAAACCGGCAGCGATTATAACAAGCAGGAGCCGTGTGCTGCACCACTCGACGAACATTATATATATATATATATATATATATATATATATATATATATATATATATATATATATATATATATATATATATATATATATATATGTGTGTGTTTGTGTTTACATATGTACTATATATATATACATGTAATATATATATATATATATATATATATATATATATATATATATATATATATATATATATATATATATATATATATATATATATATATATATATATATATATATATATATATATATATATATATATATATATATATATATATATATATATATATATATATATATATATATATATATATATATGTACTATATGTGTGTATATGTATATATGTGTGTGTGTGTGTGTGTGTGTGTGTGTATATACCTTCGTTCACATTTCATTTGCGTCTATTAAAATAGGAAATGATGAGACACATTTCTACCCTGGTCTGAACAAATTAATGATATATAAAGCTAGAGATCCATTTCTCGGAAAAGAAAAAGGATAAAATATTTGTTTCAGTTTCGTTTTCCTCCTTCAAAAATTCAAACAATTCACTACAATTTGTAAAACAATTGGATTTATATGACTTCCCTTTCGAGTCTCTCAAATAACAGGGACTCAATGAGGATTTATTATAAAATTGCAGGCATTTTGCTGCGTTTTGCTTGTAGAAAAAAAATGCTGCTCAATATTTGTTTGGAATTTTAATTACGGATATATCAAAATTGATAACATTCTTCTTGCTAAAAACAATTGAGTATATGGTTCCCGATTTCAATTTGAGTCTCTCTTTATTAAAATCGTCACCAATCACTTGAATTATTCATGTAACTGTCCTTTTCTCCTGAATTGCAGGCATTTTGCTGCGTTTTGCCTGTAGAAAAAAAATGCTGCTCAATAACTGTTTTGGAATTTTAATTAGGAATATATCAAAGTTGATATACATTCTTCTTGCTAAAGCACAAAATTGAGTATGTGGTTCCGATTTCAATAGTGATTCTAAAATCGTCACCAATCACTTGAATTATACATGTAACTTTCTTTACGAAGGGAATTCAGTACTTATGAAAGGCGACAATGATTAGAAACTCAAAAATAGTAATAATTACGCTAATGCAAGCATATATATGTTATATATATATATAATGTGATATATATATATATATATATATATATATATATATATATATATATATATATATATATATATATATATATATATATATATATATATATATATAATATATATATATATATATATATATATATATATATATATATATATATATATATATATATATATATATATATATATATATATATATATATATATATATATATATATATATATATATATATATATATATATATATATATATATATATAGAGAGAGAGAGAGAGAGAGAGAGAGAGAGAGAGAGAGAGAGAGAGAAAGCAAAAGATGGCAGGAAGTGTGCAAAGGTTTTGGAGGAAACTTAGAGTATATGGAAGCCAAGGTAAAGATGTATGAAGGTAACGTTGAAGCAATTCTCCCCTATAGGAATGAAGAGTTGATGCTAAATACGATTGAAGGGAAGATGGTTAAAGCTGTAGAAATGATTTACTTAGAAGTACCTATTGCGGGAAGGACTGAAAGAGTGATGGATGCTGGAGACATATAGTGAATGTAAAGATATAGGTAAACGTATATATCACTGTTTTTTTAAACGGTTCGATCACTAGGAAAAGATGACGAAAGGGATGAACAGCTGAAGTGGAAGATGTTTCTGATAAGAGAGCCCCCAATAACCGTAAAACGACTGAGCGCGAACGAGATACACGTGAATAGTGCAGTTCTCCTAAGGGACTCAACAGCCTGCTGGTGAGTCTTCTATGTAGGTATATGAAGTAGCTAGTTTTCTGAAAGATTTTTGTACTGGGATTCTATCCATGATTCAGTAGTTTTGAGGGTGACTTGTAGTTACCTTGGCTCTTTCTTTTATTGGAACGGCTTAATGTTGAGTGCTTAAGAAGTAAACAGTATCTAAAGATAAAAGTTTAGGGGTCGAAGTATATTTGATCAGTGCATAACAAATTTGCAAGATATTTCCAGGGCATGACTTGATCATATGATTATGGTAAAGGTTTGCCAGCGTCACGTTAACCTTCTCATAAGCACTATGCCACCCGCTAAGCATTCCACCGTGTTTGTTGCTTCCCTCGTTTAATCTAAATCTTTTACTGTTACAACATGCTTGATATGATATCTACGTAATACCTTTCCTTTTACTTTTTTTCTGCAGAGATTTCTGAATATTCTAAAATTCTCTTCTTCCTCGTGTATCTCATTCTCTCTATATGATCTTACCACAGTAATGACCTTTCCTTTCACAAGAGTTCATTCTTTACCATGTCTTAATCGTTTCTTTATGTTTCTCTATTACATCTTTTTATCCTGCATACTAGATAAGACGGTTCATATTACTGATTTTTTCCTTTTAATCTTTCCTTAGCATCCAGCACCCGCATTTGACATTAGTGAATAGAAGTGAGACTGAAAATCTCTTTAATACGTTACATCCCACATTTCTTTAGGTAGTCTTTCCTGAACCTTCCACAGAACTACGCCTATGTCTCTGCTTCACTTTGTTTTAGATTTAAATCCTTATCGATTACTTTAATATCATTCAATTATGCTTTCAGATTTTATCGCCTGCATTCGATAAAGTATCTGTCGTACTCAGACCGTCATCATAAGAGTGCATTCTCTCCAGGTAGCATCTTTCTATTTGTTTCTCCTGATTAGAGAAAATTTGTTTAAGTGGTTCTCTCCTACATCTTCCACCTGTTCCTTATCTCTTATTTTGCATATTAAGTATGTCTCTATTTAAAGTGTCTCTTTTAAGTCCCGTTCATTTTAAACTCTCAGTTATAGCTTTGGTGTAAATTATTCCCGAGGTATAGTGAGCTGGATATTAAACGAAATTTGTTCCATAATATTTCTGAATATAAAGTGACGGTGTATGTGACGAAAATTTATATCTAGCCAAGTGTTATGAGCTTACCAGTCAGTTCCTACCCAATTATACCTTTCTTGATAGTTCCATGGTCATAATTACGAAATTTTCGTTGTTTCACAGCCAGGAAGTGGTTTAAATCCCACTGGGGACGAACCACTTATCACATATAATTCCCTGTCGATGTGAGTTGTTCCCGAGATTTAGTTAAATGGATAGTGAACGAACTTTGTGGAGTAATATTTCTGTATATATATATATATATATATATATATATATATATATATATATATATATATATATATATATATATATATATATATATATATATATATATATATATATATATATATATATATATATATATATATATATATATATATAATATATATATATATATATATATATATATATATATATATATATATATATATATATATATATATATATATATATATATATATATATATATATATATATATATATATATATATATATATATATATATATATATATATATATATATATATATATATATATATATATATGTATATATATATACATATATATATATATCTATCACTTATAATTCCCTGTTGATGTGAGTTGTTCCTGAGATATAGTGAAATGGATATTGAACGAACTTTTGTATACATATATATATATATATATATATATGTGTGTGTGTGTATATATATATATATATATATATATATATATATATATATATATATATATATATATATATATATATATATATATATATATATATATATATATATATATATACATATACAGAAATATTACTCCACAAAGTTCGTTCAAGCGCCTTCTACGTTGGTCATGATTTTCCCCTTTTAATTTAGTGAAAATAAGTAAATTAGAATATTTATCTCTCAAATATGAATTAACATACATTTCAAAAGAAGCCCTAGTTGTTTTGATGTTTTCACACCAAAGCGTTCCCATGTTTTCCCAGGCTCAGATAAGCCAGTGCAGGTATCATTACTAAATCTGACCTGACCCTAGTAAATGCTCCACTAAGGTGGCATTTCTCGCAGCCTCTTGCAAGCAGCACACCCCCTTTAAGACTTCCTTCTATTTTTACTAATGCTCTCAATTCCCCAGTCACACGTGCTCCTTCGTATTTTTCTGAGTTTCCCTTCCTTCCAAACCACCTGTGATGCCGTCAGGCGTCACCTTTCTTGACCTGACCTGCACCTGCGGCTCCGCCTGCTAACACCTGCATCTCCGCCTACAAAATCCCTAGACTCTCCCACCTAATAGTCTACCCCATTTTCTCTTGAACCCTTATCTGGCCACCAGACAATGACCTTTCCAGGTACTAGCTGGATTAACAGCACACCCTACAAGGAGGACAAAGGAGGAACCATTAATAAGAGGCTGTCAGAAGTGTCAAAGTACAACCGTCGTTTGCACCAATCTTGGTATATATATTGGCTTCAACAGACCCCCTTTTGCTAGTCACCTTCCAGACAACACAATGCTAGTGCAACCTGTGCCAGTCCCTCTTCAGAAGACACACTGCTAGTATAGTCTATGCTAGTCCTCCTTCAGGGGTCTCCCTGCTCATAGACACTCTACCCAACCTTCCTCTGAAGATACATTGCTAGTGCAACCTGTGCCAGTCCCTCTTCAGAAGACACACCGCTAGTATAGTCTATGCTAGTCCTCCTTCAGGGGTCTCTCTGCTCATAGACACTCTGCCCAACCTTCTTCTGAAGATACACCGCTAGTATACTCAGTACTAGCCACCTCTACAATGCCACTCTACAACACCATCCTCCTGGCAATCCACACATGCACACACATACAGCGCTAGTCAAATCTTACGCTACTCCGCTACTCTGCTCTCCTGACTTCACGCCTCTGGACACCTGATGCTAGCCGCCCCCGACAGACGTAACCCCTGCTGAATTACCTGATGCTAATGGCCAGAAGTTACCGAGAAACTACGCCCGAGTCCTACTTGAAGCGTTCCTACGCTGCTGCACTGAAGATTCACGTTCATGTATCCAGCTACCCACTTCTATGCGCTGTTGTCCTGTTAGCCCCCCAGTGCCCCTACCTTCGTCGTACTTCTCTTCTGTTGGGGAACCTTGAGTGACAACACTTCCCCTGACACCCTACTGCAGAAACTTGGTGCTATGATCTTCACGTATTGGTCACGGACCTAAGATCTGTGATTTCGAGTCCATGTTGTGTGAGATCAACTGTAGGTCAACTGTGCCACCTTCCTGCATACCCAGGTGCCATATCCAGTCAAGGTATGTGGACAATCGACAGTGCATACACTTTTCGCTCATCGTACCGCTTGCTGTGCATCTTTGGATTCTCCCCGAACTCTTTTTTGCTTGTTAGCCTAGAAAGGCTCAATGTATAAAGATTGGCAGTTGTGGCACTTTGCTTGAGTACATTTGAGGTACTTTGTGTAGCATAATTCTTGGATTGTGCTACGGAGCTCCATTGGTAACTCCTGCACATGCTTCATCTTCTGATTTAATTAGTGAATTATACTATTTAGTAGACATCCCAAGTTTACCTTCAATCCTTTTTCATTTATTGGCAATTTAAAGTATTTTTCACTTGGATCTTTTCTTTGTTCATTGGAGTGCTGCCCCCTTTCTGTCAGGTATAGTTCCAGAAATCATATTTTAGAGCCACTTTTTCTTCACACAGCAGTGTGACAATGACTATATATATATATATATATATATATATATATATATATATATATATATATATATATATATATATATATATATATATATATATATATATATATATATATATATATATATATATATATATATATGTGTGTGTGTGTGTGTGTGTGTGTGTGTGTGTGTGTGTGTGTGCGTGTGTGTGTATGTGTCTGTGTGTGTGTTTGTGTCCGTACAGTATGTATATATTAAAAATAACTCCGAACAAATATTATTCTGGTTACGCCTTGCTGTTACGGCGACGGAAATCAGAGCACTGCAGTTTTCCTGAATGTAATTGCAAAAATCAACTGATAATCAAAAAGGTACAAAAAAAATTTTAACCAGTTCCCACGTCTCTTTCTGTTTCATTAGAATGCCAAGGCACTCAGAAGTCGCCCACATAAAGATCTCTAATGAATATGACTTCAGATGTATGTGAAATGCAGGACAACTAATATTATAGATTCTGTAGAAAAATCTTGTAGCGTACGATAACTTTGAGCCACAATCAGGAAACTTTTATTTTGTTATCCTCTACGCTAATTTATTAGAAAAGCTCTGCTGTCGATCTCTGTGAATGTTTTTACCCTTATCTGTTGAAGGTAATCTACATCTTCTAAGTGAATGAATACTCCCACACCTGTAAAGAATAAGAAATAAAATAATTTATTTTTTTCACCCAGAAGGAGTAAAGATGAAATACTGTAGGTGTTTTATTTTTTACTTTTTGGTGACAGTGATATTGTGCCATTCATCATACCTTCCTGCAAGAAAGACGAGTAGTCATGGAAATTTATAACGTTCAAACAAGACATTTGAATATGAATAATGTCTGCTTTCTCTTTTTGATATTTTCATGTAAAAAGGCAAACGCTGAAACAGCTTCATATGAGCGAGGAAGGAATATTAAGCATTATATATATTATATATGTGGTTCGCAACCTTTTTTAACCCATGGACCCCTTTTCCTCTTAATTTCTTTTTTGATGGAACCCCATAGCCATTCCACATACACAAAAAAACTTATTCTATTTTTCACTAACAATAAAGTAAAGGAATTTTATAAAAATAAAAATAAAGAAATAGTGAATGATTATGCTTTATTTTGAAGGAAAACTAATTTAATGCAAATAAAAGTATTTAACAATTAAATTCTAGTAAATAATTCATAATAACCAGTTTAAGAGAAGAGGGCAACTAAGAAAAAATGCAGATTTATTCAATGAGATCCCTGTGGCTGATGCTGCTCAGCGATTTTTTTTTTTTTTTTTTTTTTTTATCCGGCTCCATAGATGTCAATGATAGTCGAAGATCACCCTTTTTCACAATGTCGAGTCTATCACGAGCTTTTGATAAATCCTGATACAACCAGGTAAGATGATGGAAAAGATATAACGTAGAGCTGTGCTTTATCCCAGAGTAGTGGGTACTTTTCAGCAGTGTCATTTGTTTTCCTTATATTATACTTCCCATCTTTGAATTTTGCGTGCAATATTTCATCACTTTGTAATTCAATGAGGGGTCTCCTGTAAAAAAATGCCTGCATCGGCAGCATTAACTTCAAAAGGAATTGCCACCCAAGCTGGTATATCCATCATGAGTAGGTCACTTAACCGATCTTACATATTTTCATGGAAGTTTTCCAAATATTCACCGTAAAATGCAAGGTCATCATAGCGGAAATCGCTGCTAATCGACGCCAAGGAAGGAAACTGTTCAAATGCACGACGTCTGATATTAATTTTGTGCAGCCGTAGTTTTCTCAGAAAAGTAGTAATAGCACATTTACTGGATATGAGATCAGAATATTTTCCTTGGAGCTGTTTATTAAGTAAATAGATTTTTTCAAATATACCTAATAAGTAAAATACATAACATTTAGTTGTGAGCAGTTGTTCTCCAAGCTAGGTGTTAGCCAGAAATAAGACAATAGAGTCCCAAAGTGCCATAAAACGATGAAGACAATTCCCTTTCATAACCACCTCACCTCAGCATGCATTACTAGGCGTTGAAGCTCTTCTCCATTTTCTCACGAAAGAGGCGATCTCGGAGAGAATTTAATTAATATGGTTAGCCACTTTTATCACAACGCTAAGGGCATCATGCTGACGTCAGCCCAATTGCTTTGCAAGTAAGTGTTGACGGCATATCACACAGTATATGCAAGATACTTCGGGGACAGCCTTTTTCAAGAGTGCAATAAAACCTTTGCATCTGCCAGTCATGGCAGTCATGGATGGTGCACCATCAGTAGCACATGCAATTATATTTTTGAGTGGAATATTCCTTTCCTTGAAATAAGTAACAACTTCATTAAAAATTGTTTCACCTTTTGTGTCTGTCCTATGACTTCTGGCAAAGAACATTTCCCCTTTGGGTCCTTGATCATCTGTAAATCTCACATATGCTAATAGAATGATTTCATTATCTCTTAAGGTAGATTCATCAAGTTGAAGGGCAAACTGTTTCACTTACAAATTAGCCATTAATTGTTTTTCTACATCCTCCGCCATTTCATCAATGCGGCGCGACGCAGATGAGTTGCTTAAAGGGATGGAATTAGTAATTTCACTTGCATTTTTTTATAACTGATAAAATTATAACAGACAAAATTGTCAAAATAGCTGTTTCACCAATATTATGAAGTTTTCCAGCCTTTGCACTTACCTTGCGAATTTCATAAGATGCCAGTAAACCATCGTTCATTTTGCTTACTTGGTTATTAAACCACTGAGTCACTGTTTTCCTTGTTTGGAAAATCATTACGGAGTTTTCTGAAGTATTCTACTGGTTGATTTTTCTTTCCTTTGTGCTTGGTCTCCAGATGGATTTTAAGCTTACAAGGTTTCATGCTATCATTTGAAAGTATATCCATGCATATGAGGCACATTGGTTGCATTATGTGGTGATGGAATATATCCGTAAGACAAATATTCAACAGAATACTATCGGCACTTCTTTGTTGGAGCAGCCATGGGTTATCTATAAAAAAAAAATTAATAGAAGCTGTTACAACATATATTACAGTTTTAATTAAAAATCATATGTAATTTGTTAACAAAAGATAAAGATAAAGTTGCATCAAACGCAACATAAATTTACATAAAATATGTTCAAAGTAAATGAAAATGTCAGGAGGTAAATAACAAAAACCAACTCTGCAAGTCATTAATTATTCTTATTTACTTTATTTTATTATCGTCATCACAATATGCATTTTTATATTTCTCAAAGTTTATATACATCAGATAAATACAAAATTACAAACTGAAGTTTAAAAAATAGTATTAAAAAAAGGAAATATATACTTTTTTTTTACATTGTTTCAAATTATAAAAAGATTGTAAGTCTATCTGCCTTACTATTCTAATAGCAAAAATAAAAAAAATAAAACTTTTTACTGACTAGATTAAATCAAATTACTGTAAAAATACTCAATTCATGTTAAATATACACACTTTGTGGTGGTTACTGTGCTAAATCATTCATTAAACTTGTCAAGGAGAAAGGTGGCATAAGCGTGCCACATCTCAGATCGCTCACGGCAGGCCAGCCGTGGGCATTTAATAAGCTGCTTCTGTCATTAAAGGTCCCACGGACTGTTCCTAGGGGACAATAGCCCGAGCTAGACACAAGGCCTAGCAATCTTCAACAATAACAGTCATTAAAGCACAATAAACCCTTTTGTCATCAACCGATATGGATGGTCAAAGCTCCCCATCGAGAGTGCGACATAGCCAAGCAAGGAAAATTATCTACAACATTTTGAAATATGTCACAGTAGAGAAACAGCAAGGTGGTCTGTTTATATATATATATATATATATATATATATATATATATATATATATATATATATATATATATATATATATATATATATATATATATATATATATATATATATATATATATATATATATATATATATATATATATATATATATATATATATATATATTATATATATATATATATATATATATATATATATATATATATGTGTGTGTGTGTGTGTGTGTGTGTGTGTGTGTGCGTGTACACACACACACACACACACACACACACACACACACACACATATATATATATATATATATATATATATATATATATATATATATATATATATATATATATATATATATATATATATAATTTTCTTTCTGCAATTATTATAAAATTATGGAGATGTAAACCATTTCATATATCAGCAAATTCCCTATTCACATAAATATTCATTTATCAAATATATTCACTATATATATAAAAATACAAATACATTTACACCTGTGCAGTATCAATTTTATACACACACACACACACACACACACACACACACACACACACACATATATATATATATATATATATATATATATATATATATATATATATATATATATATATATATATATATATATATATATAGAAATCATCAACACACAATCACGTGTGGAACAGAAATAAATTTCTGACTCACGTCGGGATCGAACCCAGGTCTCTCAGGTGGAAAGCAAGGGCGTTACCCACTGGGGCCATACAAGTTAGTTGGAACCTGAGAGCAACTGCACCCAAGGAATTACCTGGGCAAGCTAACTGCTTACATACCAGCGAGTTTTCCCCAACTTCCCGACACAGCAATGACCCAATAGACAACATTTCATTCGAATTATCCATTCTGAGTGAATAAGATAGAAATCATCAACACACAATCACGTGTGGAACAGAAATAAATTTCTGACTCACGTCGGGATCGAACCCAGGTCTCTCAGGTGGAAAGCAGGGCGTTACCCACTGGGCCATACAAGTCTAAAAGAAGTTGGAACCTGAGAGCAACTGCACCCAAGGAATTACCTGGGCAAGCTAATGCTTACATACCAGCGAGTTTTCCCCAACTTCCCGACTCAGCAATGACCCAATAGACAACATTTCATTCGAATTATCCCTTCTGAGTGAATAAGATAGAAATCATCAACACACAATCACGTGTGGAACAGAAATAAATTTCTGACTCACGTCGGGATCGAACCCAGGTCTCTCAGGTGGAAGCAAGGGCGTTACCCACTGGGCCATACAAGTCTAAAAGAAGTTGGAACCTGAGAGCAACTGCACCCAAGGAATTACCTGGGCAAGCTAACTGCTTTCCACCTGAGAGACCTGGGTTGATCCCGACGTGAGTCAGAAATTTATATATATATATATATATATATATATATATATATATATATATATATATATATATATATATATATATATATATATATATATATATATATATATATATATATATATATATATATATATATATATATATATATATATATATATATATATATAATTGATGTTGTATACACCTGTAAGTTTATTTTCATGCTTGTAAATAGTGAATATATTTGATAAATGAATATTTATGTGAATAGACAATTTGCTGATATATGAAATGGTTTAAATCTCCGTAATCTAATCTTATATTCATATATATATATATATATATATATATATATATATATATATATATATATATATATATATATATATATATATATATATATATATATATATATATATATATATATATATATATATATATATATAATTGATGCTGTACATCTGTAAGTTTATTTTCATGCTTGTAAATAGTAAATATATTTGATAAATGAATATTTATGTGAATAGACAATTTGCTGATATATGAAATGGTTTAAATCTCCGTAATCTTATATTCATTGCAGAAAGAAATTAAGTTTTTTTCAGAATAAAGCACCACAAAAATAAAAAATAAAATTATTGCATCACAATTTGAGAATCTCAAATATCAATATAAAAGCCTAAAATCATCAATCTTTTATATTAGTTATTCATAACTAGAGGTAGGATGAAGAATCTGAAGGAAAAATAGTTTGAATCCAACTACGAATTTTATGAAACACGAAAACTGCGTTCCAAGAAAAGCAAGACTTATTCGCTTCGCCCATAGGTTTATGAATCCCATGGGAGATTTGAGGGACAATTAGGGCTACAGCAAATGCATCTTTTTGGTTCTGAGCCCCTTCAACCCTCAAGGTAAAATAGACAGATTATAATCTCTCTTTGACCTTTGCCAGTAGAGAGAAGAGAGAGAGAGAGAGAGAGAGAGAGAGAGAGAGAGAGAGAGAGAGAGAAGGTAGGTATTCATCATGAAAACAAACATCTGAGGTCGCTGCCTGCTACCTGAGAAAAGATGGGCGATTTTTACCTCCGTTTGTTCTTGCAACTGTAAAATGTAAAGTTTTTCTTCTACTCTATTACCATAAAAATTCAAAGCTACACGAGTATTTTCACATTTAGTATTTTAATATGGCGCAGATTACTGTAGAAATTCCATTCCCAGTAATAGCAATTGTTCTGAGGTAGAATTGCTCTTGGGACCATTAAAATATCACCGTGAACCCCCAATTCGTTATTTTTTGTGTAGGCCCCCCGTAATTTTACATGGACCCCCAGGGTCCATGTAGACCCCGGTTGATAACCACTGTCATATGAGCGACGAAGGAATATTAAGCATTATCCTATGATCTGTAATTCTAACCTTCGCATGTGAACATTCGTGTGAACATTCCAGTGTATTTTCTTACCTTCACTTTTTAACAAACTTAGATATTTCTCCGTGTTCACATTAAATAATCTGGCATGTGGTTTCCCAAGTCTCTTATTTTGTTTGCTACACAAAACTATCTACAGTATTCTTTTATAATGTTCAACTTCATCAAGTAGGCGACATTTGATCATTATCAGGTAAACTGTACGTAACAAAGAAAAGCAAAACCGATAAAAATTTTTTAGAAAATAATTATTATCTAGAAGCTATAAATTTTATCGTTCTGGGTCATTGAAAAATCTAGCTAATCGGATTTTGTTCATATATCCTCCATATATCACTATAAAAATTAAGGAGATTTATATACATCAATCCTTACTTCTTCCATAATCCTGCTTTACTTATCCTGAAGACGGGTACCTTGTCTCAAATCATGAAAATAAAAAAAAAAGGTGGTACTTTTTTGATGGCTAACCGTCCGAAAATGTTAATGAAAAATAATGGTACCCTCAAATATGAAACATTTCAACCAGGAAAATATCTTCAGGCTATATTTATATAAGGGAGTGAATGAACATGAAATTAGATAACTGATAAGGCATATCTTAAGAAAATGCTCGGAAATATTATCACATGATTTGATAAGATTCCCTACAGCATATAAATATTTACAACAGGATTACTAACATCACAAAAATGTCCTGTTCAAACTTAAAGAAAATTGCATGAACCAGATTTAAGAATAATTCGGTAACCGCATACGAATATCAAGTATACGTGTCAATCAAAAACATATTCCATGCATTTATCATAAGCCTGTCTGTTAACATTTGAAATGACTGTGCGACATAATCTCTCCAGCAACGAGAATGCGCCGCACTTTCAAGACATGAAGAAAATGACTGCAGGTGTGACCCAGTTCTGCCGCTAACTGAAACTAATGAACTGATCAAGCATGCTAAATTTGGATGCTTCGACGGAAACTGACTGTAATTGACAAAGGAGTTTCATTTCATGTTGAAAGGACGCCTTCTATCACTAACAGTTCAAGAAAATTATTATTGTGTTTTATTTTCGTAAATAGAAGTTGAGGAAAACATAGAGGCGAATGTAATTACATTTCCATAATATTACGGCAATAATTTATACATATGAATAGAGCTATTTATTTTTGTCATTTTCCTTAACTATATTTTTAGATGTAGTACTCGTATCATTATCGTATTATTGCTGTTACACGGTAAAGAGTCAGATATTCAACTTCTATCAAATATCTTGCCTCGTATTTCAGATTCTTCTAGAGGGTCTAAGCCATCGATAAGAAGCTGCAAAGAAAAGAATGGACCAAAATGGAGCCAAACAAAGGTCATCATGGATGGAGTTCCCGGATGTTCCTAAAAATCAGTTCTAGAATTGACAAGAATATTTGGTAAGCTACTAGTAACTAATACATTATCCATAAACTGGAATAAAATTGAAAACGAGTAAATCGACACATTTATATATATATATATATATATATATATATATATATATATATATATATATATATATATATATATATATATATATATATATATATATATATATATATATATATATATATATATATATATATATATATACATATAAGTACATGTCATACTCTTCAGAAATGTGAGGTAAGATCACAATGAAATGCAAGTTACAAAACAGTATATTAAGATTATATATGTACAAAGCTTATAGCTTTCGCCCAACTGCTATAAGCTTTAGACATATGGTATATAATTTTAATATATACTTTTAATAAACTGTCATGTAACATAAATTCCATGTTGATATATATATATATATATATATATATATATATATATATATATATATATATATATATATATATATAATAGATAGATATATATATATATATATATATATATATATATATATATATATATATATATATATATATATATATATATATATATATATATATATATATATATATATATATATATATATACACACACGTACATCACAACGTTTATACTGGAAATCTGTAGGTAAACGATTTGTTTAATAAAATGGAAAAATGTAAAAGAGAGACTTTTACCGGTTAATTGTGGTACCATTCCGTGAGCCATGAAACCCAGCGTAAAGGACTCATAAAAATCTGCCAATACAGAAGCGATGCAGTTTAGCTTAAGAATAAGGACCGCCTCCGACAAACAGTTCTTCTTAATCTATTGCAAGAATCAATCGTAGTCACTATAAACCATCCATAACCAAAAAGAGAATTTCTTTGCTATAGGTTTTGCCCAAACCATAAAACGGTAAAACATGTTTTCATTATGTTTGTGCTGTCGTTATTTGATAGAACACAAACTACCAGAACAATAATCATATATTAACCTATAACTATATAGTGCACTAGCACTCATCCCACCATTGAGACACCTAAGGCATATTCCAACGGTTCTTTATGCTATCTAGTAAATTTGGTGCCTATCAAATGACCTGCTGTGATGTGCTGCAATTAGGACTGAGAAGGGGATTGTTTTAGCAAAAACTTGCTAGAACTCGAAGTTTAGCTGCCTTTGGAGCCACACCCAATTAATGGAAAATATATATATATATTATATATATATATATATATATATATATATATATATATATATATATATATATATATATATATATATATATATATATATATATATATATATATACATATATATATATATATATATATATTTATATATATATATATATATATATATATATATATATATATATATATATATATATATATATATATATATATATATATATATATATATATATATATATATATATATATATATATATATATATATATATATATATATATATATATATATATATATATATATATATATATATATATATATATATATATATATATATATATATATATATATATATATATATATATATATATATATATATATATATATATATATATATATATATATATATCTTTATGTGTCCGTTTCAAATATATAATTTACAGCATACCTTCCTTACCACCTGAAAATATTTCATAAGTTAAATCACTTTGTTTGCCGTCAATTGCGAATATGGAGAGATTAAACAAAACAAATAAAATATTGGTGAAGAAATGGAATCAACAAAAACACAAGGAACCCGAGACAAGAATGTTTGAATAGAGCCTAGATAACACCAAGTTTTTTTATAGGTAGTAATTTAGGACCATCTTTGTTGTGCATTTTAAATTGCATAAAATATGTTTTTAAGTTTTAGTGTCAGATTTGCTCAAGAACAATGGAACTCAATATGCCAGTTACATTCATTACGAGAGCTACTTCAAACAGAGATCATCTTTGCTCTGTCACTCGTTCCGTTTAATTTCATCGTGAGTAGCTATAAAATGGCTACGAAAAAGCTGGAAAATAAAAAGAAAAAATTCACGAAGAGGGTATTCAGACCAGCCATTCAAAAGTAAAAATCTAAATAGTTACCATGAAGATTTCATTTTCAAACCTTCATCCAGATATTGTATGAAGTGAAATAAAACAGGCAATCAACGTTTTTATTTCATCTGGAAATTATAGCATGATATTACAAATAGACTGCAGAAGAGGGTACATATGAAATAGAGAAGAAAACAAGTAAGAGGTAAGACTATCGCCATAGAAACGAGAGGACTAAGCAATTACGTACCTTCCCCATTTTTGTAGCAAAGATATGGAAACCTCCTCCATACACTGCCTAGACCGACCACATATCCCGAAGGGGACATGACATAATCGCACTCGGTGTCCCAGATCGCTCGCTTCACTGCCACCTCGTCCGTTCCAGTCTTTATTTCTTTGCCAGGACGATTATCCTCGTCGACGTCGTCAGCTCTTCCTTCTTCCCTCGGGAAATGTAGACGAGCCGTTTCTTTGGAAGAAAAAACACAAATGTCGTCTCCGCGGTGCAGGATCCATGTCAACTGTTCCTTCAGATTTTTCACAAGGTTTCGGGTGACTGCGCCGGGATTCTTGTAGTTTAGGGAAAACATATTTTACTTGGAACATATATTTTTACACAAGTATGTATGTATATATATATATATATATATATATATATATATATATATATATATATATATATATATATATATATATATATATATATATATATATATATATATATATATATATATATATATTAGAGAGAGAGAGAGAGAGAGAGAGAGAGAGAGAGAGAGAGAGAGAGAGAGAACTTGGGACCCTGTGGTGTTTTTTCCAGTTAAACAACAAATATTATTGAAGATTTATAACGAACACTAGTAATGTAAATTCTTCCCTTTGTTAGCTCTTCTAAAATCAGCACAGAAAAGCAGACTCATAGGATAAAAGAAGGAAATTATATACATATATATATATATATATATATATATATATATATATATATATATATATATATATATATATATATATATATATATATGTGTGTGTGTGTGTGTGTGTGTGTGTGTGTGTGTATACACACACACACACACACACACACACACACACACACACACACACACATATATATATATATATATATATATATATATATATATATATATATATATATATATATATATATATATATATATATATATATATATATATATATATATATATATATTAAAGATAGAGAGAGAGAGAGAGAGAGAGAGAGAGAGAGAGAGAGAGAGAGAGAGAGAGAGACCTTGGGACCCTGTGGTGTTTTTTCCACGCTTCTTTAAAATAAGTGAAGAACGAAAACAGTAACCTGAAACTTCATTTAGATACTTTTGTTTGAATGTCTAGCATTCCGTAGTTTTTCATAGTCCTAATCTAAATTAAGTTATCGTTTTTGACAGATGTTAGGAATAAAAACCAGGGGAGAGAGAGAGAGAGAGAGAGAGAGAGAGAGAGAGAGAGAGAGAGAGAGAGAGAGAGAGAGAGAGAGAGAATCATTAGCTATTATGAAAGCAGGAGAACAAGTAATACGTAATATTTTACGTATTGAACATTTGCTTATTTTGTATTTTATATAGCTGCTATTTTTGACAAAAAATCTATTTAGTGGTAATTAATTTTAGAGCGTGATGTATTAAACTAGATATATCACATTATTTATATTAGTGTATTCAGAAGTTATGACCAGCACAGTATTTCGATAGTTTTCAAAAACATATTATTTAAGGGTATCTCAGCGAGTTAAAACCTAATTTCTCAAATCGTGATGAATGAAATTAACCAATGCAAATGCCTTTTTTTTTTACGTATGACACCTGCCACTTATTTTCGTTGTCTTATTAACGCCTTTGTTTTCTTAGTTAGACGTATATTTAAAGGATCTTGGTTAAACCCAGCTGATTCTTACAAGACGCAGGAGAGAAGTGATCAGTCCTCTGCTGGGACTCAGCTTTAATTTACTCGCCAGCTGCTAAGAAACGTCGGTAACCATGAGCAACTAGTGGGGTAGCTTTATCAATTTAATGTACAGTAGTTTGTGTCCGTATAGCATGCACCCAAGAACTTGAACAACAAACAGAATTGAAGTCAGTATTCAATTCATTATTTTTATTTACTTATTATTGTCTTTGATATAATTCTTGACTTACTTGAACAACAAACAGAATTGAAGTCAGTATTCAATTCATTATTTTTATTTACTTATTTTCGTCTTTGATATAATTCTAGACTTAGGAGAAAAATTTGTGAATTAGCTGATTTCACCAAAAAAGAAACTTAACCACGAAGATTTAAAATGTGTCTAAAAACATCGCAATATTTACGTTATAAAAAAATATTTAAGGTAAGATACCATTCAGTGAAAGCGACCATAAATTAAAAATAATCTCACTAAATACCGACGCCACCGAAACTCTCCGAGGACTTTCGCTTAAGCCTGTGACTGAATTACTTGAACAATGAATCAGTTTAGTTTTGCAGTTGAACATCCAATATTATTTGAGATTTATAACGAACACTAATAACGCAAATTCTTCCCTTTGTTAGCTCTACTAAAATCAGCACAGGAAAAGCAGACTCATAGGATAAGAGAAGGACATTAATTACAGCCGAGAAAAACGGTAGGAAGACCGTTAGCAAATTCAGAAATTTCTCATTTTGTATGTGCAGTAGAACTAGAAAGGTAATAAATTTAAGTTATGAGCCGACGGGACTTCATTTCGGTTGTAAAACACTTTCTATATACACTCCATTTAATAAAGTGAATATTGCTGGGCATTGCATTACAATTTTATATATACAGTATATATTTACACACACACACACACACACACACACACACACACACACACATATATATATATATATATATATATATATATATATATATATATATATATATATATATGTGTGTGTGTGTGTGTGTGTGTGAGTGTGTGTGTGTGTCGGTGTGTGTGTTATTATTATTATTATTATTATTATTATTATTATTATTATTATTATTCAGAAGATGAAACCTATTCATATGTTATGGGCCCACGCCCATCAAACATACACAAGTCTCTTAAAATACAAATAAAGTCACTAACGACCAAGTCCACAATAGGTGGAATGGCCGCAACAGAGTGTACAGAGATGGAATCAAGGAGGATAAGTAAAAGCTGAAAATAAAACTTAATATTTAATACAAACTTTTTAGAAAGAAATGACCACTGAGCCTCTTACAAAATACATTAAATGAACACAAAAATCAACCACACACTGAAAACATCGAATAACAAACACTCTTACACCAAATTAAGATAGGCTATACAATTACACTTTAAAGAGAGGGCCCTGAAAGTAATAGGATGTCGAAAAGACAGAATAACCTAACTTAATACAGACTAAATGTTTATAAAAAAACTGCTTCCCTTAAGTGAGCTGTAAACAGTAGAAGAGGCAAACGCAGCCTTCAAATCACGGGTCGAGGGGCATAATATATATACTCGAGACCTTACAAACATAGGCAGTATTACTGAACCAGGGCGTAGACAGAAGATAGAATCACTTTAACGTCGCAAGACGATCAACGGACACGGCCGTCCGACAGGCAATCACACCTTACCAGTTGGCAGAGAGGTCCCTTGGCAGTGTTACTGGACCAAGGGCGTAGACTGAAGAATAAATCAATCTCCCAAAGCAGCAGCAACTGATGAAAGGCAGGTATCGTAATCCAGAGATAGTTCAAAATCAATCAAGAATAAGGCAGGCCCACACAATGCTAAAAGGTCCAGAAAACAAGGCTCAACCTTCGGGTTGAGTTGACCCGTTCTCCATTAAAAATCTTCATTTGGTAGATTCTCCAAACGCAAGGTGATTTCGTTTTTCGTCCACTGGGCCGTGAGATGATGTGCTCGACTCGGAGGTTAAGTCTAGGGATACTCAACTTGGGGCTACTGGTCATGGGAAATCGGGTAACCATAAGGCCCTTCGGGATGGTAATGCTGTTGTCTTCATTGCCTTCACAGAATGCCTAAGTTCGGGAGAGATGTGTTGACAAGCAAGTCTAGAATCTAGTCTTAAAGAGGCTGACATTGGCCTAGTTCTTCAGATGGTTCATAATTACCGGTGCTGTACTGGGGTGATGTGGTGGATGTTGACCTAATACTGAAGTGTTTAAAAGTACTGTTTTGAGGTAACTACTAAGGGCAGTCGGGTTTAGCATAGCAGCGAGTCAGGTTCCCGGCAGCTTTAGCAACATGGAGTCTTTGTTGGAGCAGCAGGTATTCCTTACCTGTTGGCCTCATCAGCTGAAGGATGGTGGGACAGCTAAATCATAGCCTTCCTTCCGTGGATCTTCCTGTATAACAGCAGACGTGCTGTTTCGACGTTTCTCCTGTAATTCATCTGTATTGATGACTGTGTTCCAGTTGAGCAGTTGGTGGCTGCTTTGGTGTCTTCACAGGAGTTCGTCTGATCACATTCATCCTCTTTGACAGCTGGGTCTGTCTCGACGTCTCTGTGGAGATAGTCTGTTTTTTTTTGTATTGTGCTACCCTTAGTGTGCATTTGTGTATGCTGCTTTAGTATGTTGTTTATGTTGTTTATTGTTAATTATGTTGCAAGCTGTGCTTTCCTATTATTTATGCTGCCTGTTGTTTATTTGTAATGTATGCTGCCTGTTGTTTATTTGTAACGTAATTACTTGGTTATGTGATGTAGATGAAGTGTTTGTTGATTTGTATTTTATTGTTGTGATCATTATGTTTATTCATTGTTATTGATGTTACTGCTTTTTGGTAGAGAAACTCAGTTTCAGCTACATTTATTTTTGCTTTTGACTGACTCTGTTAACTGTGATTTATTTAATGCCAAACCTGGACTCATTTGTATATATGTATATAACTTTGTTATAATAAATTAGTTTAAGGTAATTTTTTTGTTTCTTGTTCAGCTCCTTCCTCCTTTGTCTGCCTCAATTTCTGCCAGTCATTCCAGTCCCGTAACTTTGTTTGTATTTAAGAACCTGCTGAACCAAAAGTGGTTCATAACAGGGGCCATTGACGTGAAATTCAAGCTTCTAAAGAATATGGTGTTCATTAGCAAGAAGTAAGAGAAGGTAAAGGGAAATACATAAAGAAGAGATCCCACTTATTAAAAAAAGAAAAATAAAGTAATAAATTAATAAATAGATAAAAATGCATTAAAATTCAAGGAGAATAGCATTATAGTAGTAATGCATTGCATCTTCGCTTGAACTGCTGAAGTTCCAATTGCACGACATCCTCTTGGAGGCTGTTCCACAGTCCAACAATGTGAGGAATAACGGAATTCTGGAACTGAGAACTTCGACAGCGAGGCACATTTACTGCATATTGGTGGTGCTGTTCAGCGAATCTAGTTACTCTCGGCAGATAAAGGGGATCAGGGATCAATTGTGAATGTGAAAGATCTCTGTTGAAATACAACTTACGAAAAAGTGACAAACAAGAGAACACTCGACGATGGTCCAATTCATGGCTGCTACCAGTAGGAAACAAAAATCTACCACCACGAACCGCTGTCTAAAAATTATGAATCTCTGGCAGAAGCAAACATCCACACCGGGGAACAGCATTCTAGTAAAGGTAGCACAAACGACCTAAAACAGGTTGCATTGATTTTATCAGTTTTACAAATATATGAGGCCTTACTAACAATTTCTAACTTTCGTGCGGTATTTGCTGAAACTTTCATTAGACGTTTCTCGAAAGTTATATGTGAGCCAAAAGTTACACCTAGAATAGTTAGTTAAAGCTTCAGACTCATTCAGTAAAGTTTCATCTATCTGAAGGGGAGGATGGGGTGGGGAATCTGTATGAGATCTGCTAATCAATAGTATTTTTTTTTATTTGAGTTCAACCTCATACACCACCGACTACACCATTCCCTGATCCGGTCCATGTCCCGATTGAGTATGAGGGAAGCTTCCTTTATCATAAGTGGAGACTTTACTACACCCACAAGTGTTGCATCATCGGCATACTGAACAATCTTGTTTTCCAGGCCACCGACCATATCACTTGTATATAATAAAAATAACAGTGGACCAAGAACACTGCCCTGTGGAACTCCAGACAAAATGGCCTTGGTTCACTAAAGATTCCGTCCACAGCAACTCGCTGCTGCCTACTTGTAAAGAAATCTTGACGCAATCTTAAAACATATCCACCCGCTCTAAGATTCTGAAGTTTATGAATAAGTGCCTTGTGATTTATTAAATCAAAAGCAGCACTAAAATCTGTTTGAATTATTCTGCACTCAAAAACCAGTTTCAAGGTTCCCTAACTAAGATCTGTTGTTCGACCAGTGAATAATTAATTTCAAATTGTACATGGCTTAGGAAACAATCTTACCATTATCATTCCATTTCAATTATGTTACATAACAACAAGAAATCACATCCAAAGTACCCATAAGAATGATCAAGTTTACATGTTTTTTTAATGCAAAGAACAGATAAACATAAAGAATTTGTGTCCATATGATCATAACAAGGAAAACTTAGAAGCTGTATAATTTTCTGAAATGGGATGCCATTTGTCTTAAGAAATAATATATAGACATTAAAGCGCAAATACACACAGAGAGAGAGAGAGAGAGAGAGAGAGAGAGAGAGAGAGAGAGAGAGAGAGAGAGTCTCCTATATTTAAATAAAGCGAAGAAAATTTCCATGTTTTTTCAAAAAATAAATACCATTTACAAGTTTTAAAATTTCATATCGATAACTCGAGACTCGGGTACTCTGATGACATAACTTTAATGTGAGGGAGATAAAATCGATAGACTAAAACAGACATGTTTAATTAACCAATGACAACATACCAACGGAATTTTCCTGAGGGAGGCGATGTTTTCAGGATTTTTCTCGTGCTGTTGTCAGGGGAATTCTGCTGACGTGTCCCACCTACATTAAGGCTTTGGTGACGAGGTAGTTTATTGGTGAAATGTTGCAGGATACTTTACTAAAGGCAAGTTTCTAACGTATTTGTCTCAGCGGATGAATGCAATGACAAACAATATTCGATAGGTTAAATAATTTAGTATGAAGTTAAAGAATTCCTCTTCTCTTAACGAACAGTTAAAAAAATTCGTTGCTAAATATTTTGCGAAAAGAGAGAGAGAGAGAGAGAGAGAGAGAGAGAGAGAGAGAGAAAAGTAATGAAACAGAATACTGTGCTAGCAGCTCCTTGTAAAGATATAATTTTAAAAAGAAACAAGAAATCCTTTTGGTATTTTATAGATCACATGGAAGAAATGAATATGATTTTTTCTTGAATGATTTAATAAGGCAAAGTCAATCTGCCTATTATGAAAAAAAAAATATGTATATTTTTTTTTATATTTCTGGCATTAATGGCAAACACCATATATAACTGAATGATAAACCTACTTATTATGTGGTCACTACATCGCTAGATTAATCTATTTATATAAATCATCCTTTTTATGTTTCCATTATGTGAAGGCAAATGTTAAAATAGGCCAAGTTTTGACGATTACAGCAAACGTATGGCAACATTTGTGTGTCCAATAAATACTAACTATCATACCTTCAAACAGAATTTGAAAATTTTTATCGCGTGACTTGATTCCTGTTTTGAGGCGGATTTACACAGCATGATTTTTAACCTTATCTGTTGTGATGATTATTGCAGAGGAGAACGTCGGAAAAGCAATAATTTTAAGTACACCGTCTCTGAAAAAAAACAAATAAGCCAATCTGGATCTGAGTACCTTCGAAATTTATTAGGTGGTGATTGAGGTAGTACATTTTTCAAAAGATGATTGCGAATAATTGTCTAAAAAGCATCTTTTCTCTCAAGCGACTAAATTAGACAACTAGAGTGTTATTAAGGATACTGAATATGGGAAAGAATAAAAAGAATCTGTGCTTTTTTAAATATAAGATGGCCCCCACAAGAAAAAAAATCAACATGCAAGTAATGAACCATTTGACTCCAGCCATTGCTTTGGTGTTCCTTTCTAGGTATCAGGGGCTAATGAGGGCCAACATTGCTGAGATACTATTTCCTCTCAAGCTACACAATTGGTATTGATTTTGGAATAAATCTCCGGAACACATAAAAACATAGTGTATGGATGCCATTAAATTCTTAATTCCTTAAGACTGTCTTTCGTCAAGAATTTCAGTATGGTCACTATATAAATAAGTTCTTTTACATTCTAGTAACTACTTCAATCCATATCAATTTACTTGTCAATCTAAATTTTGTAATGCTCACTAGAACTGTTTCCAGGTGGAATAGATTCTGCCGGGTGCTTATAATTCTAGTAAGTAGACTATTTAAAAATTTCATAATCTAAATAGTTTGTGAAACGTTTCTCTGCTCTCGAACATTAAATGAAAGAAATGCTTTTTACATCAGTGCACATCCAAGATAAAAGTGACTTTTTCTTACAAGTCTTTTTGGGAGTATTGACATGACATCTGATATTTACTAATTTTGGGGATAATGCAAGTTCTAAATTGGTTCTAAGCAAACTTACAACACACAAATGGGCAGCACAAATGGCCCTGTAAACAAATTTTTGTACGACATTATCAGATATGCTTTGGATCTCTATCTAGAGTTAACATGATGCTGATTACTATACTAATCTGAGAGGAAGCGGGAAGCAGATATGTTCTCCTGCCCTTTAACTAGGATGTAATTATCACAGTTGAGAATTATAAGGGGGAATTCATTGACTTCCTGTCAAGGCAAATGACTAACAAAACTTAATCTTAGCCACCTGCTGACAAATATTTGATCACTGCTTTAAGATTTAAAAACAACCTCAAGGCTCTGACCGCAGTCCCTCACAATCAGCAAAAAAGAACGACGACACAAGGACAACACTTCATACAGAAGAGAATTCTCGCTATTACCAAAGTATTCTTATCCACTATCTGGATACTGGCGTTTGATTTTTGCTGATTACTTTTCTTCTTAAAAATCAAGACAAATTAATAGTCTATGTCTTGGGCACGAACAAAAAACGACAAATTATTCCATTACATGCAGTCAAACAGTTAATCCTCGGCAGCAAAAGTGGAACCTTTCCAACTTTCAGTTCTGTAAGTGGGTGTGACATAGTAAGAAAATATTATTATTGGCCGCAGTAGGAACACTTTTCAAAAGATCCTTTCGGAAAATCCTTCCATGTTCACTCAACTAGGTAAGTGCCAAACTCGCCATTAAATTCGGGCAAACCGGGGAAAGGTTCTGTCATTCTCAAAAGAAATGTTAATGAAGTTATAATTAAAATTATGATTCAGCAGGTGAAAAAACTTTGTTAAATTTGCTTCCTTGGAAAGGCAGAATTTTTTTTTTTATTTATCTGTGTTTTACACTTGGATATCAACTCACTGCAATAATAGTGAAACACCCCAGTTTTAGAACTGCAATGTTAGGAAAGAAACAAGAAAAAGATTTTCAGTTAAACGCGAATAGGAGGATTAACGCGCATTAACTTGTTAGGAAAGTGTTAAAAACATCAAAATGAAACAGTAATGAAAGAACAACATGTGACAAAAATTGTGACAACAATGAGGGACTTCACTAAAAGTAGGAAATTAGCCATCAAGAACCATGAATGGTAGCAGTTTGGACAGATAAGGACATCGGTCAGGAAAGGTAATGCAATTTTAATTATTAGAGTATTCTCGGATACATGGCTATACTTTTGCCGCATTCATAAATGTCAAAAGTGCGTCATGGTGTCAAATATTTCCACCATTGTGCACAGGATATTGCTCTAGCAGAATGTTGCATTTTTTTCTTTTATTAGTTTTGCCAACTGGTCAGAAAGGAATCAAAGGTCGGTGAAGTAAAAGGAAAGGAATATGCGTATAATTTTTTTCCCGTTAACCATAAAGTATTAATGAAAAAAAAATTAACGGCATAGGATCCTCCATTTTCTAATGTCGTTTCAGAACCTTATTTTTTATTGTTTTTCCTTTCAGTATACATTTTTTAGTCTCTATAACAATGGAAAACCATTGAAGATAACGTTTATCAAATTGCATTTGTAATGAAGTAAATTCCTCAAAAAAGGATATTCACAAGTAATGATCATTAAATAGTTTTAGGTAGATTATTATTATTAAAATAGATTAACCAGACCACAGAGCTGACTAATCAGCTCTCATAGGGCTGGCCTGAAGGATTAGGATGAAATACCAGGTCTAAGCCATAGGCCTAGAACTACAGAGAGAGAGAGAGAGAGAGAGAGAGAGAGAGAGAGAGAGAGAGAGAGAGAGAGAGAGAGAGCTGTAACATTAAAAATTTTCTAGGTTGTATTCCAAAGTTTTTCCAATTATGGTAA
>NC_089781.1:66376601-66386601 GCF_040412425.1 Macrobrachium rosenbergii | reverse complement strand
CTGTCAGACGAGGGTGAACCTGGAGACCATTCTCTTTAAATGAGCCGTCCTGAGGCGATTAGTTGTCTAATGTTTTTTTTTTTGGGGATGAGATCAAGAAGTGTATTTCAGTTTCAGTGTTTCTCTTTGCCATGGCACTATTTATTTCCTTCGTGCGTACAGAAAACCCATTGGAAATAATAATAATTCGAGGAATATGCAAAAAATTATAATAAAATATCGAAGTATATTATGTGTTAATCCCTAATGAAACACATGCCTGCGCATATACGCGAAGTAAAAGGGAGACTCAGAATGGAAAGATCGAGCCTCGGTACCCGAAACATTTGCGAGGGTCATGTCGATACGTGGCACATTTACAAAGCCCTTGGACGAGTCCATTCCGCTGATTACTCCTTTTCACATTGGGTAACCATCCTTCAAGAGCCCTCCCTCCTGCACCTTACGATCCCAAGACCCCCCTTCCATGTTTTTTGGATGTTTCCTTTTCGTTGTTGTTCTCCTTACGATGCACCTTCCCGATAATTACATTTCTCTGTATCGCGATATTTTAAGCAATGTGTTAGAGATGCTGGTAATGTGTTGTTACGATAAAGTATTTTAATGAGATTTGTTGTTTTGGAAAACTTATAGACTTTCTACAGGCTTTCTTTAGTCTTTATATATATATATATATATATATATATATATATATATATATATATATATATATATATATATATATATATATATATGTGTGTGTGTGTGTGTGTGTGTGTGTGTGTGTGTGTTCGTAATAATACTAATGAAAGGCCCATAAATACAACAAAGGGTAGAAAGTATAGTGTTATATTTGAAGACAACTGTCTTCCTCAACTGACAGTTGAGGAAGACAGTTGTCTTCGAAATATAACGCTGTAATATCTACCCTTTTGTTGTTTTTATGGGTCATTTTATTAGATGGAATTCTTTTAACAGAAAATGTATTACAGTCATTCATATATATATATATATATATATATATATATATATATATATATATATATATATATATATATATATATATATATATATATATATATGAATATGCTTGTTTGTTATTTTTTTATTTGCTTTACCGTCTCCAAAGAAAAATAATGTCACTCAGTGTTTACTGCTTTCCTTTTATTTGAATTCCACCAAAAATTTTTAAATACTGTCATATCCTAAAAAGAATAACAATTTTCTCCTGTTTGTTCCATTTCAAGCTCTACTTTTGTACGTTGGCCTTGATATCAACGGGATATAATTTTTCATTATTCTCTTTACTCTATTGGATTGTACATATTGTGCATATTGTTTATTGTGTACGTTTAATCTACAATAGTTCCTCAGGTTTTGGATATTATCCAACCTCGTCCTTTTGACGAGCATTACACAGAACAAGTCTCATCCTTGTACTATATTAGGCCCAGCTTGAGTACAAGGCCAGCTGTTTAACTTGGAATCATGCAAGCAACATAAAGCCATTATGGAATTTCTCACATAACGAGCATAATTGTAATGAATTTAGCGATGCCAAGGAATCAAATTAACTTGATCTTGTGGGAAACGTTGACCATGTTTCTCAATGAAACAGAATTGTTATTGTAATAAGATAAATAACCGAAAAGTATCAAAGCATTGTTTGCCAACGAATTAGAAATATAGTCTCTGCTTCTTCTAGATAAACATAGAATAAAAGAGTTTCTTTGCAATATACTATGGTCATTAGGACTGATGCAGCTTTCATATACAAAAGTAAGTGTGCATGGGCCAGGGGAAATGCAATGAAATTATTAAATGCCTGACCTGTGGTAAAGATTTCTTTCTTGTCTCGTATATTGTTCATAAGAAATTCTAAGGTTAGCGAAAAATTCAAATGTCTAAGAAAGTACTAGAACGACCCCTCTAAGAGTCTGATTTCCTTGTTGCTAAAACTCCTTTTTGATGAAATATCAGCTACTGTATTGTGGTCGGCATTAAGTTATATATTTCCTTTACCTCCATGCATTGAAATTAAAGAAAGCAAAGTCTACGGTTATACTTCCTAAATTTCCACTTTATACCTTAGAAGCTACTTAAAACATTACTTGTAGCGGTCAGTTTTATGACGCGACTTCAGTGCCACGAAATAACCGTATTTTATTTGGTGATGAAAATTTTACATCTTCCATAACAATTATTATTTCATGTTCTTTCTCTCAGGTTGCTTAGGTCCATTCTTTCCAATAGCCATAATCCCCTACACATCTTTGTAACTCAGCTACCACTTGGTGCTACCTCAAACCCTTTTCAGTTCCTCGTTGGGCGAGTCGGTAGAGTTGTGGGCTAGCACTCGCTAGGCCCGAGTTCGAGTCTCCGGCAGGCTAATGAAGAATTAGAGGAATTTATTTCTGGTGATATAAATTCATTTCTCGCTATAATGTGGTTCGGATTCCACAATAAGCTGTAGGTCCCGTTGCTAGGTAACCAGTAGGTTCTTAGCCACGTAAAATAAGGCTAATCCTTCGGGCCAGCCCTAGGAGAGCTGTTAATCAGTTCAGTGGTCTGGTAAAACTAAG
Source organism: Macrobrachium rosenbergii (assembly GCF_040412425.1). NCBI lineage: Eukaryota > Metazoa > Arthropoda > Malacostraca > Decapoda > Palaemonidae > Macrobrachium > Macrobrachium rosenbergii. The sequence continues at coordinate 66,384,040 of NC_089781.1, read as the reverse complement.
GTATACTTAACTTTGTTTTATCTCAAACCCTTTTCAAATTACATTTTACAATGGTATTCACATTTCAGAGTTGAAACTGATACATCCTTCGTGATACATATTGGATGAAATCTGCAGACATTTCTTTTTCTCCATCTTTGTTAATTTTTTTCTATGAACTAGCTATTAAGTAAATCTGTTATCCTCTTTATTTAAAACACTATTTCATACACCACATTCAATTAATTCATTCTACCAATGAATAAGTGCAACATCAACGCTAGGTATATTTATTTTCTGTGGTCAAATATTTTATTCATCAAATAAGGTATATTCTATTGCTACAAGTATACTGTACTGCTGTTATCTATATTTAATTTGCATCATTGGATAGTTCCCCAAAATATATTTTGTCTCAATTAGGATTTTCATCCTACAACTTCTCCATACGCCTCACATTATCCATTCCCTCCTATCAGTCCTTTGTACTAGAGCATTCCTCTTGACTGGAAAAAGTACCACTTCATTATCTGTTGCTCTCATATACCTGATCTTGTTGAATGTCATAATGATGCTGCAAGCCAAAGATCGAGGTATATATATATATATATATATATATATATATATATATATATATATATATATATATATATATATATATATATATATATATATATATATATATTTATATATATATATATATATATATATATATATATATATATATATATATATATATATATATATATATATATATATATATATATATATATATATATATATATACTGTGTGTGTGTGTGTGTGTGTGTGTGTGTGAACTAATAAAACTATATGTGCAAACAAGTTAATTTTCTAGCGGACAGGCCAAGTACGAAGCTTTTATAGTGGGTTATCGCAAAATTCATCCGTACACATCCTAATGCATAAAGCCCGTTAACAGCACCATGTGCGCGTTTGAACGTTAAAACAAACCTATCGTGCCCTTACTCTTGCTCTTCTTTTCTTCCAAAATTTGAGTCAAAAACGCCTCAAGATCCTGTATAGAACTTGTGAATGGAGCAGCAGTATTGGTTCTCGTGAATTCTTGGTTGGTGACTACCAAGAAATGCTATACGCTCTCGAGATATAATCCCATGGAAATATTCATTAGGGATAGCATAAGAATAGTAATCTCGTCCAGATAAACGAATTTTTTTGTAATGGAATGATAGCCTCGTTCTGGAACCACTTCCTCGAAAAGAAGCCTTGACTGGCACCCGGCAGTCGTGTCAGCGCAATCGAGTTTTCTGTACAGAGTATAATGTTGAATGAAATTATCAGCCACGTCCCATGAAAATCTCAGCCGCCGCCCATGAAACTTTCAGCCACTGTCCGATGGTGGCTTGTGTTGTTGGCACTTATAGCGGTGCCAGACGCACGATCATTACTAACTGTAACCTTGAATAAAATCAAAACAACTGAGGCTAGAGGGCTGCAATTTGGTATGTTTGATGATTGGAGAGTGGATGACAACATGGCAATTTGTAGCCCTCTAGCCTCAGTAGTTTTTAAGATGTGAAGGCGGACAGAAAAAGTGCGGACGGACAGACAAATAGCCATCTCAATAGTTTTCTTTCACCGAAAACTGAAAAGAGCATGAAGTTGTAACCTAGCGACTAAGGACTTCATCGGTGCGAGAGAATGCTGTTTCCAGCGCTTCCCTCTTTAAAGGGGACGATGCCTACGGAATATAAGGATGAGATAAGCTTTATAACTTTAGAATAATGGTCTTTCCTAATTACTTTTGTCATTATACAATTTTTCAGCGCAGTTAACAGATATGTACTCGTCGTAGGCACATTTCTGCCAGAAAGCAAAAAAAAAAAAAAAAAAAAGGAATTTTATACATTATTAAGACCCACCAGTTTCCTCTATATGAGTAAATGCAATGAACTGAATCTATTTTAGGACCTCCTTCCCAATTTTCAGTAGAGCAATGAGTGATTTACACCAAATGTGTTCTGAATGCAAATTTGCTATAGGTAAACATTTACCCGTTTTTTTGCAAAGTTATTGTTTTAAAAACTTTCAGTGTTTTAAGACTTATTACTGTGGCGTAACCTTTCCACGACGAATTAGAAAATATTTAATTTTGCTGTTACAGAGAGCTAAGATTTTTGGGGGCGGGGATAGGTTATGTCTTTTCATTTAAAAAAATTTTATGTAATAGATTGGGTTGAACAATTTCTTTTTTAAAAATTTTTTCTTGTGATTCCGTCAAATAATTTTAAAGCTCTGCGTAAAGCTCTGCACTATTAACAATAAACATACGTTTATAAAAATAAAACAATTTTCATTCCCGGAAAAGCGTACTTTTTTTTCAGAAACAGAAAAAATAGCGAAAAATTCCTGCAGTAAGATTTCAATAAAGATGAGACGTTTGTCCCCAAAAGGCAAAAGCAATATAGGATTGTGATGCATTCGAAGGCAAGAAAGTGAGAAGTTTCGCTTTCCCACGCACTCACTCACACACACACACACACACACACACACACACACATGAAAGGCGAGAAATAAGTGAGGGGGATCACTCACACGACGTCCATTCAGATTAGGATGGGTTATAAAAAAAAAAAAAAACTAGGTTCAATATTTTTATAATAGATGATTAAGAGCTCGGCTTGTCACAAACAAAGAAAAGAATAGATATACAGTAGTCATAAGTTCCGAAAAAAAAACTTCCATAATTTTATTTTGGTTTAAACTCTTTAGCTAATCAGATAAAGCCCTAATGAATTCAGTGTCATTTTATTCAAAGGCTTTCTGAATTTTTTATTAATTAATACATCTGCAAACAAGCCGGTTTGTGCCATCATTTTTACTTTACAGTAATATAATTGGCCTACATATTTTTATGTCTTCAAAACACTACAGCACTGTGATGTTCAAGAGAATGGTTATAACAGGTGTTATTATAATATCAGAGATAAGTAAAAAAAAACACACACATTTGCACGTAACGGAGAATTCAAGACTCACTTTCCTTTACTCTGATAGATTACATTAAAATTAAATTCACGAATATAAAGTAATTCCGAATCAAATTCTCAAAAGGATCATGGGCTATAGATTAATCTTACCCAGTGTCACACGTTGACATTCGGGAGATTTACGTTTCTCTTTTGTAATAGTCTAATATATATCTATTTTGCCTGTCTAGCCCTAACGTAAAAACAAAAACAATTTATATATAATATTTCTTAGTGGTAAAATATTTCTTAGTAGTAAAAAATATATAAAGAGTTGTGGCAGCATGCTGTTAATATTGGCGTTCAGTTACAATATTATAATTTATGATATGGTAAAAACGTATAATCGAAAACTTCACAGGAAAGATTAAATTTACTATGACGAAAAAAACATAACAGGATTAAAATTATTTGTCAGTCAGTTGTCTGTTCTTTCAGCGATTATTATTATTATTATTATTATTATTATTATTATTATTATTATTATTATTATTATTATTATTATTATTATTATTATTATTATTATTATTATTATTATTATTATTATTATTATTATTATTATTATTATTCAAAGTGTGCAAGCATGTGTAATGGGCAAGGGCACTTTAACTAAATTGAGAAAACTTATATGAAAAAAATAAACACAAATGCATCATTAAATAAAAGATATTTAAGGAAGAAAAGTTAGGCAATTTAACAAATTGAACATAAAATAGAATAAGAATAAATGAGACGGTAGTGCATTAAATCATCATAACCGTTTGTCTTGCTTTACCATTGTCAACATCCTTAATACAGCAAGCAATGTGATATCATGGAGTCTTGTCATGATGTGGTTATCTGCGCTTTGCAAAAATACCTGTAATAGGAAGACACACACACCAAAGATGGAAATGGACGTTCTTTATCCGAATATGGAGGATGGCAAAGTTTTCGTTCGTGATGTAAAGACTAGATGATATATTATGTTGTGAACCAAGAGAACCATTCACTGGTAACAGTCTTGTAAATGCTTGAGAGGCCTGGGAAATGGAACGACATCAGTCTGTTTTTCAATTAATAGCAATTTCAAGTCTGATTCCAAGTCCGTTCTAAAACTAATATGTGATCGGAAACGTTTAGAAAATTGAGGTATACATTTGGCTGATGCAATTCCTAATGGTTTAAACCTGTACTCTACGGACTTTTATTTTAAAAATCAGATTTGAATGAAAGACAGTGGTCGCTGAATGGTCTTCTATATGTTATAACAAAATTTGGCTAAAATAGGACCTATAATGGTTTACATTATTTGAGTATCGTTTGTTTAGATATTCTGATTTTAGAAAGAAAATGGTCATCCAACACAGGGAAACCGGTGATTTCTTTAAAGACTTAATATCACAGCCTTCAAAAATCTATCTTAGAGGGAAATAACATATTTTTTTATGATTTTTCAGTTTCGGTGAGAGGTATCTTAATGAAAAATGGGGTAAGTCACAAAAAGATTACCATTGTTTATCTGTAAAGTATCAGGCATAAAGCAAGTTACTCAATTATATATTTACTATTAGGTGAGTGGTACAGGGTCTGGAAATATGGCTAAGGGTAAATAAAGGCAGTTCGCGAAGGACTCGAATGACCTCTTCTTTAACGCATTAAATCTTATTTATGTTCTACGAATTCTGTATATATACTTTTTAGTCTTTATGATTATCTTTCTTTTAAATTCCAAACGCCTCTCAGTATTTCATGCGCCTTTTTTAGGGGTGAAGTGTGGTGGGGGCCTGGGATGTTTGGGTTTATAGCTCCAGTTTTAATCCCTATCCTAGATTATTTCGTCATTGCCTTTTATTTTCGTTCTTTATGGTCTGTCACTTGTATTTCTCAAATATCTTCCTGTAAGTGGTCCGCATATCTTGATGATAAATAAGCTTGTGACTTCACATACTGGAAAAGGAACTGAAGTTTTTCTAGTTATTCAAAAAATGAGACATTATATATATATATATATATATATATATATATATATATATATATATATATATATATATATATATATATATATATATATATATATATATACATATATATAAATATATATATATATATATATATATATATATATATATATATATATATATATATATATATATATATATATATATATATAAAGTCTCATGTTTGAATAACTAGAAAAAACTAAGTTCTTTTTCTTAATAAACAAATGATTGTTAGTACTTCAATCTGATCTGAGATTTTCAAGAAATAATCAAAGACACTCATAACATATGAGCGCAAACATATATACATGTGCATACACACACACACACACACACACACACACACACACACATATATATACATATATATATATATATATATATATATATATATATATATATATATATATATATATATATATATATATATATATATATATATATATATATATATATATATATATATATATATATATATATATATATATATATATATATATATATATATATATATATATATATATATATATATTGCACATGTGGGTGTTTGCGCTCATATGTTATGAGTGTCCCTGATTATTTCTTGAAAATCCCTGATCAGATTAAAGTACTAACAATCATGTTTTTATAAAAAAAAGGAAATGAAGTTTTTTCAAGTCATTCAAACATCAGACTATTTTAACATCCGATGCTCAACAATCTACGTACGTGGGATCATTGTGACCTAAAAAAATTATGGAAGATGAACTCTTTAGAGATAATATAGAGCACCTTTGTATAATCGTTATATCCTCGGTGATATAATGGCAATATATAGCTATTTAAATATATTTATTTATGTATAACTCGGATAAATTCTAATTTCAAGAGCAAATTATTATAAAACATCACACAATAGAATGTCTTCTGTTTTCAAGTTCTATTCACAACGTATACTCCCACTCAGTCCTCGGCAGGAAGAGATGCCTGGAGTGACCCGGTTTCCCCAATTCAGATCTCCCTTTGTTCCAAGGCTACGGAAACAGGAAGTTCTATTGTGAGGAAAAGGCAACGGGAAAGCCTAATTACCGGGATGATGAAACATTTTTTAATACTGAAGTCTGTAGAGAAATGTGATTCTATGGAGCTATAAGAAATTCACCCCTTGACTTGGAAAAAAAAAATATATTTGTTCCATTCTAAATGTAAAAAGAAGTACCTACACATCCATTGCTATTTTTCATCTGTCCATACATTATTTCCCATCACAGATTAACTTTAACTAATAAATAAACTTAAATTTTACGAGTCTTGAACTCATTCTGTGGATTCTTTTCTGCCACATTGAATTGCAAAAGTAGATTATGATATATGGTTTAAAATAATGAGGATAATAATAATAAGAAGAAGAGAAGGAAAGAAAGGTGAGTGCCAATAGACTGGGACTTTAATGCTCTGTATCTGCAAGGCAGCGGTCTGACTAATGAGGCTTATTACCCCTTTGGCAGCTAGGAGGAGCATATGTCCACGGCAAACCACATAGGCTAAGTTCACCAATTTAATGGCGGTCTGTTACCTTGGTGGTTGCAGGAGGTACAATCATTTGACATAGATACCCGGAAGGTATAATTTACTTCAAAACAGAGGGGCCTGGAGCAAATATGGTTCTGGGCCCCTTTATGAAAGGAAATGCCGGGAAAGTTATGGTTGAGGGAAATTTTTTCTACTCTTAATGGGATTGTAATAGTCACGAGAATAACAATAATAAAGATTAGAAATAATAATTTACCAGGAATTCAAAACACTCAACATTTGGATTAAGGCACAAATCCAAAATTAAAAGCATTAAACTGGGTACTTTTTTTTGTTTTGGAAAACTGAACCCTTAATCAACCTCTCATTAACCAGTTATAATATCTTAACATCAAAACTGTTATACAAAAGAACATAACCTAATAATTCTCCATTGAATAACAAGTCCATTGTAACTCATCTTTATATTCAGCTTAAATTTAGATGGCAAAGCTATCCTTCCAGATAAGACATGGTACCTTTGGTGACATGACTGGGTAGTAACACTGTTATAATATCTTAACAGCAAAACTGTTATATAAAAGAACATAAGAAAATAATTCTCCACTGAATAACAAGTGCATTGTGACCTGTCCTTCTAGATAAGACATGGTACCTTTGGTGACATGACTGGATAGTATATACACCTTCTTGCAGATGGTACAATATTTTTATAGTGTATGATCCTACATTTTGGACAACTTCCATTTGCCAGGCCATAGAAGAAACATACAGGCTATCTATTTGTTTTCTCGAAGTTGAATAAAGTGAACACATATAATTCAACACCAACTTTAGTGCGATCTATTCCCTGTTTACCAAGGTAGGGGATTCTTCCTAAGAAGTAACTGATTTTGCTGTCTGTGATCAGCATAAGCTTGAGTCCATATTTAGCCAGTTTACTTGGGATATACATTT
>NC_089781.1:66301601-66371601 GCF_040412425.1 Macrobrachium rosenbergii | reverse complement strand
TTGTAAACGTTTCGAGAGTAACATTTTTCTAAGCTATTTTTGCATTTTGTTTATTTTTTCTTAAGGAAAATGGATGAAAATATTGAACTAGATTGTATCGCTCATTTTAAAAAAAAAAAAAAAAGTGCTACTTGCTAAAATATCACTAATCTAACAGTGGCCCGTTGGGGCTTTCGTTATCATGAAGCGCGACTGATGATATTCCATATAGTCTTCTTAACAAAATAAATGTAACCATTATCTATAGCTTCCGCTTATATAGTAATTACTGATATTTCAGTCAGTTGCATATCTTTATTCTTCAAAGGGCTGTTTCAATTTGGATCCTTAAGAGACGTAATGATTTCTAATGCGAAATATAATGGGTATGTGCACGGTATTTTAATGTCAAGTCAAGCTGTGAGTGAATTATAACAGGTCAGCCAAATGATGCTGAAATAAATTTAGGGCAACTCAAAATTACAGTAAGATACAAGATTTCCAAACATTCATTGCATGCAATTATAAGGGCAATTTACGCTAAAAAAAAAAAAAGCCTAAGGAAAGCTATGAATGAGACATGTCGATTAGTAGCTCATTTTTATGATGTATTGGTTTTTACTCTGACCGGATAAACAGTAAACTTCAGACAAGAATGACATGAATTATACCTAGACCAGAGCAAAACTGGAAGAACCAACCGGAAGCCAGGTGCGGTCTAGCATCCAAAGCGTAATTAAGAATAGGGTTCTTATGTGCTTCTGGCACATACAAGTCCTGGCATTAGTCGAGTGAGTTAACGATGATTTGAGAACTTCAAAAGGCTTAATGTAAATTGTTGGGAGGATTTCCATCTTTTTGTAACGTTACAGACGCTTAATTTCTCTGTGGAAAACTCGTAAAATGAAAGAGTTGTAATCAAGGCCTGATCTTCTTCCATTCTAAGCAGAGAGAGAGAGAGAGAGAGAGAGAGAGAGAGAGAGAGAGAGAGAGAGAGAGAGAGAGAGAGATGACAGATAATTAATTTTAAGTTATTTTTTTATATCATTTAGCATTTTCATTGCTTTAGGTTACGTTTAATGAAAACAATAAAACTGAACATTTCTCTGCCAAGAAAGGAGAATTTATGAGTAATCAAAAATACACGAGAAACCCGAAGAATTATAATTTCTTTCATGCTACCAATATATTATTCACTTCCAAATGCTTACTTGATCCAACTACTTCCTTTCACCAGCTATCCGTAATAACATTCCTAAGGCTTAGTCAGTGCTCCCGGTTTCCATTCAGCGTAACACCCTCGCTCTTATGCACATTTCCCCTGAAATCCTTCCTCTAGAAAACAATTTAAAACTCTTTAACTAGTTTCTGAAGTGTCTCTTCCCAGTGCCCATTTACTACAGCATGGCTCAACTATTCCACAGTCCACTCAAAACTTTCTCTAAAACTTCTCTTTCATCTTATTTTCCCACTCGATCCAGAGGATGCTGAACACCCATGGAGACATAACAAACATTGCCAGCCACTCTGCCTCTTACATGTTCTAGCACATTCTTTGCATTCTTCATAATAACGTGTAGACAATCTCCACAATTTATCTCCCATGCATGATATCCTTAACACACTTACAATAGACGCCGTCAATTCTATCATATGCCACCACATACAACTTATTACAGTTACTTTTGAACTCACTGCTGAACTCTTTCATATCATAAACTTGTTCAACACCCCATACTCTCGTCCATAGTTATCAAACTTTTCTTGCTATTAACGTTTTTTCCTTCTTTACTTTCTTAATGAAAATTTTACTAAGTACCTTACCTGGTATATTAATTACTGTTAATCTATATTATCTGTACAGTTTCCTCCATTGGTTTTACTCCTATACATCGAAAAAATTATTCACCTCATCCATTCCCCCAACACATTTGCGTTATACAAACACTAAAAATTATGATTAGTCACTCTTAGAAACTGTATTGATGCTTTCTGCTGGCAAGCTAATTATCTTCTGGTGCATTTCCATTCATCAATATCTCACTTCAATTCCCCCATCCGGAAAGGTAAAATATTACTAACTTTTTTTTTTTTTTTTTTTTTTTTGCAAACTCATGCACATTCATTCAGTCTCCTCCGTGAAACTAAGTTTTAAATACCTTTCCGTGCCTGAACCGTTGATAAATCATTGTAACAACAACCAAAAATATCAATATTGTTTTCCTATCAATATCTACATCAAGGCTTGAGAAGCCTCTGCCGTCTCAGAGAAGCTCCAGTACAATCATTCGCAGCAAAATATTTTTAGACTGCGTTGTTCGTGCGTTCGTGTCTCCGGTAGTTTTTTAACACCATGAAATACCTTCTTACTAGTATATGTTTGCTTAGTCACTGCATAAATATTTTCTTTGTACTTGTGTAGTTTCACCTCCCTCTCCTTTTACTGTACTTTGTCACAGACTACATTTTGTGTATGAGCATGATACCGCTCTTCCCCAAACACATGCAGAATCTGAAAAGTATAAGTTAAAAATACAGACCGCTTGCTGTTTCTGGCACCATTTAGAGTAAGTTATAAAACCAATATATTTGATATGGTATGGGCACATGAAATACATCAGTTTGGTCTTTTATAAACAGACTCATTCACTAGTATCAGTTTAAAAATCACCATGATTTTCTTTTCGTCTCTCCTGACTTCTTCTTTTTTTAACGTGTTTTTTTCCCATTCGTATTGGGTAAGCACGATGCCTTCTTTTTGAAGGACTTTGATTTGGCTTTGGGGTAGACTTTGTAGTCTCGATCGGCTGCCCTGCTTGTCATCGCTTATCCTGACAAAACCTGAATTTCCCAGTGCCAAGCAACAATGCAGCAGGAGCTAATATTTATCTACAAGCTACACGACTGTACATTCCAGCAATTGCTGATGTTAGTTTTCTGAAAAGAAAATTATTGTCCCGCCTTTGTCTGTCCGTCCGCACTTTTTTCTGTCCGCAGTTTTTCTGTTCGCACTTTTGCTTTCCACCCTCAGATCTTAAAAATTACTGAAGCTAGAGGGCTGTAAATTGGTATGTTGATCATCCATCCTCCAACCATCAAACATACCGAATTGCAGTCCTCTAGCCTCAGTAGTTTTTATTTTATTTAAAGTTAAAGTTAGCCATGATCATGCTTTTGACAACGATATAGGATAGGCCACCACCAGCCCCTGGTTGAAGTTTCATGGGCCGTGGCTCATACAGCATTATACCGAGACCACCGAAAGATGGATGTATTTTCAGTGGCCTTGATTATAGCAAAATCCACGGCCCTTTGAAGCTAAGCTCCGCCCATTGCACACCAGTGATGGGCTAGCTCTCAAAAAGGGAATGACGTCACACTAATGAACAGTCCAAATGATTGCCTGTACGGATTTCGCTCCGTTCTGTTATGTTGAGCTCCGTCCATAAATGATGACACCATAGATTTGAGTTCCCGGAATTGTGAAGCATGCAATTGATCTCTCTGATAAAAAATATATTAAATTATATAATATCGTTAAGATCATGGAGTATTCTGTCCGAGTATCTGTTTTTTTTTTTTTTTTTTGGATCATGCGCAACCTAAATACACAAGCATCTGGCATGAACTGAAATGAAGTATAGACTTATGCAGCCAGTTCCGATATTAGGGTGTTAATTCACCATAATCCTGCGTGTCAAATGTTAATATCATTGTGAGATTAGGTCTTTTTATAAAATTCTTATGTTTTGAGGCAATGCAGGGCATAGGCCTACATGTCAGTTATTAATATATTTTGAGGCAATGACAGGTCATACCTACACATCAAATTCATATATTTTGAGGCAATGACAGGTCATACCTGCACATCAAATTCATATATTTTTAGGTAATGACAGGTCATACCTACACATCAAATTCATATATTTTGAGGCAATGACAGGGCATGGGCCATCGCATCAATTTTTATTGCAAATAGTTTTCCACCCGTATATGTTGGAAATGAGTAGCTTTCAACTAATATAGTAGCTCCGACCTCACGATAATAATGTACAGTATATGCATACGGTGAAATGTACGTGTATAAGCATGTGCATATACACATACATGTGTAAGCCCTTCTTTGGCTGAGTCGGTTGAGCTTTAGACTGTCATTCGATGGGCCGGAGTTCAATTCCCGCGGCCGGCTGATGAAGAGTTAGAGGAATTTATTTCTGGTGATAGAAATTCACTTCTCGCTATACTGTGGTTCGGATTCCACAATAAGCTGTAGGTCCCGTTGCTAAGTAACCAATTGGTTCTTAGCCACGTAAAATAAGTCTAATCCTTCGGGCCAGCCCTAGGAGAGCTGTTAATCAGCTCAGTGGTCTGGTAAAACTAAGGTATACTTACTTACTTTACATACGTGTGTGCTTGTGTCGATGGCCATAGTAAATGTAAAGTCACTTTTACCACAGAGAATTAAAAGTAAAATTTGTGGGCATGTAGCTGATGGCACACATAGACCAATCATAGGGCTGTCTCGGCCTTATAGTACACACAACCATCGAACTGCTCGCAATGGATTATACTGAAAATATATTTACAAAAGGGGTTAACAAATTATATTACTGTGATGAGTAAATATAAGGCTGCTTTAGCATTTCTATGAAAATGGAGGCTATGGTAGGAAGGCATCATAAGATACCTAACGAAATAAGAAAAAAATAAATGATAGCTGAAAAAGTTATGTATGAGATGATCCAAACCAGTCTGCAAGTAGCCCATGATATTCATTTGCTTTTGGGGGCATTCTTGTAGATTACCCTGCTGGACAAAAGGATACAAAAGAGTCAGTAAATTTCTCTCTCTCTCTCTCTCTCTCTCTCTCTCTCTCTCTCTCTCTCTCTCTCTCTGTTGTTAAGCGAATATTCTAGCGTAGACTATATTCATAAAAGTCTCAATTACTTTTAATTAAAACAAATGACTAAATTTCAATCAACAATAGCAGGCAGATAATTCTTTACAGTAGTATTTTATGAATAGGTCTATGTTTATTCTTCAACGTTAGGTTACCATACGAAAAATTTTCGAGGGCACTACAAGCACCATAACAGTAGCAAGAAAAACAAGAATAACCACAACGAGAACCACAATAAAATGGCTGAATTATAGCCTGAATATAAGAGAGGCCTATAATCCAAACGCGATAACCTGCGCAAACCGGCAAAAAAGACATAGGACATTATAGGTCTACGTCATTTTTATGATCCTGTTATTTCGAAAGGAGATAATGTCCTTAAGAAAATTCTCAACAAATTATATCCGATGTTTAACTTTAATTTAAACATGGGCATATTCTGGTTTAGTAGAGTGCAGTCACTGCTTGCCATCCCACCGAATGTGTAAACAATTGCAATGAATTCGCTTTTATGTCTATTAAAATGTAGTAAAATTTCCTTAAATCAGTATAAAATACCAATCTGCATAGCTCTGGGAGAATGGCGAACACGCTCGACAATATCAGACGGTAATTAGTATTGTCCTGTAATTCAAATGCACAGATTCGAACACAAGACATTCCTTGCGTTACCCCCATACTCAGGTGAACCTCATTTACGAAAAACAACATTACAGTATCGCGGAAAAAATGGGAAAAAAAGCACGTTAAAAGAAGAAAAGAAGAAGTATCGCGGAACACTCCTGACTCGATTCATATTTTTCCTTTTTTTTACCACTTTTAGGGACATGCTGTTATGATTTTATTTCAGGGGATAATATAACGCTTCCTTTTGATAATCAGCAGAACGTATGTTGCCATTGCAAAATTAATGAAGATGAAAAGAGACACAGATTAAACAACTTTTCGCAACCATCGCCAACCAGTCACCTTCAAGGATGGTCGTGCCGTAACCAGCTGCAAAGAGCGGTGGATTTGGGATACAGTATACAATGTACAGAAAACTCAGTTGCATTGAAGAAACTTCAGCGCATTTTTTTATTGTTTATCATTGTTTTCATCTCTGTCATGGTTTTACCTCTGCAAAGGGGGTTACACTTTTCGTCTGCTTTGCATTCAGACAGGTTTATTAATATGTATATTAGTTAACGTGCAACAAACACGCACATACCAACACACATACACTCACACTTACAGTGTGTATGTGTGTGTATATATATATATATATATATATATATATATATATATATATATATATATATATATATATATATATACATCTTACCTGATCTACTTACTGGTTTCCTTGTTCAGGGGTCCAATCTGGGGTCTAGCTCTTTAACAGGGGGACTTGAAGAAATCTGACTGCAATTTCTAGGTCAGGTAGGAATCGTAAAAGAAGAAGAAAAAAAAAAACAGTTGGGCTGCCGGCTGTGATTCAACAAAGGGCTTTGCATATAAACACTTGAGTTTACTTTAAATGGAATATATTTACAATTAAACACGTCAATCAGAAGACTGGGGAAAGATAGGCAGATCCAACATGGATGCCACGTGATTAGTTATCTTATCATTGGTTAGAATTGAATAGTCTGTAATTAATCTTCTTGAAAGGGATATTGAAGAATTGATTGCAGTGGCTTTTTCACTGCAAGAAGCACAAGCCAAGTTCAGGGTCCCACAGCCGATGTACCGTCTGCAATTTGATAATGCCAGCGGTTACACAAGGATAATTATAACGACCTCAGGCAAACCGAGGGATGCACAGAAGGTGCCAAGTTAACTCGATTCTGGTACGATATACTTGCATTAAAATCCACACTGATCTAAATGAGTCAGCTCTTTGTGGTAACTCACACTTCAGAAAAGAAAATGAAAGTGCAGTTGGAGATTAAAGATACGTGACCATCGAAAAAACCTCTAGTCAGAACTTTACCTTATAATGGAGTGATGGAAGGGCCTCGTCGAATTTCACCAGTTCTGGAGGGGTAATTTTAATGGTAAAATGCACAGGTAATGCCACTGTGTGGTCTGAGAGGTGACCACATGGATCGGGACAGCTCAATTAATGAGCTATGCAAGGGACTTGTGTGTGGGTCTGCTACTGGGATGTTCTAAGAGCGATCGCCGCAGTTCCTCTCCTTATATGACACTGGGGGGTTATTTCCTTGCTCCTTCCAGAGGTCACTGTCGTCACAAGCATGCTGGTCGTGCCCTCGTTTTCTATGTTAGGATCTTTCCCAAATCATGGTGGCTTCTGGCAACCCATGTTCACCAGTTTTTATGGGGAACTCAACGTTTCTGGAAGATTTTTGGCAGGCTTCGCCTCCATTCACCTTTTATCTAAAAAGAGGTAATTCAAGCAGTCACCAGGCCTTTAGAAAAGATAAACAGATGCACCAAAAGGGGAGCATGGAGAGAAATTTACATAGGGGCTGAGTCTCTCACGCCCACCTCATTTAGATAGCAGTGCTAAATTACGTTATTTTGGGGGTGGAACACAGTTTGGAGGTTTAGGTTTGCTTTTGGAAGTGGATTCCTTGACAGCTCCCCCCAAAGTTGACAATTTCACCTTGAATTGGGTGGAAATGTCAACAACTAAGTTAACTCAACTGAGCAAACTGATAACTCAGTGCTTCCCTTTTGGTGGTGACATTGTACCCCAGAAAAAACAATTAATTCTGCAAGTATAACATAAGTCGGTCATGTCATTGTTCTAAAAACATGACATCAACTCTACAACTAACAGACTGTCATTGAGAAACTTAACTGTCATAGACCAACAAACAGTTGTCCCCAACCCAACAGCTAGTGACTGATAATTTGTCCATCTAACACCACTAACACAAAACCAACATGCTAAAACTGAATGTGTTACGCATCTTCTGAACAAACCACTACCTAAAAAAAAAAAAAAAGAATTCATAAAAATCGACTCCAACACCTTCAAAAGAAAAATAGACTGAAACCGCATTTGCGAAAAGATTTCCGACAACGCCGAAACAAACAACTACCACCTGAATATATAAAACTGCAGCTCATATTTAAATAAAAACAACCAGTCCCTGTAAATCCGCATAAAATCCCCAAACAGGCAATTACAATATAATATCGAACTTTCCCCTCGCAAAAAAAAAACTTCAAAAACGCCCATAAACTCTATGGGACTTGTGTCACAATTAACATCAACTATCTAAAAAAAAAAAAAAAAAAAAAAAAACACATGATAGACCCTAAAAACTGCACGAAAACGCGATTAGTAAACCACTTCAACAAAAAAAAACACACACACACACACAAATTACTGATCAAAACCAATTGAGTAAAAAAATAAAGATGCCTAGAGGGAAAGGAAAACAAATAAACTAACCGCATATAGTACTACGTTGTTCTCTTGACCTTAGATATATGTGTTAATCTAGACAACCCTGTATTTTCATCCAGAACAACAAATATATTTCCTTTCTTTATTTCCACATCCCGAAATGGACCATCAAACTTAGACTGTAATTTACAATTCAACTGATTCCTCACATTTATTTTCACAAAAACCCTGTCACCAACAGAAATTTTAATATTATCTGACTTTGAATTGCTTCTCCCAGCCATTTCTTGCGTCTTCGACTCAAGATTCCTACTAAGACGGGTAGAGACTAACGACCTAACAGTATCATCACAATGAGACGGAATAGATAGCAAATCGAACGGGCCTCGTGCTGGATAACCAAATAATGCTTCAGCTGGGGACATCGCTATAGCATCGCTAACCATAGTATTAATGCTATGCTGAAACTGTGCGATATACCAGTCCCAATTCATATCATTCCCACCCACAGTGACTCTGAGAGCACCCATTACTTTCCTATTGGCCCGTTCACATAACCCATTAGCTTCTGGTCTATACGGAATTACAGTTACCTTTCATATTCCCATAACCTCTGCAAGACAGTAACGTCTTACAAAATCTCTCCAATTATCTGTAACAAGTACCTCCGGAACCCCATAATGGCAAATATACCCATTGAAAAATGCAATAGCAGCCTCTACCGCTGTCTTATGCTTCACAGGGAAAATCTCTCAAAAACCCAGTTAATGAATCAACAGTGATAAACAACTGTCTGTGGCCATACGTAGACTCACAGAAATTTGATAAGACATCCATATGGACCCACTGAAAAGGCCTACTAGGGATAGGAAAAGAACCCAGTTTACAAGATGTAACCCTCGCTGGCTTGCATGCATTACAAACTGGACATCCCTTCCCAAAATTCTCAATTGATAAGTACATATTTTTCCAAAAGAACTTACCCTGTATGTTCTGATACGTCTTCTCAATCCCCAAATGTGGACTACCAAATTTACAATGCAAAATGCCCAAGACTTTAGGACTAGGCTTTTTGGGACCACTATCTGTGTCGTATCCCCATTATCTTCGCTACACCTCACCTTATACCTAATTTTCCTAACTAACAAATTACCCTCTAAATCCAGACCAGCAAAAGGAACATATAACCTTTTCTAATCAAATCCCCTCTAAGAAACATCTTTGCGGCTGCTAAAACTTCATCCTCATCTTGTTTAGCCTCTACTAAACTAATATCCCGGTCTATGCAATTGCCAGATATATAAAAAACATGAGAACCCTCCATATGATAAAAACCAACACTAAGGGCATCAGCTACAACATTATGTCTGCCTTCTATATACTTAGGCTTTAGATTTTGAAGACTGGGTTGATGAGGATAATTCAGTTGCTCTTATAGGGGACGACAATGTATTTTAAGAGGCAGAATTGCAAGCTAGGAGACAGGTTTTTAGGGATCATTTAGCTAATGCTGATTATAAATTGTCAAAAACCACCAAGCCCTCTTAGGGGAAAGATCAGGCTAATTAAAAAGATCCAACACAGCTTATGATCTGTAAGAACCTCAGCTTTGTTGCCCATCACTAACATCTTAAAATGAACCAAACTAGACACTACTGCATGGGCCTCTTTATCTATGGTGGCCATCAACCTCTCTTTACTACCCCGTGTCTTAATATTTCCAACTGTTGAACATGATGGGATGCAATTTACCATAAAATTTCTGCATAAGACAGGCCCCTATCCCGTTGTGACTAGCATCTGTTACCAAAGTGAAAGGTTGCTCGAAGTCTGGAAACTTCAGCACCGTGGGACTCATTAAAGCCTCTTTGGTTTTCTGAAAGGCCAACTGTTGCCCTTCACCCCACACAAACTGCATGTCATCCCTCAGCACATCTGTCAAAGGAGATGACAGTGTGGAAAAACCTTTCAGAAACCTACAGAAAAATCCTGCCATACCTAAGAAAGAATGGATCTGTTTCTTATTTTTGGGGGTAGGAAAATCTATGATTCTCCTGACTTTATCACTATTTACCCCTGATACCTCCCTTAGAAATAATCTGACCTAAATATACTATCTGTTTCGTCAGAAAATCATATTTTGCTGGTTTGATTTTCAAACCTGCTAATCTGAGTCTTCTAAGAACCTATCTAAGCACCTCTAAATGTTCATCTACAGAATCAGTGGCAATTAATATATCACCATATTATACACAAAAAAACTTTCCCAGGCAATCCATGCAAAACTGTATTCACTAATTTCGTACAATCAAAAAAGACGTGAATTCCCGACTATCTTCACTAAAAGGAACTTCTAAAAATCCCTTGCATGAGGTCGACTGAGGAATATATGTTCTTCCCTCCGATCTCCACAAGCATATCCAGTGGACACGCCACCAGATACCTGTCAGGTAGGGTCTTCTCATTCAATTTACGGGAATCCACGCTCACGCAGACCAAGCTATTCTTCTTAGGCACTGCCAATAATGGAAAATTAAAGGGTGAGGAACTAGGCCTAATTATGCCTTCCTCATCCCACTTATTAACTCCCTGCTCTACCTGTTCCCTAATCTTAAAAGGAATCCTATAAAAGGGACAAAAATAGGCTTTGTCTTATCTTCCAGGTGTACCTTGTCTTCTATCACATTAGTTAACCCTAACTTATCCCCTTTTAAAGCAACAATGTCTGTGAAATCAACCAGAACATCACCCAAACTCTCTATACGTTCTTTATAATCAGCATTAGCTAAATGATCCCTAAAAACCTGTCTCCTAGTTTGCAATTCTGCCTCTTAAAATTCATTGTCATCCCCTATAAGAGCAACTGAATTATCCTCATCAACCCACTCTTCACGTCTTCACTCATACTTTCACCAAAGCAACCACACCCGGGCCCAAAACAACTTCTTCAGACAAGATACCCTCATAAAACTTCTTCCACTCAGAAACACGTTCAATATCAACCTGTAAACTGTTATCAACTCCCGATCCCTTATCAGTATCCCAGACCAAATCACCCCCATCAATCTCATCCATCCCCTCATATGGGACGAAAGCCCCAGGTACCCCAACAGTTTTACTTCCTAACCCCATATGAACTGAGATACAGTTCTGTCTGCATGCCGGATGACCTAAAAAATGTTACCCAAAGCAGCACTCTGTATAACCAAAAATGGCTCTATGATAATATTATTACCCAGGGAAAAGCAGACACCCATGGAACCTAAAACATCCAACCTATGGCCCTGAACATCACACACTTTCTCTTCAGTAGGTCTCAAATAACAATGAGGAAACATAGATTGATGTAATCATAATTCATTAGATTAACAGAAGCGCCAGTGACAATGAATACTAAAACATCGACTCTGCATACAGACCCTCTCACAATTGGCTTCAGCTTCAGGGCCTTAGCTAGAAGCCCAAAGTGACAGAAATAATTCACCCTTTCCTTTTCAACTGATCTGCCTCCTGAAAATTTCTGCCGATCACTAGATCCCTTGAAAAATCCTCTTGAGGAACTTTCTTACCCAAGTTACCAAAACTCTGAAATGTAGGTCTAACATTATCCTGTTTAAGAGATGGACAAGACTGCCAAGGGTGATCAGAACTCTTACAAATGCCACAACATTTAACTCAGCGAAACCTCTTAGTGTGTCCCTGCATATTACAATTAAAACAACTAAACTGTGGCGTCTGATCAACAAATTTTCTATCACTATCAACTTTGGCAAAATTGCCACTGGAAGCTACATTGAGCTTTCTGCCAATTTCCACTTTCACACAAGAACTGCCAGGAACAAAGACTGAATCCCCTTGTGATAGGTTCTTTATAACACACACACAGAAGTCTTTGATACCCATCAAAAAACGTACTACTGCCTGTTGGGCATTTCGACATATGCTAACGAACCTGACCGCAAAGTAGGTCAAGATGAACATCGGGTCCTCAAGGGCAAACAAAAAACACACCAGTCCACCCTTCATGAAAGAAAACGCAAGTGTACCCTCAAGTAAAGAGTGCAGGACTAGAACAAACGAAAGAGGGAGGAGACAGAAGGAGAAGAAAGAAAAATTGTTTCCATCCCCCAGTGCAAAAAGTCCCTCTCCCATACACCAAGTTCCCCCTATTCCCAACAACACCTTGCTTTGCAAAACCAAACAGAAAAATCGCTGAGCACAAAACCTTTAAGACGCTTTCTCTTCTCGACCTCGGTTGCCAAGGCAAAAATGGCAGAGTAAGCATATACCCCCAACGCCAGTCCCAAGAAGAGAACCCCTCTTGCACACGTATGTACGTAACCCCCCAAAAAAAAAAAAAAAAAAAAACTGTTCAAAATAAAAGCATGCAACATCGGTAAAAAAACGAATCATAACCAGAGAAAAAAGATATTGCCGAATCATAATAAATGATAACGGACATTTGTGCCATATTCCTAAAAACACACACACACAATAAGGAAAGAAATCACAGAAGCAAGGCGATAACTGAACACTTATGGACGCTCCTGCCTGACAGCATTGGTGGGAAATCTTACCACCAAAACAAAAACCCACGTGTCTGCACAGAAATAACACGCTGTACGTATTTATACACACATAAACTGTCGAAAAATTGCAATTAAACACACTGCGCTTACTAAATTCTTCCCTGAACACTCCCCAAGATAAACAAAAGTCCAGTATCACCCATAAAAAATGCAATAACACACCAGGTCAACATGACGCATAATATAACACACACACCAGTCTGCTACACGCAAGAAAGACTAAGCAGATGGTATTCCGCAAACCTCACCCTTAACATAATTGCTTAGATCATGAAAACCTCTTCTCAGACGACAATGTCACCAGCCTACCAGAGCCGAGCATCCCCTAAATAACCGACCTCTAAAGCCTAATGTAACAACCTATTGTAATTTATGTCTCTTCAGAAGCATAACCCATAAGGCAAGCGCACATATATTTCTGCTTGCCACCAAAATCTGTAATAAGGTAAGCGTTCCTCACCTGCCTTTCAAAATCTCCAATTGGAATACTGATGGAGCTGAAAAGGAATCTCTCTTTCTCTCTCTCTCTCTCACTCGGTCACAAATTGCATCTAACCAAGATTAAGGTAAGGCTTATTGAGTTAAAATGCCGAAATATAAAAGCTAGACTTTATTTGGAAACTTAACGAAAGCATAACTTCCAGAGCTAAGAGTCATAAATTATGATCTCTCACAAACCACAAGATTGAAAGTCAAAAAAATCAAAGTAAACCAAGACTCGAAATTAAAGCGGTAACTGTTCAAATCAATCGAAACAGAATTCCCACACCAAAAATCACCATTGACAGGCATTCCTGTCACCAAATAATATATCAGTGAAATGGACATGACCACTCTAAAAATAAATGTCACATAGTCAAAGTGAAATACACCATTCTCCAATATTCAATGTCCTCACAAAACCCATCCAGAATTCCTGTTAAGAGAAATACAGTTCTTGTAAAATTCTGGTTCACGGTGCATATAAAAAAATGTGAAATACAAAATAAAAATGCATAATAATGAGATACTCAAAGAAAAGCGTATGATAACGCACCAATGCACTTACTCACTTGTGAGCCACTCCCTCTAGTATGACGTCACTGTCATGTACAATGTTTGGTAAGAGGGTACAATTCCATTAAATCATATACGACATACGAAAAGTCCTCCGAACACACAGATATCACAAAGTTTCCCATCCTCCTGGTCATGCCCAGAAACAATGCATCTAGCGGGCTGAATATCCGCTGTATGCTGAATTTCAGCTTTCCAAAATGTGAGCCAACTCTCATCATTTCTAAGTGTGAGGCATGTCAACGCCATCATAAAAACCGCTAGCTATGGACAGAGCTTCTCGCACATGAAGAGCTGCATTTTCTTAGATCAGCAATTAGTCAGCTTAACTAGTTTGTGCACCTGTATAAATACTGACATAAAAACACCTGCCCAGTGTATACTTTACACACACACACACACACACACACACACACACACACACACACATATATATATATATATATATATATATATATATATATATATATATATATATATATATATATATATATATATATATATATATATATATATATATATATATATATATATATATAAAATCCTGAAATTTTAGGTTCGGCAGCCTCCTTGTGTTAGAAGAAACGTAATGCATCAGGCAGATGGAAGTATTCATATATAACTATATAAGGCTTTCCACATTCTAATGCATCTTTGGCCACAGAAACTGTAGAATTTTTATGATAAAAGCTACAGAATATATTGAGGTCAGTCCTTGCAAAGTAGAAGAGAGCATCAAAATCCGTGAATACAAATGAGCTTATGCAAAGTTGCTGCAGAAAACAAAATGAAAAATCGTGTTATTCTATTTGATAAATGGGTTAAAGGTTTAACCTTTTTGAATTTATTATTCTTATACAAAAGATGAGTGAAATCTGAATCAGAATCCCAGTTATCTGAAGCTTTGGTACTGAAAAATCTCTTAGTAGATTGAATTCCTTTCTCTTCCTTTACTTTAAACTTTGTAAATTACGAGTACATGGGTATAATGCCTTTGGGGACTGGCTGTTGGTGGACGCTAATTAGGGATTTGGCTAGGCTATTTAGGTATGAAAAGACAAAAGGGTTAGAATTTTCAAGCATATGTGTCAACGTCTTAATCCTGTGCAGGTGTGTGGGATTTTGATTTTATTGCTGGGTGGCTCTCTGGTCATGTTTTGAGGAGATCGGTAGAAAATTATGTTTTCTTTATAGAAAGCTTTCTCAACTATATGATCAGGTTACTTTAAGGATGACAGCTGCTTACGAATTAGTTCAAATTAATTTTCCAGAAAATCCGGGGAGCAAATTCGTAAGGCTTTAGGAACAAATTGCTGGCTACGCTAATTTTAATAAAAATATCATGATAACTAAAACAGTGCATGTATGAAAGTGAAAATGTTGGTTTTCTGTGTACAGTAAACTTATATTCTGTTGTGTCTCTAATTATTAAAACATCAAGAATGGAATTTTGTTGTTTGTTTCCCATTCAACTTTGAATTTGATGCTGGGCACTAATGCATTTCATTTCGAAAGAAAATCGTTAAAATTGACCCAACTATCATCACAAAAGATTAGGATATCATCCACTATCTCATCCACAACATGCCTTTAGGTTTTATGGCATTTATTATTGTAGTTTCAAAATATTCCATGTATAGTTTAGTTAATACTGGACTTAAAGAGCTGTCCATGCTGCACCTGAATATTTGTTTGCAAAATGACTCCCCGAACGAAAATACGTTGTTTGATATACACAGTTCAGGTAATTTTATCATTTTAACCAGGGCCAGCGGGAAATGATCTGAGTAGTGGCTAATTTTTTTTTTTAAAAACCTAGAACGCCTTGTGCTTGTACATTTTTTAATAAGAAACCTACATTTAATTTAAGAGTTTTATGTTGTTTAGGGGTATATGAGCCGCTTTGAATTTTTAACAGAAATCTTGACAATATTTTATGTGACGGGGAGAAAATGTGCCTAAGAATGGGGAAAAGAGGCCTTGGAAATTTTGTAATTGAAAGTTCTAGCACATTAATTATCTTAAATCTCTCCAATAGTTCAATGCCATTTTTTGTCTTTTGCAATTAACCTTTCCTTTTTTCAAAAATTCTGTAGTGTGTAGCGGAGTGCCAGCCTAATGGGTTTTGTAGTCTCTGGTGATCATAGACAACTCCATAGCTCTATTATATACGATGATCGGAGACTATGGGCCAGGATATAGTTACTTACCTTGCAGATACATTAGGACGGCAACCTGTTGCTACCCATAATCGCCCAAGTTAACTCTCCAACTTCTGAAATAGCCAAAATCCTGAATAAGATCATCACTCGCTACCTCCCTGGGGGTTGCTCAGTCAGTGGTTTTCTTGGTAGAGTTCACTGATATTTGAATTAGCCAAAACCCTGAATAAGATCATCACTCACTACCTCCCTGGGGGTTGCTCAGTCAGTGGTTTTCCTGGTAGAGTTCACTGATATTTGAATTAGCCAAAACCCTGAATAAGATCATCACTCACTACCTCCCTGGGGGTTGCTCAGTCAGTGGTTTTCCTGGTAGAGTTCACTGATATTTGAATTAGCCAAAATCCTGAATAAGATCATCACTCACTACCTCCCTGGGGTTGCTCAGTCAGTGGTTTTCTTGGTAGAGTTCACTGATATTTGAATTAGCCAAAACCCTGAATAAGATCATCACTCACTACCTCCCTGGGGTTGCTCAGTCAGTGGTTTTCCTGGTAGAGTTCACTGATATTTGAATTAGCCAAAACCCTGAATAAGATCATCACTCACTACCTCCTGGGGTTGCTCAGTCAGTGGTTTTCCTGGTAGAGTTCACTGATATTTGAATTAGCCAAAACCCTGAATAAGATCATCACTCACTACCTCCCTGGGGGTTGCTCAGTCAGTGGTTTTCCTGGTAGAGTTCACTGATATTTGAATTAGCCAAAACCCTGAATAAGATCATCACTCACTACCTCCTGGGGGTTGCTCAGTCAGTGGTTTTCCTGGTAGAGTTCACTGATATTTGAATTAGCCAAAACCCTGAATAAGATCATCACTCACTAACTCCCTGGAGGTTGCTCAGTCAGTGGTTTTCCTGGTAGAGTTCATTGATATTTGAATTAGCCAAAACCCTGAATAAGATCATCACTCACTACCTCCCTGGGGGTTGCTCAGTCAGTGGTTTTCCTGGTAGAGTTCATTGATATTTTGTATACTACGTCTCCTAGCTCTACCATAGCATCACTTAACATGAAAGTCTATTCATGGACATACCGGTGGACAAAACCATCGATATTATTTTAAGGAGAGTCTATCACTTGAATGCCACGCCCCTTGACATAGCAGAAGCTGCCCTTTGATATCTCTCCCAAAACTGCACCTAGGAGGCCTCTTCCTCACATAGAGGTGACCTCTTTCTACGGGTAGATGGTGTCGCCATGGGATCCCCCCTTGGCATCCTATTTGCCAATATGTGCATGTCAGATTTTGAGGGGAGAACCTTCAATTCCCATCCAGAGCCGAAAATATTTACCTGTTATATAGGCGATATCTTCATTACCATCAATACTGACGAAGAAGCCACCCACCTACAACATATCTTGAAGAGGAACTCTAGCCTAAACTTCGTTATTGAATATGATATCAAAGGCTGACGTCCCTTCTTTTTTATATAAATGTTGAGAAGAAAAGAGACAAGTACAATACTACTGTGTTCCAAAAGACAACTAATGTGGGTCGATACCTTAATGCCCATGGGGAGTGACCTGACATTTAAAAACACTCTATGGTAGCCGCATACAGGAGACATGCAATTACACACTTTTCCACACGGAATGTATATGCCAGCACACCAGTGATGGCTCCTACCTTATGGAGAAACATCATATTGTATTACAAAGCTGAATATTACAGTCAGTTCAGGGATAAGGCGAGTGCCATAAGGAGAATAATTGACAGTGGTACAACACCTGCAAATCCTGATGAGAGGATTTCCTTGCGTATCTATTACCACCTAAACCCAGTCAGCACAATTGTAATGCGAAATAACACAGCCCCCATAGAGAGATGTCGGGGTCAACCAATGTAGTATGCAAATTTAAATGCAAAAAGGGATAACTCAAACCCTCAGTAATTACTACATAGGTTGACCCACTACCACTTTGCACAGTTAATTCTAAGTTTACTGCAACCAAGGGCAATATTTCAACACTATTTAGATGACCATAACCGCAAACTGACAATAGAAGAATTATTAAAAAGCACAGAGATCTTGCATGGAGAAGCCCAGTTCCCCAGATTGCAAATAGCAAAAGGCGTGAGAATAGATCAACAACAGCCTGCACTAGATATAGGAGGGGAACAGACTTCATCCTATATATATATATATATATATATATATATATATATATATATATATATATATATATATATATATATATATATATATATATATATATATATACATATATGTATATAGTGTTTGTATATTTGTTTGTCCACTATGGAAATCCAAACTACTTGACAGACCCAAACAAAATTTTGCACACGGCCTCTATGTCATCCCAGAAAGGTTTTTAACTCAAAATCAAACCCCTACCCCGTGACAGACATACAAACACATACAAAGCAAAAGAAATTTTCGTTTTTATGTCGCCTTTCCTCCAGTTTTCTGGGTTTATTCTTACTTTTCACCTGACGCTTCATCTTTTCTTCAGGCACTGCCAAAAGTATGATTAACCTACAACAATAAATCCCTTATAATATTAATTTTTGATCATAAATACGTGAATTTGATCATATTTATGATATTAATCAATATAATTGTTTATTACCTCGATAAAATCTACGTTGAAAGCCTAAATCGACAATTTTTTCTGTAATAAGCGAAGCTGAGTTCACGCATGTGTAATAGTGGCTTAACACAACAATTTCAGCAAGCAAAAAACCACAACCAAACTCTCTCTCTCTCTCTCTCTCTCTCTCTCTCTCTCTCTCTCTCTCTCTCTCTCCCTTTTAAGGCATCACTCAAACACTTTGGAGTGAAATCTATCTCTATCTATGAGGTTTATTACTAAATGATTACCTAGAGAGAACAACAACAATTTACGATCCAAAAAAGTGAAAGGCAGCATTCGCATAAAGAATAAAAAGACATTAGTTGGCAACTTTTGGTACATATAGTATACAAAGTCGAGATGATATATCATTATACCTGAAACGGTTCCATAATTCTAATACCTACTTCTTTGTAAGAGCAAACACCCATAAAAGGAATATATATAAAAAAATAACTGTTAATTTTACACATCCGACATCTAGCAAACTCTTCATCATGCATAAAGCGATAATCACAAGTCATTTGACCCTCCTGTTCATACATATGTTGGAAGACGTTATATCATGTAACAAGCAAATAAACACATTCTCTTTTTGCGTACAGTGTTAAAATGGTCCTACACACTATCCTACGTTCATTGATTATGTGATCACCAACATCGTGTAGGAAGAACAACACGTTGCTGGACGTGCTGGAAATCAAAATATTACCTTGGACACTCTAGCAGTCGGGATTAATTATCGTGCGAAATGGCAAGAAACTTCACTGCATATGGAAGATAAGTTTCTTTTCACATTGTTTGGTACTGATTACCTGGAGGATAATGACTGAAAATTCTAGATTAAAACTTTACAGGAATGTAAATCATTACATTTGGAAATCTTTTCTGAAAGCCACTTGGAGGGTAAATGTATTAGATGCAAATAGGGATTAAATTAAGAAATGGCGACTACTGCACATCGAGAACTCGAAGTGGTCTCAGCTTACACAATACGTCAATTCATACCTTTTGACGATGTAATCATACTCAGTAAGGAATAGTATTCCCATCATTTAGGAAAATAAAACTATTGTTTATGGTTATATATTAGAATGATATATATTCATTTCTATCTTTTATCAACTCATACTTATTCAAAACAATATATAACTGATTGCCTAACATTCCTCCAAGAAGGGACAGATTTTGTTTGATTCACGATTATGTTATTGTGCAAATTGACCAAGTTTATAAATACTGTATGTGCAACTTCATACACAATTCTAAGTTAAGGAATTTGATGTCATTGTAAAGATAATGAGTTGTAATTTATTATATTATGTTAAAAACATCCCTAAAACCAAAATAAACAGTACGTATCATGAGCTGAAGTTAGACAAATAGGAAAGTGTTTTGCCACTTCTTTTTAATAATAGGAAAGAGGTAAAAAGGTGTAGCAGACTATATATAGACTAAATATTTCTTATCAAAAGAAGATGTTTATTCTCATACAGTATTAATGAATGAGTTTAAATTAGAACTGAGGGGTTGGTTCAGTTTTTTATGAATTGGACAGTGTAGTTTACTTTCATTATAGTAACACATGTCATAAAAAGACATCATTGGGCTAGGCCTATACCATATTGTCTGTGTCACATGGAAATATTGTTTGAGATTTTTATTGTATAATTTGGTCTTATAACAGCCTACAAATAGTGTTGAAGGGTCTAATTGTGAAATGAATAAGCCTGTACATATTCATATTCTGATCAGAGCGTCTGAGATGCTTCCCAGATGAAATACAGTGGCAAACTGTGAAGAAAATTGATGCTTACCTGTCCACACATGCAATTACCTGGCGTTCGGTCAGAAGATATTTGGGTAATACCATCAATTCATCCGTTCTGGTGAGTGGACTGTCTCCACTCACACTGGTGTCTACTTGTAAGTTTTAATGGCAGTTTCGATGAATTGACAGAAGAAATGACAGGTAATCTTGGGGATGTTAGGGAGGAGAAAGCGGGAAAGAGGGAGAGAGATAAATTATAGATATATATATATATATTATATATATATATATATATATATATATATATATATATATATATATATATATATATATATATAGAATATATATATATATATATATATATAGATATATATATATATATATTTATAGATATAGTATTTTCTATATATGGATTATATATATATTATATATATATATATATATAGCATATATATATATATATATATAGCCATATATATATATATATATATATATATATATATATATATATATATATATATATATATATATATATATATATATATATATATATATATATATATATATATATATATATATATATATATATATATATATATATATATATATATATATATATATATATATATATATATATATATATATATATATATATATATATATATATATATATATATATATATATATATATATATATATATATATATATATATATATATATATATATATATATATATATATATATATATATATATATATATATAAACTGCATGCATTACTTCACTATCTGAGAAAAACAGTGTATTGTCAATTTCACTACCTATGGTAAACTTTATATTAGGTGGTCTAAATTAACAAATTTTGAAAAGGAACCAGTTCCTAAAAAAGAATAAATGGATCATCAGCGTAATGGCAGTAAAAAAGCTTGCACTTAATTGCCCTGTTAATAGCTCGAATGGGACTGCCAGTTTTGATTAATTATTCTGTCAATAACTTATATGAAGTAATTATGTTTCGTGGCTTTTCATATGTATTTTTTCTACATAGATGTTATCAAGGGCCCTTAGTTTTAAAGACAGTAATAGCACCAATGCACGAGAACACAAAAGACACTGCTTTAGAAAAAAAAAAATACATCCGATTACTTTAGCCAAATAGTTTTCTATTGCCAGAATCATCGTAGTTTCAAATAGTTTCCTATTGCCAGAATTATCGTAGTGAGAAACTTCATTGGGAAGGGTGAATATACTGAATATAATTAAATGAAATCTGAAATCAGATTTTTATCCTAACTCACAACATTATATTGTGAGTTAGGCTCAAAAATATAATTGGAAATTGCATTCCTCTCCTTACGAGAACAGCAACAGATGACAAGCCGTCAAAAACTGAGAACGGACAAGATTTGGAAGCACTATCTAGCAATAACTCGAACGAAATTGCCAATGCACAAATATTGGTTGAGGCGGAGAGAGCTTGATATGGATTAAGTCTGGTTAGTAGCCTATACTATTCCAAGTTTCTTTATTAATATTATTCCATTTCACTATAAAGCTCATCATTTTGATTCACATGACATACATTTCTGGAGTTCCTAAATGAATTTCTAGCGAATGGTAATAGGGGAAATTCACGTCGTCTGAGAGTATATTGACTTCAGTTTCCAATATCGACGAAATGGCATTGGAAATTACCAGAAGAGGTGAGTAAACTGCAGGGACTGAGATTGATATGACGCAACGCTTCTGGAATATTGATTCACAAATCCTCATAGTACCGGAACCCGTATTCGATGAATTAAGCACATAAAAATCACTGTCAATCACTTATGAAATTAATCTTACATGTCGTGTAGTGGATTCGTACACAGATATATATACATACATACATACATACACACACACACACACACACACATATATATATATATATATATATATATATATATATATATATATATATATATATATATATATATATATATATATATATATATATATATATATAAATACATATACACATACACACATATACATACATATACACACACACATACACATATATATATATATATATATATATATATATATATATATATATATATATATATATATATATATATATATGTGTGTGTGTGTGTGTGTGTGTGTGTGTGCATGTATATATATGTATATATATACTGTATATACGTATATGTATACATATATGCATATTTCTTAGGTATATGAGATATGCATTTTCATCTGGGCAAATAAAAGAATAGCTAATTTTTCAAATATTGCCAGTGGCTGTAACTGTACACAAATACTTTTTTGTTATTTATGAATTTATGAATTTCAACTCTATGCATTTGCTGATCTCTATTATTTCACTTTTTCCTAATGTCACCGTAGTGGATCTACCCCCTGCTCCCTAATGAAAGTTTTCTTCCGAAGGACAAATTGAATCAAGGGCAAAAAAGGGATGAAATCACAAAAGGGATGGTTACGTTTACCCACAGGAGACAGATATGGAGGTCAGGGGATACAAAGGAAGGGGTAGGGCGTAGGGCTTTACTCCGCAACCTGATAAATTATGAAGAAAGCCCAAAGTAGAAGTAGCAGTCTTTTCTCAATCAGTATAGGAAGCGAGTGCCATTATAATACGCACAACGCTAACCATACCTGAAGAGATACACACTGGCATTTCTTCAAGCTATACAATTTTAAGACAAATAGCAAACTTATCCATTCAGAAGCGGGCGATCATATACGAGTAAAAGCAACGCTTCTTTGTGGGTAAAGTTTTTTTTTTTTCTTTGTCGTCGAGAATAATACGGGGGAACTCATTCCGATTGTTGCTGTTGCTGTTGCGGAGACTAGGGTAATGTTCAACAAAATCCTTGGCCGGGTCCGTGTTGGGTGGTACTGGAATCAGGCGCTTGGGGATAATTTTCGCATCATCAGCGGAGGTTGGTTCGAAACCGAAGCCTATTCAATATCAACCGCCACGGCTGCTGGTTGTTAGAAAACGCCCAAAATATACAAGATTTAGAGGAAATTACGCACAACTCTAAAGCTGTCTTTTCCTGGATATTTTTGGCACTAGTCCGATTTTGAGTTACTGTTCTACTGGTAAAGCTTCCCGCATGATTTTTTTCTGCCAACTTTAGCTTTAAGTCATTTTTGTCATAATCTTTTTTTTAGTTTGTCATAAATTAACTTTTTAGAATTTTTGTAATAAATTTCTTTTTTTATTTGTGTTAAATTTACTTTTTAAATTGTAGTAAATTTATTTTTAAAATTTTTCTAATCAATTTAATTTTTTAATTTGTCATAAATTTACTTTATTAATTTTTGTAATAAATTTACTTTTTAAATTTGTATATACTCTTCTTAAACAACTTCACCTTATCCTCCACCCCTTTAGCGGCAGCGACCCTGCTGGGGTGGGGGAGCCCCCATGTTCTGCATAGTAGGTCTTATAACCTATTATGCAGTTCTTGGGTGGTTTTGAACAACAAACCAACTAATCAAACTCTTTCTTTCAGGTGGTAAGTATTTGTGTGAGTTCAGATAGGTATTAGGTGTTTAAATGTGCTTGGCTACCTCGCACTTAATTAAGTTTGCAGAAGCTCCCTAATATTTGAGGAAATTAAGAATGTTTACGCCAATAAACGGAAATATTCAGCATTAAAACAAATTAAATTATCTACAGGTCCAAGTATGTTTTCTTTGGATTAAGTTTGTTGTTAGGTTAAGTCAGAAAAGTTTTGGCCAATGTTCATAAAGGTTTTGCCCAAATTTAAATATGCAAGTGTACAGTTGGCATTAGATTTAACTGAATTTTCAGAGGATTCGAACTTGGTATTTACTTTCTCCCAACAGAAAATTTCTGGCTATTGGGGTTATAGGAAGCTCCCTAAATGTACGGGTCATTTACGATTATAGGGCTTACTTACCCAATAGATAATCTCTTGAAAGTCACCAAAAACATGCAGAATTTTTCGCCAGGCAAGATTACGTCCAGAGTAATGTTTGGATTTCTGCTGTTAGCAGATGAGATTAGTTTTATGAAGATTGTCAGTAACTCAAGCTAGGAACTTTCAGCTCCTGTTAACGTACAGCACAAAAGCAATATTTTGTTTAGTTGAGAGTATGGAAATTTTAAGTCATGGTTTTTTTTATAGAATAATTGGAATATCTTTTTACTTTGGGTGGGGGTGTAGACAACTAATGTTTTCATGTATGTTGGTTAGTTTTGATACTATTAGGTTACTCATAGAATAAGAAGTGTATTTATGATGCTATCGGCTATAACATTGAGTTTGTATGTTACTCTATGAACACAGACAATGAGTTTGTTATTCTATGAATACAGGCAATGAGTTTGTTACTCTATGAATACAGTCAATAAGTTTGTTACTCTTTGAACACAGGCAATGAGTTTGTTACCCAATGAACATTCACAATAAGTGTGTTACTCATGAACACAGGCAATGAGTTTATTACTCTATGAACACAGGAAATGAGTTTATTACTCTATGAACACAGGCAATGAGTTTGTTACTCTGTGAACGAAGGCAATGAGTTTGTTACTCAATGAACACAGACAATGAGTTTGTTCTATGAACACAGGTAATGAGTTTGTTACTCTATGAACATAGGCAATGAGTTTGTTACTCTATGAACATAGGCAATGAGTTTGTTACTCTATGCATGAACATAGGTAAGGAGTTTGTTACTCTATGAACATAGACAATGAGTTTGTTACTCTATGAACACAGGCAATGAGTTTGTTACTCTATGAACACAGGCAATGAGTTTGTTCTATAAACACAAGCAATGCGTTTGTTACTCTCTGAACATAGGTAATGAGTTTGTTCTATGAAGTCAAGCAATGAGTTTTACTCTTGAACACAATCAACGAGTTTTACTCTATGAACTCAAGGAAAGAGCTTTTACCTATGAACAAAAGCAGTAAATTTTTCTCCATGAAAACAAGCAATGAGTTTTACTCTATGAACACAATGAGTGTTACTATAGGTATACGAGCAATGAGTTTTACTCTATGTACACAAGCAATGAATTTGTTACTCATAAACACAGGCAACAAGTTTACTTATGCACAAGCAATGAGTCTGGAAGTTACTCTAGAATACTGGCAATAGTTTTGTGATGTTACCGAAGAATACTGGCAACAGTTTTGTGATGCCATCGATAAACGTGGGCAATGAATTTATAACGTAGGTGTAATGAGGTTGTGAAGATATTATCATACGAGTTGGGTGTAATTGTTGGTACCCATTAATTTAAGGAATGCGATGCTGTAATGAGCGCCGGTGTTCGCCAAGCTAGCCATGGCAATCAGGTGTTTGATCGTATTTCCTATATAGCATCTGAAATGTTTACAAGGTCATTAGGCAGTTAAGCATGTACCGATATACATTTTTAAATAAAGTATACTAAGGTAAGAGCTGTTTCCTTCACGAAGACACAACTCGGGATGCTGCTAAGTCTGTTTTTACACAAATCATGCCATCATTTAATATGGGTCGTGCTATAAAGGTCAATAGTGCTAAGCGAGCTTCATCGTAACAGAACGGTCTTTGAGGGGAAAAGCCGGAAGGGAAAAAAAAAGAGTTGAGGATTTAGAATTGGAGTATAGAATTTAAGCCAAAAGCCAAAGCTGGAACCTATAAGGTCATTCAGCGCTGAAAGGGAAATTGACAGTAAGAAGGTTTGAAAAATGTAAAATGAGGAAAACCTTGCAGCTGCACTGTGAAACGATTGTTAAAGAGGGTAGAAAGTCAGATGGAAGAAAGAGAATATGTAGGGAGGTAGAGAAAAGGGGATGAAAGAAGCTGCAGCTAAAAGCCGAAGGGGTGCTGCAAAGAACATTATGTAATGCCTACAGCGCACCACGCGCGGTGCAATGACGGCACTATCCACCTCCCGGAGAGTTGAGGAATTGCTCAAGCTGAGGATGGCAGATTCAATAAAGAATTGCTTAGGCCGAGGAGGATAGACCAGAAGTTAGGGCGAGGAAGTGAGGCGAGAAACCAAATTGCTTAGGCCAAGGAATAACACAATAAGTATAAACCGTACTGCCCCGGCTACAACCCTTTTCATTCCTTTCCCTGTACCTCCGTTCATAATCTTTTTCTTACATCTTACTTTCCACCCTCTCCTACCAATTATTTCATAGTGCAACTGCGAGGTTTTCCTCCTGTTAACCTTTTAAACCTTCTTAATGACTGTTAATTTCCGTTTCACTGCTGAATGACCTCATAGGTGCCAACGCTTGGCCTTTGGCCTAAATTCTATATTCCAATTCCAATTCAACAAGCACAGAGCTATAAATGAATGAACGGCAATATACTGTACATGATTGTGCATGACACTTGGGAACGATTGTTTTTGTTTATAGTTTAGGGAATGAAAACCTTCTGGTAGGGACCTATGTGACCTCATGGCATCTAAGCCCCGTAGGGGGGTAGCGCTGTCAGTGTACCTCACGTGGTGCACTGCAGTCATTACTTAAGGTTCTTTGTAGCGTCCCTTCGTCCCGTAACTGCACCCTCTCTCATTTCTTTTACTGTGTCTCCGTTGATATTCAATTTGACTATCCGACCTCTCTAAAAATTGTTTCCTAATTCAACTGCGAGGTTTTCATCCTGTTACACTTTTCAGGCCTTCTTACTGGCTCTCAGTTTCTCTTTTTTGCGCTGAATGACCTCACAGATCCCAGGGCTTGGCCTTTGACCCAAATTCTATTATCTTATGTATGGCATTAAAGGTGACATTTAAGGCCTTATCCACACGATCGGTTATCTCCCGGCTGCGTTGGCCCTTGAACCGTCTCCATCCCCCTTGGCATCATTGTTATGTACGCACTTGCTGGTACGTGAATTGAATCGTTGTCTAGTTGTGCAGTAGTAAATGAGTGGTAGCCAGGACCATGCACGATATAAAAGAAAAAAAAAACAGCCTCGTGCATGGCATTAATCGTTGATGTGTAAAACATCATGAACAGAGTGCCTAAAAGTTCAGCCTATGTAAACAATGTTGTATAAAATAAGTATTGGGAAGCCTTTGAATAAATAGTAATTATATATATAATATATATATATATATATATATATATATATATATATATATATATATATATATATATATATATATGTGTGTGTGTGTGTGTGTGTGTGTATGCATATATATATATATATATATATATATATATATATATATATATATATATATATATATATATATATATATATATATATATATATATATATATATATATATATATATATATATATATATATATATATATATATATATATATATATATATATATATATATATATATATATATATATATATATATATATATATATATATATATATATATATATATATATATATATATATATATATATATATATATATATATATATATATATATATATATATATATATATATATATATATATATATATATATATATATATATATATATATATATATATATATATATATATATATATATATATATATATATATATATATATATATATATATATATATATATATATATATATATATATATATATATATATATATATATATATATATATATATATATATATTTATATATATATATATATATATATATATATATATATATATATATATATATATATATATATATATATATATATATATATATATATATATATATATATATATATATATATATATATTTATATATATATATATATATATATATATATATATATATATATATATATATATATATATATATATATATATATATATATATATATATATATATATATATATATATATATATATATATATATATATATATATATATATATATATATATATATATATATATATATATATATATATATATATATATATATATATATATATATATATATATATATGAAGTTAATCACATCACCGTGATTCATATACAAGCGTTAAGCTACAAATGTTTTAATATCTAATTCATCTGCCTCGAACTAATACATTTTCATATATGTTACCCGAAGTGGGAATTTTTAGTTGGTAATAAGTCAGTCGTCTTGTGGGCTCGAACCACAGAAGACGAGTTTTCAGGATTACAGTGACGCGCGTTAAACAACACGGTAAAAATTCCCCCTTCGGATAACATATATGAAAATATATTATTTCTGAGATAGAGCGAATTAGATTTTAAAGGACATTTGTCGCTTTGCATATATATATATATATATATATATATATATATATATATATATATTTCAGAAAATATGGTTGCTACAATCTTAAAGGTTACATATATGCATTTCATAGCTTCAATGCTTTAAGATGTGATGGAAGAATTTTTGAGTCAGATGGAACTAGGTCGAGAGACTCGATTGTAAAATCTTTGTGTTCAGCAAATAGTTTGATTCCTCAGCTATCTGCGTGAGAACCTCAGCAATATTGGCAGTCAGGTGATCTCGAAGTGTTATGTATATTCGTGAGTACGTGTTAATTTGATCTAGATTATGCCAAAATCTGCCCTAAAAGCGAGTTTGATCGTGCATTAACGTGATAGAACTGCAGTTGTCTAGACGTAGCTTTGGAGAGGATCCAGGCTTTGAATCGGCAGATAAGGTAGAGTTTGAAATCTCTGTTTTTATGGGAGGAAATTGAACTTGTGATTTATACCATGATTTTCTGATCATTATGAACTTTTGAACTGGTGTGGGAGATTTAATATGAATATTCATACCTCTTTTATATTATTATTTTGTTATGTTACGTTTGCCATATCTTGGCTATGCATTTTACACTTTCCATTATTGTGTTTTGCATTTCATATATTTTTGGGAGTTTTCTATCATGTTTAATTCTTCCGACAGATGTCTGTGGACAGTGTGGACTGGTTCGAATAACATGTGGTAGACTGTTTTTTTGACATGACTTTAGTTATTGATTTGAGGAGTATGTGTGAGTTTGGATATTTTCAGGCTATTAGCCATAGTGAGACTTCTTTAATCAGAAGTGTTTTGCAGTTCAGAGTTTAGTTATCTGACTCGATAATTCATTTATTATGCATTTTAATCTTTGCTTTGTTTTATTCATTTCTTGTTGGGTTATTTGAATAATAAACCTATTTTTGTAGAAACTATTGCGTTTCTTTAAATAGTCCATTTAATTGCTTTGGTGAGAAATGAGTGAGATTCGGGTGGGTGAACTCAGGGAAAACGATGAGAGAGAGAGAGAGAGATACACGGTGAGAGAGAGAGAGAGAGAGAGGGAGGAGAAAAAAAAGGATGCAAGTGTTATCGTGAGCGAACTTTCATACGCCTTTTCCTGAAGAAAGATTGTTAGAGCACATTACGTACACTTTCAAAAAGTGATTAATTCTGTTATTGCTAACATATATATATATATATATATACTCATATATATATATATATAATATATTTATATATATATATATATATATATATATATATATATATATATATATATATTCCATCATATATATATATGTGTATGTGTGTGTGTGTGTGTGTGTGTGTGTGTATGTGTGTGTGTGTGTGTGTGTGTGTTTAGGCTATATTATGTGCATGTATGTACATATATACTCATTGCATATTTTTCTTGTAACTGGCAGCATCGTCGCTCCGTGTCAGGCTTCACAACACTTGCTTTTCACACACATTAAGAAAACGGCATCTCCTCTAATGTTGTGATCTGTCCGTACAATTTTGGTGGCTAATTTGAATGGCGTACTGTACGAGTAACTTTAAAATTTCATTATTTCTAAAAACAAACAGAGAAAGGCACCCCTCCAGAACATGAACTTTCAGAAAAACACAGTATGGCAGCTTTATCTTTTACAGTTATTGCTCCACAAATATGCTAGGTCCCCCCTCCCCCACCTCCTACCACATGCCTTGAACGCCAAAAATAGCAGAACGGATTTCGATCAAATTTTGCACTATTAGAGATCTTAGTGGGAAACCTCTAAAGCCAGAGTTTCATCACGGCTGGTTGAATACTTCCAGAATTATAATGGAGTAAAGTCGGGGTTTTTGTGTACTCCGTGTGGCTGGGTTTTACTAAGCGCCAACTACCATGGCGATTGATTTGCAATTTTGCATTACCCGGCAGATGTATCATAATGATGCTCTTGGCTCACCTTGAGTTACTTTTGATTTACAATAATTGACATCTTCTGCAATACTGTACTTATGAATTGCCCTTTCACCATATACATACACACACACACATATATCCTGTTGGCAAAAGGAATATACTAATTACCTGCCTTATAGTGATAAAATTCACTAATATTTATCCTGGTCGAGTAATATATCATCGTCTTTTTTGACAACCTACTAGTAGGATGGCTGCTTATGCCACCTTGTAAGTGGTACTGTGGCCAAAAAACAGAATAGATTTTGAAGCAATATATACTACAATGGTAATATTCCCATTTCAAATTGTTTGCCAGGTAATTTCTTATTCCTTTTATTAATAATCATCATTATTCCCAACGTCTTACGACGCTGAGTCTCTCAGTGAAATTATGCCACTCGCGTCTTTTCTGTACTTTCATTTCCAAACTTCTCTCCCAACTCCAGCCTCCCGACTAACAAGTCTTTTCCTAATCAAGTCTTTCCTTCTGATACTTTTAGTTCCGCAGGAGACCAGATGACGCTCTTACGTAATAAGTCCAAGCCATCTCCATCTCCCATTTCATTACTGACTCATCTAAAAACGGAATTTCCGTAATTTCCCCCTTATGATATAATTTTCTACCTATCCTACCGTCTGTCTCCTAATATTCCCTTTAAAGCCTTATGATTAAATTTAAAAAAAATCACAGGTCTTGGTGTGCAGTTTCGCATATTGATGTATACTGAAAGCAAGGTTTAGTATGCAGTTTCCTATAATGATGTATATTAATAGCAGGTTTGGTATGCGGTTTCTTATAATGATGTATATTAATAGCAAGGTTTGGTATAAATAGTTTCAAAACTATAATGATGTATATTAATAGCAGGGTTTGGTATGCAGTTTTCTATAATGACGTATATTAATAGCAGGGTTTGGTATGCACTTTCCTATAATGTGTATATTAATAGCATATGCAGTTTCCTATATTAATGTATATAATAGCAGGGTTTGGTATGCAGTTTTCCATGGTGATGTATATTGAAATCAGGGTTTGGTATGCAGTTTATGCTGCTAATGTACATAAAATTACACTAGCATTAATTTTTTTATATATATATATATATATATATATATATATATATATATATATATATATATATATATATATATATATATATATATATATATATATATATATATATATATATATTTTTTTATTTTTCTTTATATATATTTTTTTTTTTTTTTTACGTGATTTGGGTCGATGAAGGATCAAGGACTCCGTGAAGGTGTCGATGGTCGTTAAAAGTTTGGGGACCCCTGTTTTAGACCGAGTGGCCATTGGTGTGAACTAGGCTTCACACCCACCCAAAAGAGAAATTTGCATTATAGATTGTCGTAACTAGTTCATAAGCAGTAAATGCCATCAAGAATTCACCTTTTATTAGGCTTTGTTAACCGTTGCATAAAAACAACCTGAAATTCATCTACAAACTTTTTTTTACACCATTAGACCATTTTGTTACATAGCAGATGGATAAAGCTAAATGAAAAATTGAAGAGCCTGTCGTATTATACTTGTGTGGCTTCTTCAGTTGAAATCTTTATGCCTTTAGTTATATGACTAATCACAGAGCAATATATCCTTTATTGTCATATATTATAATCAAATGCTTCTTGCCGGGTTTATAGGTAATACGCCTCGTTGCTTTGATAGAGCGCCTGTTATGCATTTCTCTCACGTAATACTCATAGGGTTTCTATTAAAAAAAGTAACATGGAAAGTTACTTCCGAGTTGGTTTATGTCTTATCTTGTTTGTATCATCAAAAAATCTTACAAACATCGGCTCAGCTCCACTTGCACACCAAGTTTACTCATTTTGCTTTCTTCTCTTTCTTTAATAGTCAGTGATATAGCGATAAGCTGTTGCAATTTCATGATTCCGCTGTAACGAATTTTATAAATTTTAATATTAATTCACAATAAGTTATTAAAAACTGATTTATTCTTTTTTTTTTTTTACAACATGGTTATTTTTCCAGTTGTCACTCAGTAAAACATAATTAACAATCACATATGCAGTATACATATGACATACAAATATATTACTTTCCTGTTTGGAACTCACTAACACAGTAAGAAGACAGAGAAATTGACAGGTACTAGTAATAAGTGAATGAAGACTTGAATAAGCGTGGAACTCTGAAGAAAGATAAGAACGAGAGAACAAGACGCAAAGATATATAACTAATTTAAAAACGATATGACGTGTGACAATATGAATAGCAAGAGGAAAAATAGAATGCTCTTTTTCGGCATATAAATCATACAAAGAATTGAAAATATCCCCTCACGTTTTATATTGCAACAATTAACTTTGATGAATCGTTGTATGAATATTCAGGCACAGATAAATCACGCATTGGAAGCCCGGAGTGGTATAAATGTTCCCGCTCTAACTCGATATCATCAGTAAAATCATTCTTGTTCTGGTTCACTGTCATGGAATCTATCTGATATGTTTAAGGATTTTTTACTACTTTCGCTGCTGGCCTTCTTCAGTTTATAACAATATTTTTCACTGAGGTTAGACGTGGCCATCCAAATTTAGGCGAACACTAGTTCAGAACTGACTGGGCAGTATATCATTTTACTGATTATGATTTTAATGAGAAAATTTCTGTATTGTCTAATGTAATATTTACTTCCTT
Organism: Macrobrachium rosenbergii; assembly: GCF_040412425.1. Taxonomy (NCBI): domain Eukaryota; kingdom Metazoa; phylum Arthropoda; class Malacostraca; order Decapoda; family Palaemonidae; genus Macrobrachium; species Macrobrachium rosenbergii. The sequence continues at coordinate 66,338,238 of NC_089781.1, read as the reverse complement.
CATCTAAAAACATTGTGCAGAAAGGTTCTGTGATGATATTTAGAAAGACACTGCCAAATAAAGAGATCTCAAATCATGCTCATCGGTATAGGACTAATTATAACAGTTGTTGCAAACATGAACTGTGTATGTTCAGTATCAGTGATACACATTATTATTTGAATACACAAACAAAGGTAACTCCCAAACAAACTAAATATACACAAATTATCTAAGTTAACAATGTTAAGAAAAAATCACTATCCACAACTGCCCAGATAACTCGCAAACAAACTTATTTACAAACATAATTTAAGTTAAAAAAAGTTAGGAAAATAACACTATCCACAGTAGCCCAAACAGTTTATTGATGGGGTTTTATCCTTTTATCTCGGAAACATATAAAACCTTTATATTCCCACAGCATTTTTCTGATCATCAGTACAAATTGTCCGGCCTCTTAATTGGATTTTTTTTTTTTACTATTAGACAAGATGACAATGTTCTAATAAGAACTATGGGCGATCATACGGCATTTCACTCGACATCACTGAAGATTTTGACAAGGCATGCATTCGACTCTGCTATACGAAGCACTGTTTTTGAAGCTCGACACCTTTTCCCAGTAACCTCCTTGCAAGGTTTTATAAATGTTGTAGCTGGCGGTGTCATTTTCATCCATTGTCCTTACTTTAGTACGATATCAATTTTTTAAAGACTTCCTTTAATCCCTCACTTGTAAGATTTTGTTTTTAGGAATAAAGGAATAATCTTTACAGATAATGTTGCTCTCCTTTCAGCTGGCATCAAAAACTAGTTTTAATATGAAATATATTAATCTGATGTCTTTGTTGTTCATTTGATAAGTGCTTCTGGATCTGGTTTCTTTCTTACATCCTTATCTCTTTATCTCTTTATTCCTGCTAGTCACAATAATGCTTCAGAATAAAAAAATCGAACTGATAATGTATTCAGATTCAGTATTTTAAAGTAAAAAAAAAACACACATTTTAAAACTATCACATAATTTGGTTTTGGCTAAGACTGGACATAGTAAGCTGTGGTCGATTACACGAAGTCACTTATGTATGGATTATTGTTTTATATCTTGGGACATTTTGTACAAATAATTTTTGTTGAAAGTTAAATAAAAGATCTATCGCTATGACAACTAAATTTGTTTCACCTCCATTTGAAGGAATTGCAAAGGGGTCAGAGCTTCATACATATGTGCATTGAACAACACACACACACGCACACACACTCATATATATGTATATATATATATATATATATATATATATATATATATATATATATATATATATATGTGTGTATATGTGTATGTGTATGTGTATATATATGTATATATATATATATATATATATATATATATATATATATATATATATATATATATATATATATATATATATATATATATATATATCTCTGTGTGTATGAAAATGAATACATGGGAGCGTAGGCAGAAAAAGAGTTGCGAATCTAGTGTGAAACGGTTAATGTTTACAGAAGATACAGCGCCGTGATTAGTGATACTCGAGAAAAAGACTTTAGAAGAACTAATGAAAGAGAATAAGAGTCTTTGCAACAAGAAACGTTCGTGAGAGTAAGTTAATAATGGTAACTGGAAACCAGCTCTGTGAATGAGGGAATGTTGATATGGGTGGTGGAGGAATGGAAGAGGTTGAATCATAAAAGTATTTTAGATTAAATAAAACAGGGCACTACGGGACAAAAAAACTGAAAAAAAACGGGGACTCAGAATTGATCTGCCTGTGGAAACCAAAGCGGGAATACGTAAGGAAATTTTTAAGCCACGAAGCCATGAGAGTGGAGGGGAATACTGAATGTAAATACAACAAAAAAGAAATAGTGTTGATGGATTAATCATCATTTTTTGTGCAAGGAATAGGCAATATGATGAACTGAAAGGTGAATAGTATGCAAAAGCGTATATATTGGTGAAAAGAAATTTCTAGTTGCATTGAAATATTATAAATACTAGCGTAGGTAAGGCAATGGATCATCGTGTTTTGAGATAGTTTGGATCCCTGTAAAGGATACAGGACAATAAATCTGTGAAAAGAGTATCTAATCTGTAAGTGTTAAGGTGAAAGATTAAATGGAGTGGAAGAGGTATTTAAAAGGAAAGGTCTTACTATCTCCTAATTACAAGAATGGCAGTAAGACATGCGTAAATAAAGCAATGTGTATACAGGGTGTTCGATTTGTTGCTGTCGAGCCTTCTTTGAAGGTCCTGCAAAAGGCTAATATTTTGGAAGATATTTCTATAAGGGTCCATCTACAATTCAGCAGCTACTGTATAAATGCGAACATGAAAATTCTCTATTTTTTTTTCAGTTTGTGTATGAGTGCTGTTGAGTGTATATTACTTGTAATTTTCTTAGTTTTTTTTTGGGGGGGGGCATTGCACATGAATTTGAGTATCTTTAAATATATTCTTGATAACTCAATCATATTACTTGTTGTTTCATAAATGCTATTGAATAAACTTCATTACATTGCCTCAGTAATTAATATTTTAAAATGTACATGGTGAAATTTCATTAGAGGTCAAGGGATAGTCTGCCATCGTTGATGAAAATGAACTTATTGGCACGTGAAGTGGACTCAGGAAACAATTAAACTTACCTAAATTTAATCAGGAACAATATCCTTGATGCGAACCGGCGAATATGACAGGCAAACTATCGACAAACATATATGCATCTGGTTGAGATAAATGTTCCTAATAAAATTATATGATTCAGTTAATATCCCATATCAATATGAATTCATACTTTTAACCATTTTCACTTTCAAATATCTATTCCCTGTGACACTTCATGAAATTAATCTGATCGAATGAACAGTGAGACATAAATTTCTTTATAACAGCAATGGAATCGATATGGTTCAGGATGGTTAAAATGAATATTTATAAAGTAGATATTGAATATTTCATTCAGTTTCTATTACATGGCTTCGAGAATTGCCAGGAAAAGTCAATAATGGGTTTAGCATGTTACTGAAATGATTGACATATGAGATATTTTTATTATTGAAAACGGGCTTTCCAGGTTAATGGTAGCCTGAATAATCTTTCATTCAGGTTAATAAAGAATGTTCAATTTGCACGACACTGGAAAAATGATGGGCACGTTTTTAATTTAGTTGATATGACTTCCAGCATAATAGGTGGCACATATATACTAGCAACTTTAACTTTTTTGCTTGCTCTTTTTTTTTCGTTTATACTTCCAAAAAAATTTAGGTATGGCAATACATATATTTTTAAGAAAAGATGTCCTGATCTGCTAAAGATTTTCATTGCATAATTATGACTGAATTATTATAACTATATTATTATGTAATCAGTCAATTTAAAAAATAGTTTTCAATAAAAAAAAAACAGTTTTTATAGATTTTAATGAAAATTGTTGATAAAACTGCAGTTACAAGAAAATGAAAGCAAGGAATTTTAATTGGTATTTGCAAAATTACAATTATTATCAATGAACAAAAATAACATTGTAATCTTCCTGACAACCGTCATTTTTTACAAGCATGGTATAGTAAAATATAGACAAAACTGATATAAATATTGGGAAATGAAAGCAAGAACATGAAGTAACTGTCTATAAAATAACAATTCTTCCTGAAACTAGGTACAGATATCATCGGATTGTTCTTGGCGAACATGAACATTACAATTCTTACACTTAGATTGGGTTTTCCTATCCATTTTTGGACCGCACAAAGAGTTTGTCTTTCCTGACTATTTCAGGAATGTCATGGGAGCTGGGAGATTGTCTGCCATGTTGTCATGGAATGTTAACCCAAGAAATCCTTTTCCTATCTGAATTAGGATTTGTCTTCTTGCTTCCTAACCACTATGTAAGTGAAGCAGTTTAGCAATGATGAATGTGTTGACTGCACTGATATCAATAATGTTGTAGACCATAACAAAGAGTCATCTTCGAGTCAGTCTTTAACATGAGCATGTCTTCATCATCTTATCTAATGTATCTAATCCTCTGTTCGATTTGCTGTAGTACAAAATGACGTCAGGTTTCTTTGCAGACTTTCCTGAATCTGTCGAAGGCTTAGAGTGCATTGTGCTGAAAAGAATAACAAAACATTTTCTTTAGGACAATAAGCAAGACTTATAGAAACCTTTTGAAATCCAAGCAAAGTATTGTTGTTTACTCTTCTTGTTTCATTTGGGAAAGCACCAGGAAGTTGAAAGCTGTTTTGTTTTTTAATTCTGCTAACTAAAGTGGGTTTCTTACTAAGGAGCTTTCAGACCAATCCTAAACTTGTAAAAAAAAATATCAAAAACTATATTCTGACCAGTATTTTCAAGTTCATTTACTGGGTTCTCAACAACTCTTGAACCCTGATTCTGTTCTCTGTCTTTTTTGGATCTTTACCAACATAGATTTGTATTCTCCAAGCCTAAGAAGTTTCATTGTCATCGTGCCCAAATCGTAATTCCATGTCTCGCTGGTTTTTATATATACACAGAGGGGATAACACCCTCTAAATGTTTATAAACTGTCAAGCATGAATTTCCAATATATCCTTGCTGCAAATTCTGATTATACATTTCAAATATTTCTCTTATGGATTGTAATCTTTCATAACTTTTTTCTTACTCTTGCATCATCAATTCTTTATACGTAAAATCTGCTGAATTCGTCCCGGCTTATAATTTTCTTGAAGATTGGGCAGCCATCCTCCATACTCCATAACTGTGAGACATTTTCATGTTTGGATTTAGAGACCAGTAATGATCGGTGAAATAAATTTCTTTAGCTCTGGATCATCTTTTTCCTTCCATTTATCTCTGCAAATAGCATTATCTTCAGAATTCTTCCATTTGCGAAGTACTCCAAGAAAATTCTAACACATAAAGACTGCCAAGGGTGTAAAAATGCTATCACAAGACCTTTCAGCAAAACGGGATGAACTACTTTCTGGGCGCAAGATATTAAGAGATGTAGTCCTTCCTTCTGGTTGAGTAAAGGGATAAGATTGCAAAACTTCCTTTTTGTATTTTTAGAGACGTTTATTCACAGACTGGTGGCTTGTAGATAACTGTTCTTGTGTACCGTCATCATCTGATGCCTCAAAACCTGAATTGTTGAGCAAATGATCGCTTTCCCATCATCTTCAGAGCAACAGAATGCATAATTATCATTTTTTCCCAGTAATCATCTGATTCATGGAAAGGGTCCAGTTATTTGGTCTTGAGTCAAGGCTCACGCTTTGACAGTATTGGAAATCATAACTGAAAGTGATGAAATTTTATAATAGACGAAAGACAGACACTACTCTCTTGCATATATACTCTCCCAAAAAATGACGCAATGCATTGTAACTACTGAATCATCCCACAGACACATTGCAGCATCCTATAAACCAAGAGACTGAAGACAATGTAATGCTGCAGCAATTTTGTTTCATCTTTTTCTATTTTTTCTCAAATTTAACCCCTTCTGTACGATCTCATTTTTTTTTTAGCTTATTTCATTTTGTATGATTGCTTTTCAACTGAATATTAAATCAAATTGAACGTTGTAGAATATTCCATGTGATGCCTTACATGACCGCCGAGTTTTTTCTGTTTATTTCTCATTTCATGAAAGGAACTGGATTTAGATTTTTTTAACATTACTGAAAAAAAATCATCAGAAGCCCTCCGAGCTTAGTCTGTGCATTAAAGAGATTTGATTATGCTTAAAGAAAAAGAATGTAGTCTACATTTAATTAGAGGTCCAATAAACCTGTATGGCGTTTTATGGATAAAATGAATTTTACTTGCTTTTACGAACCCATACAGCATTCCTCTTTAGTCAAATGATAGACTAGCAGACAAAAAAAGTCATAAGGAATCAGTTTGCTTGAGCAATATAAACAGTAGGAAAAATCAATTGGACAAAAACGAAATAGACTGAAGGCTGGTAAAAGCAGAGATAAGTAAAAGAGAAGCAACAGCGATGAATATATTTCTTGAATATCTTTACCATAACAGAAATCATTAACGTTACCAAACAAGATAATTCTCTTGATGATACCTTTACTACTTTTGAGGTGCAGGCTACCCTGGTATGGTATTTTTTTTATTTGAGAAACTGAGAAAGCTTATTTCTTCGAAATGAGGCTTGTGTTCTAAGAAAATATACTGTAAATATATAATATAACACTTTAATATTCTAAATTGTATTAAAGCTAATCAGACAAAAAGACCAACCCTTCTTATGAACTTAATGCAGCAGTATATTGGTGGTAAAACCTGAAAAACAAAGTCTTTTCGAAATTAGATGTATAGGACTAACCATCACTAACGTATGAGAACAATAAAAACAAGTATAAAAATTCAGAAACAACAGTTTTTAAGTCAGTGACCTAGTTTTCTTTAAAATGCATCAGCTGTTTAGTTGCTTTGCACAATTTCTAGATGAAGTGTCCATTTATTGTGAAGGTTGTTAGTAAATGAAAGTTTGACAAGTTAGGAAAATAGCCATGGTCACATACGATATAGAGCAAGATATATTAAAAACATAATAGCGGACGATCTCATAAGAGCCTCGATGGCCAAGTCGGTTAGAGCAGCAGCTCCGGACTTCATAGAGGCCTGTGGTGCGGGTTCAAATCCGCAGCCGACCGGTCAGAGAGGCGGACACTTTGCTATCCGTGTAGACACCCTGGGATTATGTATTTAATCAACGGATAGGTTTGCTTAAAAGCAAATGGGTATTACAGACTAATACACGCACAAATAAAGCCACTCCAACATCTAAAAACATAGCAGACACCTCATACTTCTCGAACTGTCCACCTACCGCGCAACAACTTCTCGCTACTGGGAGAAGGGCGCTGATGACTGGTATAAAACATGTACATGCGCTACCGGGGTCTAAGCGATGTCAGGCAGGGCAGCCGATCAAGACTATGGTCTACCCCAAAGCCAAATCAAAGTCCTTCAAAAGAAGCCATTGTGCATGCTTACCCCATATAAAAATGGGAAAAAAACACGTTAAAAGAAGAAGAAGAAGAATAGTGGACGATCTCATTAAGGGTCTCTGTAAGAATTAGGATTTCTTTTTATCGCAAAGAGGATAAGGTTTAGATGGAAAGTGGTGACTCACCAAGACATAACATCAATTAGAGGAAGATTTCAGCACTGTTTTGAATGCTCCGCTTTCCCACTTATCTCTAGAGAGAGATCTTAGTGCCTATAGGCTAACTTTCCATTACCCTTGTAATTTCCTTTTACGGCTGCTTTCATCTCACAGAAAAGGCTCAGCTCTCACAAATTTTAGTCACAGACAACAAACAGATAAGGAACTCTGAGTTAGGGCCTTGTGCGCTGGCAATTATAGTGATGGCTGTTTGCCTCGTCTTCCTTCTTCATGGGGAGATAATATTTTTTTTATCTAAATAGTTCTAAGCTTTTGCAAATACGTAGACTCTACACCTTTTTTGTCTATTTTTAGTTTTCTATAAAAGAAAACTATTGTACCGGCTTTGCCTGTCCGTCCGCACTTTTTCTGTCCGCCCTCACTAGAGGGTTGGAAATTAGTATGTTGATCATTCACCCTCCAGTCATCAAACATACTAAATTGCAGACCTCTAGCCTCAGTAGTTTTTATTTTGTTTAAGGTTAAAGTTAACCATAAACGTACTTCTGGCAACGATATAGGACAGGCCACCACCGGGCCGTGGTTAAAGTTTCATGGTCTGCGGCTCATACAGCATTACACCGAGACCACCTAAAGATAGATCTATTTTCGGTGGCCTTGATTATATGCTGTAGAGGCTGTACAGAAAACTTGACTAAGCCGAATAAACTTCGGCTCATTTTTTTGTTTTTATATTTGTCTTGAATATTCTTGTAGCGTTGGCAGTTTTAGGACTGTGTTTGCAGCATACATTTTTGAATAGGCTTATGCTTTTTTCATAATACCTCCATTTAGCGTTTTGTATGGAAGCTAATAAATAAAGATCGGCTCCATTTATTGTAACAGAATATCATTATTCATAACATTTCCCTGTTCTCTCTAATTATCAGTTGATAAATAAATCTTGAGGGCAGCAAGTGTTTTTTGAGAATGCCTATTGGAAGTATCATTATGAAGAAAATATATGGAAATAAAGATCAATCAATTACGCACACATTATTCTGACAGTTAAAAAATAAACAAAAGGAAACTATTTAACTCCAGCAAAGAGATGTGACGCTATACTGAAGGGTAGTAGTGGTCAGTCTTATCTAGAGTGGATGAAACAAGTGAATGTATGTGAAAGCGATGGAAGATAACGGGATCTAAAGAGAAATAAAACAATGCATACAGGATAAAGAAAAAAAGTAAAACAGATAATCAACATATTCAATAGGTAAATCAAGTGTAAATGCGAATTAAATTATATGCCACTGCAACCCTCAAACGGACAGAGCGTTCCACAAACATTCGCAATTGGAGCTTCAATAAAAAAAAAATAGTAAAGGTTATACTAGCATTTAAAAACATTAAGGGGAAATTTACTTCAAAGTCATTACACAAAATTAACATATACTATATTTAAATCTATAAAAAGAACATGGAAATAATGAATGTATTATGGATATAAATCAAACTAAACTCAAAGACTCACTCAATAATAATTTAAAGATATCGGTTAAAACGTTCGATCTTCATCAGGGTGACTATTTTATCCCCTCTCCTCTCTCTGGACCACACGACACACATGTATATATATATGATATATAAATATATATATATATATATATATATATATATATATTTATATATATATATATATATATATATTTATATATATATATGTGTGTGTGTCCTCCATGTATGTGTGTGTGTAAACCAGAGAGAGGAGAGGGTTAAAATAGTCATCCTGATGAATATATATATTATACTTAATCCTATAAAGTATTATTGACTGAGTATTTTTTTTATGACATATGGATATATATATATATATATATATATATATATATATATATATATATATATATATATATATATATATATATATATATATATGTATATATATATATATATATATATATATATATATATATATATATATATATTAGTTTATATATATATATGTATGTTATATGTGTGTGTGTATGGTCATATATATGGGTTAAAATAGTCATCTGATGAATAGAATATTTTTTAACCGAAATCCTTAAATTATTATGACTAGTCTTTAGTTTTATATATATATATATATATATATATATATATATATATATATATATATATATATATATATATATATATATATATATATATATATAATCACTTTGACAAGTGATTCGTTTTATCACACATCACTGTAAGTGAAAAAAATGAGAGACTGGGTGTATGACCTACACCCAGTCTCTCATTTTTTTCACCTGTGGTGTATACACTAAGTCCGGAAGACCTATTTATCATCAGAAAAATTTGGAGTGTAATTGTATGAAGTATTTGTTTTAAAATTTCCAGTGAGTTCTACACTGTTTACTTATTTGCTGTTTACCGCGATCCAGATATCAATGATCTTACATATGACTGTCTTTTGGTAAGGATTAGTATGGCCCAGTCACAGGATTCAAAAGCTTCATTCGTTATTTGTGGAGACTAATGCAAAACACAGTGAATGGCTAAATTCAAATTCCACAGATCAATATATCCAGTCTGCTCTTGAGTTTTGTGTATCCTTCGATTTTACCCAGCTAATTGAGGAATTCACGCACATTTCTGGTAATACATTAGACCTCATATTTACAGATGTTCCAACTGTTGTGAAGTCCAAGGTCTGTGAATATATAGGCACTTCTGATCATTGGGCCATTGAGATGGACAAATCTGTCAATCAGTATGTTCCTAATTCCACTTTTGGAAAACGGCCTGGCTGGAATCTAGAGCCAATTTGGATAGCTTTATTGAAGCTTATCAGTCATTTAATATTTCAGTTATTATATTAGACCCTGATTCCCCAAGAAGAAGTTAAATGAAATGCTGATAGTTATTTTAGTAAGATATGTCCCTAGAATGGTCATCAAATTTAGGACAAATGGCCAGGCACGGTATGACGGTACATGTAAACGAGCCTACCTTGACAAACAGACCAAATTCAATGTATAGAGACAAAATCTTTCAAATGAAAATTACACCATTTTTTTTTTTTTTTGTCTTGCCGCGCTGCAAATAAAACTTACCATATAGCCGACATGAATAAAAAATAATTCCTTGAAGAGGAAACTTGAAGGAATTACTCAGCCTCATCCATGGTGGACCAAATTGTCATCATCTGTCTTTGGGGCATGCTCGTCTTCTATTCCACCGCTACTATCAGATGATGGTAGACTGGTTACTGGGCCTAGGGAAAAGGCTGAACGGCTTCATAGAGCTTTTGAAGCTAAGCGATCAGCTGAGGATATCTCTCTCCCCAGATACTTGTCATCCTGAACCTATTCATACAAAATTTGCATTTCGCTCCAGGGATGTTAAGAAAATTCTGGATAATCTTGATAGCAGGAATGGAGAAAATCCTGATGGTTTCTTCCCTTTGTATTTAAAAAAAAAAGTTTCTAGTGTGTTTTCTCCCAAGATTGCTACAGTCTATAGATTTTTATGTCGACGTACTCGTAGCTACTTTATAGATGAGCACAAGTTTAGTAATACAGTGCCTGTTCCAAAGAGTGGCATATCTGCAGACTGCAGTAACTACAGGTCTATCTCTATTCTCCCTGTTCTCCCAAAGTTGCTGAAAAACTTATTTTTAAACCATTATATAAGTATGTGGAATCTAAAGGATTGTTAGCTGACAGCCAATGTGCATACAAGAAGTTAGGTACCTGCAATGCTCTTTTAGGCTTAACATGCCGTTTCAAGGGAACATTGATAGGGGTTTTGAGTGAAGAGTAATTCAAATAGATTTTAGTAAATCACAAGGCACTTATTTACAAACTTCAGAATCTTGGAATGGGTGGACCTGATCTTAAAAGATTAGGTCAAGATTTCCTTACAGGTAGGCAGTAGCGAGTTGCTGTGGAAGGGGTCTTTAGTGAATCAAAACCTATTGTGTCTGGAGTTTCCCAGAGCAGCGTTCTTTGTCCACTGTTATTTTTAGTGTATACAAGTGATACAGTTGTTGGCCTGGAAAACAAGGTTATTCAGTATGCCGATGATGCAACACTTGTGGTTGTAGTAAAGTCTCCATTTATGAGACATGAAGCTCCCCTCAGCCTCAATCGGGATGGACCGGATCAGGGAACGGTGTAGTCGGTGGGGTATGAGGCTGAATTTCAGTAAAACAAAAACACTACTGTATTTATTAGCAGATTTCGTACAGATTTCCCACGCCATCTTCCCTTTCTGGTGGATGGAACTTTGCTGAATGAGTCTGAAGCTTTAATTATTTTGGATGTAACTTTTAACTCACACCTAACTTTTGAGAAACATCTAATGAAAGTTTCAGCAAATGCCGCCTGTAAGTTAGGTGTTGTTCGTAAGGCCTCATATATTTATAACAATGATAAAATCAATGCAACCTGTTTTAGGTCATTTGTACATCCTTCACTGGAATACTGTTCTCCGGCGTGGATGTCTGCTTCTGACAGAGATTTATCTCTTTTAGATAGTGGTTCGTGGTGGTAGGTTTCTGTTTCATAATAGTAACAGTTATGACTTGGACCATCGACGGATGGTCTCTTGTTTGTAACTTTTTCATAAGCTGTATTGCAACAGAAATCTTTCACATTCACAATTGATCCCTGATCTGCGGAGAGCAATCAGATTCGCTGAACAGCAGCATCATCATGCAATAAATGTGCCTTGCTGTTGAACTTCTGTGGAACAGCCTCCCAGAGGATGTCGTGCAACTGGAACTTCAAAAGTTCAAGCGAAATGCAATGCACTTCTACCCTAATACTATTCTTCTTGCATTTTGATACATTTTTATCTTTTTTTCTGTATTAGTTTATTTTTTTCTTTTTTAATAAATGATATCTCTTCTTTCTGTATTTACCTTTACTTCCTCATACTTCTTCCCAATGAACACCATATTCTTTGGAAGCTTGAATTTCAAGCCAATGGCCCTTGTGGGCTCGTTCCATATGAATAGGTTTCATCTAATGAATAATAATAACAATAATAATGAACTAATAATAATAATAATAATGATGGAATAAAAGGTAATAATTAATAAGGATAACCTAATTGTGTTAGGTGATATAATCAAAAAAATTTCAAGAGGAAAAAATTTATATACTTGTTTGGTATGGTAGCTTGTTGACAAAAGATAGAAGGAATTTAGTTTGAAAGACAATCACAATTGTAAAACAAAGGGCATACCTCTTTAAAATCGTTTAATTGATTATTTAATCACGCCATTGTATGAAGATCAACTGGATTGTTGAACCAGTATAAAAAGGTATAAGTTGTTGGGAATAATTGTACATTCAGAATAATGTGGAGGAAGGAAAAGTCAATCAGTAAGACGTTTTTGAATAAAAAGTATTTGGCAAAACGTTTAATATACCTGAAAAGATTGTCGAAAAGTTTTGAGGTGTTTCGATCCTGTAGAGATGCCATTTCATGGTTCAAGTGGGCAGGCCGAAGGAGATCAATGAAAATTTCTGATTAATGAGATGGTGGAGATACTCGTAATGAAATATTCTTAATATCTTAAACATGTCTTGATGAATGGAATTTGAATATGAAGAGCATTTAATAAGTAAATGGTTTCATAATAATGATGAAACTGGTACGTTTTCAAAGTGAGAATAAATTTTCTTTTTCCTTGGTGGTTCATCTTCAGATCAACAGTTACATGTATGAGTGTGACAGTTTTAACTTTCTGTTCTTTCTGTAATGTCATCCTCTCTTATAGAAAATGGTTTATTGATCAAAATGTAAATTATCATGAATTTATGACACATCTAGCTGTGAAATATGACAAAACAGAATCAGTGAGAACTAATATAATTTACGAGAATGGCACAGAAAAAACAGCACTGAAGAAGATATAAATGATATATGATAGAGCAGATTTAGGTCGTGAAAAAACACCGTTCAACGGCACATCCATTTGTTTATTTTGTTACCCTTTAGGAATGTATGGAAATTTAGTTTTAAGTATTTTTAAACATGAAATAGAGTAAAATTAAAAAGTTTACAGCGCACTGAAAACTAATATAAAAACTGTATTCAGTAACAAAAATAATCCGTAAAGAAAAGTAGCCATAGAAAGAAAAAAATTTAAGTGACAACTCCCACTGAGCAGTTATGCTCAGCGTGTTTTTTTTTAGAAAGGTTATTGCCAGCCAGCATTTAAAAGTATTCCTTTGAAATGTTTGTCGGGTGTTTTTTGAGGCCTTTTGGCTTGTTATTTATGGTTTTAGCTGAGAAAGAGTTGACGTTCTATAAACTCTCTCTCTCTCTCTCTCTCTCTCTCTCTCTCTCTCTCTCTCTCCTGTTGAGCGTCTCTTTCATGGCCCTAACAGCTATTGAACTACTATTCTATCACACTTTCCATTTTTACAAAAGTTCTGGCATGAGTGCTCTTTGCCTTTGACAGTGTTCTGGTTTTAATGGGGCAATTCTTCTCAATCTCTCTCTCATTTCAACTCTCTCTTACTCAACTCTCTCTCTCTATATTCTAAGGAAATCATAGAAGAAGATTTTTATGGCAACAGTCGAGTTAAAAACCAATAGATACATTCCTTCATGTGATTGATCATTGAGTGCCCTGCCATGCAAATAAGTTTTGATTTGTGAAGGATAAGGAATTTAGATTCGCAGGATAATTTAGTTATTAACTCTATGGTAGGAAAACGTTGATGAACGGGCCCATGCTAATTACTTTTAGTGGATGGACAAAGCAGGATATTTCAAACTGTAGATTACATGTCTCCTGTAACACCATCTTATTCATTCCTCTGTTTTCCATAGCAGACTGGTATAATACCACATATAAAATATTCCAAGAAAAACATCACTACACCATTATACATTATTAAACTTCAAAATATCTGAAGACTTTTCATCGAGCCTACTCTTTTATCTATTGCTAACCGTCCTAATGTTTAAAGAATCCATTTTTAAGTGGGCTTAAATTCCCAAATCTCAGGCATTATTACTTTTCCCTCCTTCTTGTGTTTCTTCTATGTGACCAATTATTGAGATTATTATTTTACATCCAGTAAATTTCTATTAATTATTGAATCTTGAAGATTAAAGCCAATGCTTAAGGTTTTTTTTAATAAAAGTTTTTTTTTTTTTGTTTATACTCTAAGTAAGCGCCTGTCCAAAAGTTGTCTTTGCAATATATACATATAACAGTTTGACCATATAATTATCACCATAAATAAATACATTTACATTATGTGAATACTGCCAAATAATTTTATTACTGCATTGAAATCAAATGCTATCTTGATTCAGGAGCAAATGTACATATACACATGATTTTCCCAAAGTTAGCAGTGTAGCATTGAAGATTTTATAAACTTGCGAATGTTTCCTGCAGTGGTACCTTCATGAACTCCTTCATAGTTCTTCCAAAGTTTCGTGAAAGCTACTTCCATATTTTAAAACAGGAATTTAAAATAAAAACACTCATAAACGTCTCAAGTATCAGTTGATTTTTGTTGGTTAAAAAAGATTTCTGCAAGAAAGCTGTTGTTCTACATAAAGTGATGGGATTGTCACTTTCGTAATATACGTGTATACACGTTATATATATGTATTCATGTTGTACTTTTCAATTTAGTAGATTTCTGAAAATCAAAGGTCTTTTGAGTGAAATTCAAACTTTATCTCAACTTATCTTTTTACCGCAAATATACAAGAGGGTCGATTTTTAAATTAATTTATCATTTTGAAACAAAATTGTTACGGCAAGTGCTTACGTTACACCCGACAGTAGTACGTCGTTTTTCTTCTTCTGTGGTATATTCAGGTTTCCACTGGATGTTCAACTACAGTGAAATCTCATTTTTCTAGTCCTAGTCCATAGCTGGTCCGTTAGTGTTAGTGTCGTGGGATGCCACTCAGATGTCGCGGGTTCGCGTCTCCCCTAGGGCGATGAAAATCATTGTCTTTGTATCATGATAGTTACTGCTGCGGTGTGGGATCTGCGATGGGAGGTTGAAACCAACATTCTTTGGAGGCTTGAATTTCAAGTCAGTGGCCCCTGTGTGCTTGTTCCATGCGAATAGGTTTCGTCTACTGAAATAATAATACTATTAATAGTGAGTCGCAGACCAAAATGTCATTATTTTCTATTGTGCCAAGATTTTTGTTCTGTTGTCTCTTTTATAAAGGCACTTCTGAATATGAGGGAAACTCATTTCGTGGTATAAAGCCTTTCAACCCTGCCCTGTTTCAAAAAGCCTTTATCGCAAAAAGTACTTAATCTGGAGTACTCAGTCAAGACGAAAGCAAATTGACCTTATCAGTGATGCGAAGTCACTAATAGCAAGGCCATGCTGTCAGCTGTTACTTTGAAATGAATTCTATCCAAATACACCACTTAGTTATTCTTTACAAAAAGGTAACACTGGTGGTAGCATGGTCTAGTTAGAAGATGAATGACTGCGTTAATGAATAATCAAATACTGGAGTTAGCAGAAAAAGAAAACTTTGTTCTTATGGAAAGAATCTTGCGTGTTACGATGAACTGTGTTGAGGTTGTAATGTGTAAGCAGACTGGCCCAGTACTTCGAACTAAATATACAATTTTATTTGTGGACTGAAGTGTCATATTCTCTCTCTCTCTCTCTCTCTCTCTCTCTCTCTCTCTCTCTCTCTCTCTCTATAATATATATATATATATATATATATATATATATATATATATATATATATATATATATATATATATATATATATATATATATATATATATATATATATGTGTGTATGTATGTATGTATGTATGTATGTATGTATATTTTCTCTTAGGATATGTATTTAATACGCCCTTCTAATTCGTCTTTTTATTTCGGATGTGCTCCCCGTTTCCTTGAGGTCAGTCTTTTCCTCCCCTCCCTCGCTCTTGGCACCTTCATCAGCGTTCATCCATGGTTTGGCGCTTGGCATCGTTGGTTTGGCAGTGGAAGTAACAGAATGAAACAGGGGTCTTTTCTTCCAGTATGAACACAAGCTGCCTGCCTTTGGCGCGTGACCAAATTGAGCCATTTGTCCCCAGCCGCCGCGCTCGCCTGGTCTCGCTGAAGATGGAGTCGGAAAGGATGATGGCAGAGGAGGGCAGGTCGAGTAGAGTGGAAAGAAGAAGAGGAAGAGGAAAGCGAAGGAAAGAGACGAGACACAACGCTAAAGGAAAGGTGTTGTTTCTCTGGGTTAAGGCTGAGACTGAGGGGACATTCGGTTGTCGATGAAGGTAAAGGTCAGGGGAAATGGTCAGTTATAACCCAACTAACGTAACAGGAAAGAGAGAGAGAGAGATTTTAGATTTTGCTTAAACTTTAAATGACATAAGATATTTACAAAACATATACCTACTATTAACGATGTATCTGATTATGACCAACGCGCTTCAAAAACAGTCAATTTTCTACACTATAGCGTATTTAATACGTATATTAATTTACGCTGGCATATATATATATCCATGCAGTACTTACATAGAGGACCCGCTTACATATGTGTGTTATAAATCATAGTGAGTGTTTGCTGGCTGAGGGGTTAATGGGATGTTTTACAGGGGCCCTTTATGAATGTGCGCATTAATGGAAACTAGAAAAAAAATAAGGACATAACTTTTTTCTCTTTTGATCCTTAACAGTCTGCAAACCAGGTTTTTATGTGATGGCGAGAGCGCCGTATTTTATCGCTTTTGAAAATGAAAGACCTTTTTCCTGGAAGAAGCCTAGGAAAGATGGCGTTTGCTCCCGGTAAATAAGTGTATGCGTTTATATGAATATCTTTCTATCCACCCGTACTTGAACTCACACACATTTTAGGTTTTTTTTTTTTTTACCATATCCCCTTTTCCTCTTAGGAGGGGTGACACCAGAAGATGTTAGCTTTCCGGTTCTTAGCAAGTCTTTAGGGGTGAAGTTGCCATCTCACGTGTCAACTACAGTCGTTTACTAGTAGGTGCTTCAGTCAGGGCTCAGGTCAACAGAGGTATATGCCCTTTTTTTTTATTTGTTAGGTTAAGGCACTTTATCCATACCAGTATCGCTACGGGTTGCGGCTCACTACGGTCGACTAACTGCTGGGTACGAAGTCTACTGCTTTAGGTCAACTGAGGCACAATGGCTTAATATTTAATTTTTTTAGAGGAACGGGCCAAGTATTTGGCCCTCAGTGGGGTTGAACTCCGGTCTCTCCCAGTGATTCAGGGTTGTCATCACTGACTACGGAGGTCCACACACACACACACACTCACACACACACACACACACACACACACACACACACGTACTTAACATATTTTCAGGACTATCGTTAACACTTTACAATGTAACTTACATGGCCTACGAGGAATACGTTAAGTTTGTCTGGTATATGTAAAATTAATTTTGTTTAATAAATACTAAAACCAGTGGAAACGAAAAGTACATGAAGTAGAATCTCATTCGAGTTTTAAATAATGAGAGCTCAGTTTATTTCTATGACAGATTTGGTATATAAATTCTGAGCAAAAACACACACGTCTTTGATCTGATTTTCCACTGCACCACACGCTTGCTTCTTCCATAAGTTTTTCTCCGTTTGACTGCATAGGAGATTTATGCCAAGTCGGAGGATGGCATCCAAGTGTTTATCATCACACTGACATGGTTCATGGATGTATTCATCCTAGTGAATGACACATACAAGCACTTCTAAACAGAACACCCCGAATAATTTGCATTGTGGTGCAGGCGTGGTAGCTTTTCCTTGTCCATTTTGCATCCATGGTTTTGAATAGATGAGTGTTTTTTATTTATAAGCATTAATGTCATGCATTACCGTATGAATGAAAGGCAATTTGTAATTTTTCTAGACTTTAGTCATATTTTACTTTCCCTTGTAACAATAAACATCACGATTTATAAATCTCCACCGTCATATCTTAGGGAAATTATGACCATCCCGAGGAACACATTTGGCACACGGACCATGAGTTTGACACCCATACTCTACAGGAAGGAAGGTTATAGGTCTGGAAAAACGGAAGCAGGAAGAGAATTATATAGCCTGGCGGTAGAGGGAATGAAAGCCACCGAACAGTGCAATCCGTGGATTAGCAACTCCCAAATATTAAATATAGGATGACGTGTGTTCCAAGGCTGCCTCAAGGAAAGAACTCTTCTTGAGCTCAACAGTAACCGAACTTGTGCGTTTAGCAAAGAGAATGAGGGTAAACCACATCGTAAAGGAGGGTAAGAGCCAACGAATTCACTTCTTTTCAGTCCTATTCAAAAAGCAGACATAAAGTCAAACAGCCTAAATAAATATGAGAACAAAGTGGACGAACATACATCAAAAAGAAGGAAAAAACGAAAAGTGTACATGCAATTTCTCTAAAAGCCAATTAGGTTCTTCCTGTATGTGATATCTTTAGTAAGACTTGGGACGATTGAAACTGCCATTATATGCATTTTTGCAAGTTGTTTAATTGCTTTTTTAACTGTCATTTGGTGGGGCTTGTAAACTTATGCAATATTTGGTTCAGTCTAAAGAAGAAAGAAATAGGTAAATTTGGTATCTAAATGCAGACTTCTATTTTATGAAGAACATGAAATATTTTTCGTACACCAGAAAGATAGCAATGTTATGTCTATTTGATTGCTACCTGACTTTCATAGTAATAACATATGATGGAGCTTCATTCGCGGCTGTAAGCATTCAAACGCAAGATAACAAAAACACCATACATGGTTTTTCAGGTATCGTATGTTTATTCGTCTACAAAACAGTAAGAGTCACTGAAATTATCTTACAGTGGAAACAAATCTTTTTCTAGCTAAATTTTGAGTTTTGTGTATGGGTCTTTATATTTTAGTCGATTACCTCTAAAACTTCTTTGTCCTGAAGAAAGACATCACGAATGCTGGAGTTTCCCCCCAGCTATTTTATGGGCCAAAGTATCACACTTCTGTTCTCTGTATAGTGGCGGAAGAAGCCCTCTCGTAAACGCATGGAATCTTCAGGGGAAAATACATTATGCATACGGAACTCCTTTTCACATGGCTAAATGTTTGTATGAAGACTCTTGGTTTCACAACAGTTTCCAGGCTGTTTTAATGGTTACGGTCGCCGTAGAAACTCCGGAGGAGTCAACTATGTTCCTAAATGCGTCAAGTGCTAAGATTCAAAGCTGCTGCACCATAGAACATCCCCAGAAGGAGCGAAATGAAATCAAGATGGCAGTGTCGTTCTTTGGCGCCGTTGTCGGGGCCTTCTTTCAGGAAGATGCCACACGCGCTCCCCTGCAGTTGGCCTTTGCCAGCGATAGTTCTCGCTCATTAAGGAAACACAAAATAGGAGACGTGTGATCGGTGGTCGTTTCCTGAAAGGGTAATGTTGCTTAGCTCTCTCATCATTACGGAGACAAAGAAGCAGAAGACCTACCCCCTATCTTACTGCCGACCGGAGACGCTAACCTTCACCGTTCTTGTTTTCTTCCTTCTCTCTTATGATCTACTCTTCTTTACTCTCCCTGTCTTTGTGTGCATATATATATATATATATATATATATATATATATATATATATATATATATATATATATATAACTATATGTATGTAAATGTATATGTATGAATGTATATGTACACACACACACACACACACACACACACATATATATATATATATATATATATATATATATATATATATATATATATATATATTGTTACGTGTAAAGGGGTCTTGGTTGATCATGTATTATTCAATTTACGTAATTTTTACGGCCCTGCAAACCAAGATTACACGTAACCTGTCACTTGAAGCCAAAAGTTAACCTCAAAGACAGACGTTAATTAGCCAAAGGTCGCCAGTTAAGGGTTATTAACCTTAACAAAGAATATTTGAGATGAATTTGATTTTAAACGCAACGGTTCTTCCAAACATTCGGACGCGAGGCATACAAAAGCATCGAGATTTAACCTGATTTTGCTTACCCTAAATCCTAGGTATTTTACTGGAATAATGGGGTTGAAGCTAACAATAAAATAATTTGACTTAATCTAGACTTCGTAAACACATATACCTAAGTGGTGGCTGAAGGAAGAAAACAAAGAAAAATGTGAAATACAGAAAAGTACTAGTCAATCGACGAAGCTTCAACAAGAATCGGACTTACCGTGAACGTCGATTCGCTGCGCAAACGAGGGACCTCAGGAGTCGTATTCTGGCAGTCTTCCCAATTCACTAATTAAGATAGACGTAGGAGAGAAAGTAAATAAAGAATAAAGAATATCGTTCGGGCACGCACGCAGCGTCACCCTGGTTCCGTGACCGCTGGGATCTCTCTCACTGACTGACTCGACCTCGCTTCGTTCTTCCAGAGGAGGACCTATACCGCCCCGGGCAATCCGACCTTGACAAAGGCATCGTCGAATGCATAGAATAAAGCTTAAGGGCCACCATAACTAGGGGTCATTGAGCGTAAACCCTCTCTGAGGCTTAGGTCCCTAATGCCCTAACATATTTTGTTTACAAACTTTCCAGCCTATGCGGCGCCATTTGTCTAAGGCGGTGATTGTTATTTTAAATTGCCTACCCTACCGGCGGGCAGAGATGTTCTCTGTCGAGGTCAATTGGCCTAATATTCCTACACCTAAATACATCGAGGGCGAACAGCAGTAATATTTATAAAAGCTCCCCCTTAAGAGGGCCTTCACTCCCTTTTCGGGCGTGAAGGTCTATACTAAGCAAGCTGTTCGCCTCTCGTAGGTTACTCTCCTTCCCTGAGCAGATTAGTCCTGGTTAGCCTACCTAGCTACAGAACTACCTAACCCTAGATAGGATATGAGCTATATTCACTACTTTACCTAATTCTAATAGTACTGGAAGGTGCTCACGGTTATTATAGGCTACCTCCTACAATCATGATGTGTTTTAGACCTAGCCTAGTGGTACGTTCTATGATATTCCCTAGCCTAACCTATCCTAACCCGACCGTAGCACCAACATAAGAGTTAATATTCTAACTAAATTACAACATGGTTTATGTTTAATACAATTAAAATTTACTAGTTAATTCATGAGGGTTGCCTCATATGATAAATGGGTGCCTCACTGAGGTCTTAGGCCATGCGTGTCACGAGCATCGTGGCTCGTTTCACAATAGTTAAGATTACTGAAATTAGTTAGGCTACTTACATGATTACTGCGGCTCGGTGGTAAGTGGAAGGAACAAGGTTACTAAATTGATGTACAGTACTTTAAGGTGGCCTAGGCTAGGTACAAATAAAAGGAAGAGATCACACTGGCTACCTTCTCTGGGCAAGGGGCCAGGATCACTCTTAGATGTTAGGGCACTGTGCCGAGAGGGCACTAGTGCCAGGATGAGCATATAGCTCGGCAACTACTGGGCTCTCTTCCGCCCCTTCTTCTTCTTCTTCGGTTTCCTCCAAGGCCTATCAGTAGCTGGCCTAGCAGGTGATGAGAGCACCAACTCCGGGGACAGGCCAGAAGGGCTAGCGGGCGCGAAGTCAGGGGCAACTGCAAAAGCTGCGGGAGGACTCCTACTCCGGCTGCTGCGACAACCGGAGCGAGCGATCTCGACTTCTGCGTCCGAGGATGCCAGTTCCTGGTCTTCCAAGGAAGGGGTACCATTTCGATCCTCCAGGGGTTCATCCCTGGAATCAAATTTTGCAAAGAAGAAGAAGTAGTTCGGGTGCTGGAGGCTCTCCAGTCGCGATGATCAACTGCATGGGGAACCCTAAATCTCCCGGAGGAGGATTCGCCTCATGATTTAGACCCGGCATAGAGGCCTTTTCCATTGGTAGCTCAACGTCCGTGGCGGACGGAGTCTGGCACTGCTCAGTGCTCGCAAGTGGCACTGGCAGCAGTTGAGGTCAGGCATGCCTGACAAGGGGTCCGGAGGTGCACTACCTCGCGGACGACTTGTGGTTGGCTGCGGCAGAGATTCCTGCCCCAGCAGGAGATCGTAGCCTCTCCTAGAGTTTTGTTGGGGCGTCCGCTGGGCGTTGCTTGCTTGGGCAGCCCTCCCAATTTGTGGAGTGGTCTGCCCGCTGGCACGTCCTGCAGCGGTACTGCTCCTCCTGAATCTCTCTTCGGGAGAGGAAGACCTCTTGGTGGGCCAGCCCTTCGCAATTGGAGAGGGCTAGGCCTGAAATAGTTTGGGTTGTGCCCCTTCCGCGGACCACTTTGGTGGGCGGAAGGTGGAGGTTTGTCATGGTTGAGAGTTTTAGATGGGGCCTCTGTGGAGGAGGTAACGTGGCTGCGGAGTGGCGTTGGTGACGGGCTTCGCAGAGAAGATCCCGACCCAACAAGAAGGCCACTCCGGCCGAATTCCACCTACCACGCCGAGGCGGTGGGGTATCGTGCCCCAAGGTGTCATAACCTGGAGTTGGACAGTAGGAACGGTGATGGTGTGGCCCTCTATCCACTTCATTTCCCACCGCGTTTCTTCGTCAACCATGGCACCGGCTGGCACTTGGGCCCTAGTGATCAGGCTAATGTCTGCCGCAGTGTCTACTGTGACCGGAAGGGTCACGGGCAGGCTAGTGCTCTGAAGAGGGGCCACCGAGATGAACTGGGTTTCCAGTCTCTCGGGGTAAAGGATCGGTGCGGACCAGCAGCAGAAAATGAAGTGCTGATTAGGTTGACAAATTTGGTGGTGGGGACATGATGTGGACAGGCCGGAGATCCAGCATTGTAGTGGCTAGCAGCCCCACAGGATCTGCACGGGCCTTTTGGATGGGCTCGGTGGCCTGCAGTAACTGTTGGAGGAGAGGGCTGAGCGGATGAATCGGGAGCGGAGTTCTGGCTGGTAGGGTTAGGCTGCTTATTAGTGCCGAGTTTGTATCGGCACTCAGCTTCAGCATGGCCCCCTTCTTGCAATAGTTGCACAGGGTCTTGCTAGGCAGTCCATTCTTGGCGAGTGGAGTTCGAGAGGTAGGCCGGAGGGATGATTCGCTTCTGAGAGGTGCTATGCGACTGATTGAAGGTTTCCACGAATCAGCCATGCGACAAGCTTCCATAAGTGTGGAGGGCTGTTTATCGTTAAGATATACTGCAGGGGCCCTGGCACACATTGGAAAAGGTCTTCTAGCATGGTCCGATTGAAAAGATCCTCAAACGTCGTGCAGGCCAAGGAGTCGAACCAGCGCGCACCGGACTGGGTTTTGTGACATGCCCATTCCGTCCAAGACCAGCCGACTTCCTTGGCAAGACCTCGGAACCGTTGTCTCCATTTTTCTGGGGTTATCTCGTAGGCCTTTGTAATGACTCTACGAACTTCCGCCATGTTGCCTCTCTGGCTCTTCTCCAGTGAGCGAAGCGCTGCCTTAGCTTTTCCCTCCATATGCTTGGCTAGTATTAAGGCTCTCTCCGTCTCCGTGGTGCTGTAGTTATCGAAAAGAGCCTCGATCTCCTCCAGCCATGCTTCTGGCTCGTCCTCAGTCCACTTGGGGACTAGGGAATTGATGCTCGAAATTGGAGCGTTTGATGCAGCAGGTGTAGGACTGGAGGCTTGATGGCTAGCCATAGCTTCTGCATTCTCCATTTTCGCTCTCTCAAGCTCGAGCTCCTTCTCCTTTAGGGCTAACTCAGTTTCCTTGCAGGCTAACTCATGCTGTCTCCTTCTTTCTTCTCTTTCCTCTTCATATTGCCTTTGCTCGGCTTCATACTTCCTCTGCTTCTTCTTCATACTTCCTCTGCTCGAGTCTTTCTTCCTTCTCCCGCTTGGCCAAGTCGTCCACTTGCTCCTTAACCCAGGTGGTAAGTTCCGAGCCGGTGAGACCTGCCGCCGTCCCCAGCCCCAGGAAAGTTTTATAATGCTCTGCTGCCATGGTTCTGGTGGGGAAGGGCGTCTAACCGGGTCGACTGGGCGTACTTGGGCAGCGAGGAAGTGTCTCTTCAATGACGTGGCACCCTTTCAAAAGGTGGCACTGTAGTTTGGGTGTGCCGTGTACAGGTCACACTGGTGGCACTCAGTATCCCTAGGCACTGGTGCAGGTTAGGTTCAGAAGAACTTTCTCTTCTGTGTTCCCTTTGGTTTTGTTTTATTTATTTTTTTCTGGATTCTTGCTTGGTGGCACTTATGGTGCCAATGTGTTCCTAGGGACCCTCTACTGGAGTCCAACTAGGCTATATGGGAGGAAAGGCACTCTACACCCCTGCAGAGTGCAACAATCGAATGAGAGAGAAAGGGAAGGTAAAAAAAGAGAGAGAGAGAGAGAGAAGTAAGCTATTCAAGTGATGAGTGCTGCAAATTATTGGCACTGTGGAATAAAGTGAATTTGGGTTTTTTTTTTTTTTTTTTTTTAAAGATCCTCGTGAGTGGCTGGTCCCAGTACTGGCCCTTCTTTTTTTCAGAGGGTGAAAACTACTGTTGGCTTTTGGTCTGGATAGCAGGCCTCACTCGTGACCGACAGTTTATCACTGTATTGTAATTACTCTTAACTTGTCCTCATCTATTGTGGGACAGAGGTGTTTTCTTTTAATTGGTTTAAGTATTCGAATTAATTAGCCTAGTGTCGGCCGTTCTTTCTTTGAAGAGGGTCACGTACACTTAGGTTAGGAATGCTTACTTGAATGACGAGAGAGAGAGAGAGAGAGAGAGATTTTCAATCAGCGAATTTCTTGCTGCTTGAGAACATGTAAACAAAGATTTTATACATGCACAATGGCATGGATCTTAATAAAATGATATAGATGCGTCGTCTTGGCTTCCTTAGGGATTACTTTATTATCTTAATTTTCCCGGGAGCCGACGTCACAAAAGTTTATCGTAAAAATTTTAAATTTTCTTTATATGATTTTTATAGTAGGTATTCGTATAGGAACTTGTGGTATTACTCCTAACTAAGGCCTATCTTTCCCTGCCTAAATTATCTTTTGTTTTTTTTTTTTTAAGATATACCGAAGTCTGTCTAACTTCTAAAGCAAAAAAAAGAATGCCCCAAAGTGGCTGGGAGCAGAGTGGTCACAACAGAGAATGACAATAACAAGGTCGTTGAGATGGCGGCCAAGGTCCCGTTAGGCCTAAATTTCAAAACAACCTCGGCCTGCTAAGGAAACCCCAAAATGGCCGTTCTCTCACAAACAGTTCGAACAATTTCAAAACAACGCGAACACGGCGGAGGAATCCAAGATGGCGGGTATTTTCTTTTAGCACAAATTCAAACAACATAAAACAAATGCAGGTATCCAGATTTTACTTTAAATATACCAATCATGCATAGCGTTTTACGTTACGGATGGAAAACTAAATTACCAAACAACTTTTGTCTTTTTGTTATCGTTCTCACGGTGAAACATCCTCGGCAAACAATGGAATAGATTTGCGTGATTTGGAACGGACCAAATTTACTTTACTGAAAATGTATTTTATGATACAATTACTACTTCCGTTCGTTCGCCACTTCACTGACACGGTTTTGAATGATTCCCGCTATATGCAAACAATAACGATCGGAATTGCCGACGCGATTTCTATATTACTTTGTGTACATGAAACTGGGCTCCGCGATTTCGGCCTTTGAATTCGTTTCTTGAACGACTTGACTCACAATCCGAACACGGTAAAATGTCCTTTCTTAAACGTTACAAATTATGATTCGCTCTGCTCTCGAGTTGCACCCTTTCCTACGCTAATTCTCGCTACACTTGTTATTATAACTATTCTCTTTACTGCTTATTATTATGCCTCGTTCCTTGTTTGGAAGAATGAAATGGAGTTCGATATCTGACTTTTATTTTTGGAATTAATGTAATTTTAATTTCCTTTTCTCCAGATTCTTTCTCTAAAATGTACTTTAGATTCTGGCAAGGTCGCCAATGTTACGTGTAAGGGTCTTGGTTGATCATGTATTATTCAATTTACGTAATTTTTACGGCCCTGCAAACCAAGATTACACGTAACCTGTCACTTGAAGCCAAAAGTTAACCTCAAAGACAGACGTTAATTAGCCAAAGGTCGCCAGTTAAGGGTTATTAACCTTAACAAAGAATATTTGAGATGAATTTGATTTTAAACGCAACGGTTCTTCCAAACATTCGGACGCGAGGCATACAAAAGCATCGAGATTTAACCTGATTTTGCTTACCCTAAATCCTAGGTATTTTACTGGAATAATGGGGTTGAAGCTAACAATAAAATAATTTGACTTAATCTAGACTTTGTAAACACATATACCTAAGTGGTGGCTGAAGGAAGAAAACAAAGAAAAAATGAAATACAGAAAAGTACTAGTCAATCGACGAAGCTTCAACAAGAATCGGACTTACCGTGAACGTCGATTCGCTGCGCAAACGAGGACCTCAGGAGTCGTATTCTGGCAGTCTTCCCAATTCACTAATTAAGATAGACGTAGGAGAGAAAGTAAATAAAGAATAAAGAATATCGTTCGACACGCACGCAGCGTCACCCTGGTTCCGTGACCGCTGGGATCTCTCTCACTGACTGACCTCGACCAAAACCGTTCTTCCAGAGGAGGACCTTATACCGCCCGGGCAATCCGACCTTGACAAAGGCATCGTCGAATGCATAGAATAAAGCTTAGAGGGCCACCATAACTAGGGGTCATTGAGCGTAAACCCTCTCTGAGGCTTAGGTCCCTAATGCCCTAACATATTTTGTTTACAAACTTTCCAGCCTATCGGCGCCATTTGTCTACTGCGGTGATTGTTATTTTTAAATTGCCTACCCTACTGGCGGGCAGAGATGTTCTCTGTCGAGGTCAAGGACTAATATTCCTACACCTAAATACATCGAGGCTGAACAGCAGTAATATTTATAAAAAATATATATATATATATATATATATATATATATATATATATATATATATATATATATATATATATATATATATATATATATATATATATATATATATATACATCAACCTTTTGATAGACAAAACTTGTTAGACTTTTTTGGGTGAATAATAAACTTTGAGGCCCTCACCAGGCCTGCTTCCCCATATAGGAGGATACCTACCTTCCTCTGATAAGCAGCCTATATGATTCCCTTCAAGACTGCCCTTAGAGACTGGCAAATGGGATTTATTTTTTGGGTCCCCATCTTATAGTTCTTGGGCCCTCTAAGGCCCGCTTCCCCAGCCTGACATTTTACCTTCCATTTAATATTTAATTGGTCGGACCCCTTCCCCTCAAGGCTGCCCTCAAGAGACTTTGAATGGGGGCTTTTGGGCCTCATCCTTGAAGTTCTTGGGCCTCTAGCCCCTTTGTCCTGGTCTTATTTTGCATTCCTTTGGAAGCAGCCTCTATTTAAATGATTCCCTTCAAGACTGCCTTCACGAGACTGGCAAGCATTTGTGTATTTTGGGCCTCATCCTTATTCTTATTCCTATCCAGGCCTGCTTTACAGCCTTACATATGCCTGCCTTCCTTATAGGGAAGCATACGTTCAGACCCTTCATTTATTATGCCCTCAAGTTTTACTAAGCCTTGGAGGCCTTTGATTTATCTTGTTGATATGTTATTGGGCCCTCTCCATTTCCCAGCCTGGCAGGATGCCTTACCTTCCTCCGAGGAAGCAGCCTCTGGGTCGGATTCCTTCAAGGCTGCCCTCAAGAGACTGGCCATCCTTGGAGGACTTTGGGCCTCATCCTTTCAAATCTTGGGATGCTCAGGCTAAATCCAGCCTGGCAGGATGCCTTCCCCAACAAGCAGCCTCTGGGTCAGACCCTTACCTTCAAGGCTGCCCTTAGAGTTAAGCTAGTCTTTGGCCTTTGGGCCTCATCCTTATTCTTGGGCCTCTATTATATTATTCCCCAGACTGGCAGGATACCTGCCTTCCTCCGAGAACAGCCTCTGAAAATCTTCCCTTCAAGGCTGCCCTCAAGAGACTGGCCATCCTTGGAGGACTTTGGGCCTCATCCTTGAAAGTTATGGGCCCTCTATCTTTTATAATTTGAAATATCCTCCACTGAAGCAGCCTCTGGGTCGGATTTCCCTTCAAGGCTTCCCTCAACAGACTGGCCAGCCTTATTTAAATGGGCCTCATCCTTAAAGTTCTTGGGCCTTATGACCAGGATTGCTTCCCAGACTGGCATATACCTGCCTTTCTCCGAGGAAATGAGCCTCTATATCGGACCCTTCCCTTCAAGGCTGCCCTCAAGGACTGGCCAGCCTTGGACGATTTTAAGCCTCATCCTTGAAGTTGTTGAAGGCCTCTGCAGGCCCACTTCCCCAGCCTGGCAGGATACCTGCCTTGCCCCATAGGAAGTAGCCTCTGGGTCAGACCCTTCCCTTCAAAGATTTTACCCTTAAAAATACCAGTCTTGGAGGCCTTTGGGCCTCATCCTTGAAGTTCTTGGGCCTCTCCAGGCCTGCTTCCCCAGACTGGCAGGATACCTGCCTTCCTCTGAGGAAGCAGCCTCTGGGTTGGACCCTTCCCTTCAAGGCTGCTCAAGAGACTGGCCAGCCTTGGAGGACTTTGGGCCTCATCCTTGAAGTTCTTGGGCCCTCTCAGGCCACAATTCCCCAGCCTATGGATACCTGCCTTGATCCGAGGAAGCAGAGGGTCTGGTCATAAAATCAAGGCTGCCCTCAACAGACTAGCCAGCCTTGGAGGACTTTGGGCCACATCCTTGAAGTTCTTGGGCCCTCTCAGGCCTGCTTCCCCAGCCTGGCAGGATACCTGCAATCCTCGAGGAAGCAGCCTCCTGGGTCAAACCCTTCCCTTGAAAGGCTATATCAGAGACTGGCCATCCTTGAGGACTTTCCTCATTAAAATTCTTGGGCAATCTAGATTCCCCAGCCTGGCAGGATACCTGCCTTCCTTTAGGAAGCAGCCTATGGGTCGGACCCTTCCCTTCAAGGCTGCCCTCAAAATATGGCAAGGCTTGTATTTGGGGCCAATAGGGGCTTGGGCCCTTTCCATCAGGATATATATAGGCTATTTAGGAAGTAAAATTATCCATATTTCCTATACTCTTTGCTTTCTCTTACCCTGGTTTTCAAATCTGACACTTTCTGTCTCTGAAGGATTGAAGCAAATGATTGTTCTTGGACATTATAGCTCGGCGCATGCGCGATGGCATTTCTCTCGTCCTTCCAGGAGCCGGAGACTGAAGGATTCCAAAATGTCTTCAATAAAATAAATCTCGAAGGATTTAGATCATTTCAACATCGCGATAACCATTACTATAGTTCTTTTTCTGGTATAAACAACTTCTTTGCTTTAAAGGTCGTCTTCTATAAACTTATGATATTCCTCTTACTGACGATATTGATCATCCCTTCGATTCTTCCTTGCTTCTCCGAAAAGTAATTCTGTGAATCCAAAAATTTGAAGCAATAACACCTCAGGTTATCTACTTTTTTTCAATCGTCAGCATTTCAGTATATCTCACTGTATGTCCTATCTTTTTGTTCATTCTCTTTCTTATTTATTATAAGAACTGCTCCAAGCGGTAATTTTGGGCATCCATAAATCCTCTCAATCATATAGAATACATATAAGTTCTCATATTTTATTTCGTATAAATTCTTCATTTCCGTTCGTTCCACTGTCTTATATCTTCTATATTATTTCCTTCCTTATTTTGAATGAAGAGCTATGCGTAAGTGACAATACGACTGTTAGGTGCTGAATAATCGCAGAAGGCAGGAACCTCGACTTCATACTGCTCGCAAGTAGTCCATATTTTCAGCAGTAAACAATTGCAGACTATAGCTATCTGCCATTCTCGTGATGTATTTTTCCTCTTGAAAATCTCTTTTAGTCGATATGCTTCGTTATCCAGTTAATTTTAACCATAAACTTCGCCTTCTTTGCTCACATAGCTGTCTCTGAAGGCTTAGATCTTCCTGGAGGATAAATGAGATGGCCACTAGTATGGTGTATCAAGTGCATATTGATGATGGCGCTATACGCATGAGCAAAAGAATTCTAAAACGTCTATAGGAAAAACACGAATATATTGGCACCAGGCGACAATGATTCTTTCTCGCAGCAGAGGGTATGAAATTTTCTTGAAAGTTTTATTATCGAAAATATCAATATTTTAATAAAATAAAGAAATTAAAAATTTATACGAAAATCATCATATATCTTTTCTGAATCGCCGGGAGAAATATATATACATACATATATATATATATATATATATATATATATATATATATATATATATATATATATATATATATATATATATATATATATATATTTATATATATATATATATATATATATATATATATATATATATATATATATATATATATATATATATATATATATATATATATATATATATATATATATATATATATATATATATATATATATATATATATATATATATATATATATATATATATATATATATATATATATATATATATATATATATATATATATATATATATATATATATATATATATATATATATATATATATATATATATATATATATATATATATATATATATATATATATATATTATATATATATCCATATATATATATATATTTATTTATCATATATATATATACAATATATGTATATAATCTATATATATCAAATATATCTACCTGGATATATATGTATATGATATCTTATATATGTTTTATATATGTATATATATATATTGTCATAGAATATACATTCCTCCCTCCTATATAGCTGCTATCTCACTAACTAAGTTAGAAAGTATAAATTTTGCTTGTTAGCTTATAGTCGGTGCCAATATGGCGGAATTCCGTTGTTCTCACACATAGGGAGAGAAAGCATGCTTCCACGGCCTACAGGACATGCCCAAATAGGATAGCCAATGGGCCTCCCTCTCAGACATCCGCCTTTAAAATCGTACAATGTGGGGACAATAAAAACCCCGATCTCCCCCATCGCCTGAGAGTTGATCAAAGGTTTTCGTTCAGGACCCAATAGGCATATCGAGCTTAGAGGATGCGGAGGATTTTAGTCTGTAAAACCTTAGCCCTAAGGTCTCCTTTTCTCTGTGATTTTGCTGGCCTTTTGACATGCTTGCAGGTACGTGGCCAGATCTGAAATGCCCCCTCCCCAACGAAACCATTTGGGGAAACTTGAAGCACACTCCTGGTCGCTATCTTCTGCACCGGACGTGCGATATTTCTCTGCTCCGTTGGTGTGGCGATCGTCGATGGACAACCAATTTCGATTGTGGGCGCTTAAACAATTCTGAAAGGCCTGTGTGCTTTGCCCTTTCCCTTGTCTTTACTCTCATTTCCATTTCTTTAACTTTTAAATTTTCTTCCTCCACGAAACAATCCATTTTCCCTTTGTCCAATTGCCCCATCCCCTGCCTTGAAATTACATCTCGTGAAGTCGAGAAATGATCCAGAGAATAAAATCAAATATCCCTCCACCAGTGCATTTAAGGCTAATTTAATCATTTAAGTTAAGGTAAAAGTGTAATTAGCCAGGCACAGATTACAATTACGTGTTCATTGTTACCGCAAGGATTCTCAGATCACATTTACGGGCTTTCATCAAAAGCACCTTCTAGGATACGTTATGTGTGGTAATTAACAAATGTTTTGAGTAATCTCGTGTAGGGAGATTTTTTTTAAACCCCAGTTTGAATAGGAGCTAACGCACCGTCTCTTTCAGGAGGCGACACTAATTGAGTCATTGGTGCGAGCCAGGATTGCTCTCATCCTTGTTGCCGCATTACCTGGTCGATGTCAGAGAAGTTCCGTTGTAGTTGTTGTATTTATGATAGCTCATATTCCTCATCCTGAACTGTAAATCATGCTTGCCTTGATAATTCACGTAATCCGGGCAGACTGAATTGCAAATTTTTACCAGTGAACTGATTTATTGCAGATTGGCCCGTTTTATCCCATTGCTTATTCCAATCCATTTCATTATTGGTACTGTGCCTAATTTAAATCTGTTCCTCAGTCTTGAATATCGATTTTAATGGTGTCTAACTGTTGATTTGCTAATGTTAATTTGCTAAATTTCTATAAATAAATCACTTTAAATTGATAAAGAATGCTAAATTCCAGTATGGAACTACCTTCCACCGTAACTTTTAATTCCAGGAAAATTCTGGTCAAAATTCATTTAAATTAAATCGCCTTTCGTTTACAGACTGGGCTCCCTTAAAAGCTGGCAGCCTCAGTTATAAATTTTGAAAAATATTATCATTAAGTCTTGCAGTTTGTAACAGGAAACGACCAAATGCCAGGATATAGTCAATTAGCTAAATTAGCATTTGTTCATGAAAATTTAGACTAGAAAAAGAAAGGAATTAAAAATTAATTATTCCATTCACGATAACGAATTTCATTTCGAGAAGCAAAGGAAGTGACAAAGGTGTTATTTTTGAATAAAACAGTGTGTGTGCAGTTGGCTAAGAACAAGTAGCTAAGAGTAAAATTAATAGTTCTGTGTAAAAAGCAACAATTTCTCGTATCGTTAAAAGCGTTCATAACAAAGGAATGCCTATAGGGGTTCTTATATTAGTTCAAGAAACCTGGCTGAATTTGAAATTATCCGCCTTAGAGCAAAATTTCTAGTTAGGAAAATTGTCAGGAGTAGCAGAATGTAGTTAGGATTCACAATTGGTAGCTAGGAATTCTGCATGTTGTGAGCTATAAATATTTCATAACGAACAAAAAAATGACATTTAATCAGCTAAGTGGATTTTAAAACTAAGGTAGAACGGGAAGTTTTTTTTGCTGGATTCAGACAGTAGAGCCAGCCAGCCAACCAACGTTCTGTTAGAGATTGCGCCAATGTCTCAGTTGGCAAGTGTTCAGTCATTATAAAACGACACCCAGTGTTATTAGCAGTTCCCAGTGTATAAAGTAAAGTAAAAGACATGCTGATATTCAAAGAATAATAAGTTGAGTTTCCATTTTAAAACCTGCATTTATCGCAAGAAAGTGCAGTGTTTTGTTTGTCTGTTCCTCCCTTTTCAAATCCCATTTCTGTCTTTGCTCAAAGTGAGCAAGTTCTTAAATCAGCTGTTTTCACACAAGCGATTCAGTTCCACATCGTTCGTTCACTGAAACGAAACTTTCCTCCTTTTCGCTTAACGATAAATCGAAAGTGTGAATATCTTTGAAATAATTTGAAACACCTTTACGTACCATACTAAGTTCTCATATGAAAGCAAGACAGAAAAAAATTGTGCAATCCCATAAAAAAATTAACTTAACGTAATTTCACAATATCTATTTGATTTTGCTTATAAGCGTAAAATAAAGTGATTAAATTCATAACAAATACGTTCCATTTCATATCGCTCACCGAGAGAGAGAGAGAGAGATCTTTTTTCCTCTTCCCATCCTTCAAGAAAATTATTAGTGCATTTTTTATTTCTTTTCTTAAAATGGACAAACAAATTTACTTTAGTTTGGGGATCAACAACCCACAAATCATGAAAAGCTAGATACAAAGAATTATTTTCTTTAACAAAATCTGAAATTTCAAACTTTTAAAACCCATTTAAAACTCTTATCATATGCTCAGTGCGTGAAATTTTCTGCACATGTTCAGTGGGTATTAATCAAAGCAAACCCCCTTTCCTTTTAGTGCTTCAATCCCAGATCCTTTCTCGTACGATAACCCATAGAGAGCATCATATATCTTGTTACATTATTCAAACTGATGTACGGGAGTTGGGTATATTTTATCTCAGACTTGTGTGCAAGTGCAATTGCCAGTCCATTGCACATTGAGTCCCCCCCTCATGCCCACCTGTCCTCATGTCAGGCAGCGCCCTCTAGTTCTCATAACTAGCCACCCACTGTGTCACATCCAGTTCCATTTCTCTCAGTGCCACTAACCTGCGGCACTGCTAAGCACCCAATCACTGAAGCACTTATCTTTCTCCTTTCACTTTCCTTTCTCTTCCATTCTGTTGGAGTCTCTCATTTACCTTCTACTCCTACTTTACCTTCTGCCCCAGGCAGAGTACCTCACCTTCAGTGCCAATTCATGCACTGACATTTTGCATTGCTCCCACAGGCTCACTGGCACCACAGTGCCACCCAACTCAAAGCAACCTCTTACAATCATTGCACCTCTGCTTGAAGAAACAGAGTGCCATACAACCAGTGTTTCCACCCATAAGGACCGCAGCTCCTTCAGGAACACCTCATTAACAGTGCATCTGCCCATAAGGACCATCAGACTCCCATGTTCTAAGTGTTTCACCCATAGGGAATAACACGCTTTTCCTCTAGTGTGATCCCCTCATAAGGCACACTTCCTCCACAGTGCCCCTCATAACACCGTCGCATGGCACACTCACCCACAGTGCCACCTCATTAAAAGGTGCCACTCACTGACATGCCAATAATCGAGGACACTTCCTCATCATTACAAACCCTTTCCTCCAGGAAAGGAGTTAACGGTCTTTAGCGGCCCTGCCTCATCAGCAACATGTGAAGGAACAATATTTCCTGGAAGTATGGAGAAGAACAGCGTAAGAAGCCGAGCGGAGAGAAGAAGAAGAAAGAGAAGAGCAGACAGCAAGAAGCTGAGCAGAAAAAGAAGAAAGAGAGAGCGGAGAAGACAGCAAGAAAGAGCAGCCGGAGAGAAGAAGAAGACAGCAAGAAAGACTCAAAGAAATGAGCTAGCCCTCAAGGAAAGGGAGCTCGAGTTGGAGAGAGCTAAGAAGGAAAGTGCAGAAGCTTTAGCAGCCCAACAAGCGTCTAGCCCCATCTGCACTAAATACCTCCCTATTGACAGTCAATAACCTTGTTGGCAAATGGACTGAAGATGAGCAGGAACAATGGCTTGAAGAGATCAATTTCCTCCTTAAGACCTATGATATCGGCCCTGCTGAGAGGGCCTTACTGCTCACCAAGCACCTGGACGGGAAGGCTAAGGCCGCCCACTAAGCGCTGGAAAGAGATCAATGAGGAGACATGGCTGCTGTCCATGAGGCCATAGGCAAGGCATATGAATAACTCCTGAGAGGTGGAGACAACGATTTCAAGGTATGGCTAAGAACGTCAGCTGGTCCTGGACTGAATGGGTCTGTCACAAGACTCAGGCTGGGACCGGCTGGTTCGAATCAACCGGACCATGCTGGAGGACCTCTTTCAGTGTGTGCCCGGGCCTCTGGCTGTGTATCTTAGTGACAAACAGCCACAGCCAGCCACTCTCAAGGCAGTCTGCCACTTAGCTGATGCCTGGGAGACGTACAGCCCATCCCATAGCACCTTGCAACACCGAATAATGCCCCCTGGACACCTCTCAGGCTCTAATTGCCCACATAACAGACCGCCTAACAAACCTCCGTGCACCATCTGTAAGAAGTTCGGCCATGCCGAAGCAGAGTGCCACTACAGGGAAAGTAACCATCAGGGCAACAACCATCGGCAGCCTACCAATAACCGCCACTCTTCCTCTCCTTCTAATTCTGCACCACCTTCCCAGCACACCGTCACTGCTGGGAGATCATCCTATCCCAGGGGATCCTGCCGAGACTGTGGAGCTTCAGGGCACTCTTCCTCTGGGTATCCTGCATGCTCAAAACATGGGGTCACTCCCAGGCACATCAACCTGATAAGTGCCACAGCCTCCCTGGCTGAGCTGCCGGAGAAAACTCACCCCTGAGAGGGTTTTGACACAGTTCATCTCAGTGGCTTCTCTGGATGGTTCTAGCCCACCAGTGCACCTACCAACTACTGCCGACACTGGCTCGGACATTAGCCTGATCGATCGGGCAAAAGTGCCAGCCAGTGCCAAGGTAGAGGAGCACACCAAGTGGACCGTGACCTGGGTGGACGAACAGTCCATTGACCGTCCCCACAGTTGAACTCAGGGTGATCACCCCTTGGAGCAACAAAATGCATCGCCTTGCGTTGTCAGGCGTATTCGGCACGGAGTGGAGTTCCTGCTTGGTCATGACATCCTCTGGGGATGTCCCACCCCACACCACTCTGTTGCCTGACTGCTTCTGCCAGCAGTCCTCCAGCACCACCTCTTCAGATAGGGACACAGCCTCTATGACAGCCAAAGTGGTCCACCGGCGCCAATCAACCAAACCTGGGCCATTAGCCCAGGAGCGACATTACGCCCCCAACCCTCCCTCATTCCAGGGAGTCTGCAGATCTCATTACCGCTGCAGGCCTGCAACACAAGAGGGCACTCCGAAAGATGGTGCAAAGTGCCTCAAGCAGGCTAGCTTTGGCAGCCAACCCCACTGGAACAAGAGGCCAGCCCTCCCATTAAGACAGGAACTGCTGTCCCAAATCACGCCAGGGACACCGAGGGGTCTTGCTCCCCCAGGTCCCCCTTCAGCTTTGTCTGACATCAATTCGCTGCCAGTGCCACTTGCGAGCACTGGTCAGTGCCAAGCTCCGTCTATCTTGGCTGGAAGCTCCATGCCAACTTTACTCCCTGTGCCTGGCACTGAGTTAGTGCCAATGCCAGATCCAGAACCTGACCCAGATCCTCCTATGGGAGATCCACCAAAC
>NC_089781.1:66271601-66296601 GCF_040412425.1 Macrobrachium rosenbergii | reverse complement strand
TGAGACAGATAAGGCACTATATGGAATTTGTGGGAAAAGAGAGAGAAAAAGACACCCACTGTTTACCAAAGAATATATCAGGTTAATAGTTGGAATTATTAAATATTTATTGATCCTGAATGAACGTTTGTGATTTAATTCATTTGATAATTTAATCTTGCTTAATACTATAGTCACAGTAGAAAAACTGGAGTTATTTCATATCTATTTGATCAAAGTTTCTGAAATTGGTTTGGAAACTGCAGTTATTTTCCTATGAGAGGAAATGAGTATAGCTTATTACAATGGCCGTAAGGCATTGAATATTTTGTGATTAGAGTAGTTCTCAGCTAAATAAGAAGTTCCTAAATTGCTAAACCAAAATATTGACTCGTCAGTTCACATTTCGTACACGCGAATTATTATTCCAACATTTGTCCAAAGTCTCACGTTGAATCATTGTGAAAACCAACAGAAATTTGCATTCTCACATACTTTCCACAATACCATTTGTGCGTTCCGTAATTTAAGCATTCAAGCTCAATAGTTCGTAATCTGAGTCGTAATTTTCCACTCCCCAAAGATGGAAACATACACGCACTTTTCCACTTCCCTCCACAGGTATCTGAAATTTTTTATTCTTCTCCGATGGTTTTGTCAGCGCGTAACAGAGGAACATTTCTGCTCCACTGATTTCTTATTGTTGCGACGTCTGAACGCCAGGAAGGATCCGGCCTCCCTCATCATTGCCGCCTCTTTTAGATAGGGCTCGTTAAACCCAGGCAACAGACGCAGACCTCATGTTTGATTTATTTTCTTCCTTTTTTGTTTGTGTGTTTGGAGAGAGTTGCGAGATAGAGTGCAAACACTACATTCGATTTCATTGAGTTTACTTTCGTGTATGAAGTCATTCATTCTGAATCACACTAATATACCCAAAGAATGTTGTTTTCTCGAGCTCTTTTCATCCTTAGTCATGTGGCTGAATTGTTTATAATTTTCCATGTATTAAAAACTCGCTTTAATATAATTTGCGAGTAAAAGGAAGAGTAATAATTTTTTTTATAGAATTTCTTGACCATTTTTATAGAATTTTCATATGTGTAATATATATATATATATATATATATATATATATATATATATATATATATATATATATATATATATATATATATATATATATATATATATATATTATAATTTGTTTCTGTAATATAACTAGAATTATAATAAATGTTTATATATATGTTTGTGTTTCATGTTGTCTGCCTTCCTCCCCTCCCCTTTTATGGGCGTATTTTATTTATGGTTACCTTGTTCTTAATGTTGGTATTAAAATAATTTCAACTAATCTAATATTTTTTCAGTCTCTTGTTCATATCCTTATTAATTTTATTGTTTGGAATGACGGATTTATTTGTCTTGGCGCCTTTCCCTTATATGTTTCCTAACCTTACTATGGGCCTTCCCCTCCAATGAATCGGGTATCTCAGTTTTTTTAAAAGAAGTGAACAGATATCCAAGCTCCTGTTCTACTTAGGGTGGACTGCAAACCATATAGGCGCCATTAACCAACCCTGTCCATCACCCCTATCTTGATATCCTCCGTGTGGCTCGAATACATGTGCATGTAAGCGTTGATATGTGCGTTTTTTCTATGTATACTATAATCTACTTTGCTACCCACCCTTGTGAGTTGAACATCCAGGAAAGGGATTGTCTCTTTTTTTTTTTTTTCTTCTAAAGTAAATTTAATATGTTTGTTAATCTGATTAAATTCAAACAAATAAATAACCAGTTTCTCTTTCATCCCACTGTATGTCGCTAAAATATCGTCTACATACCTAACCCATTAATGGGCGATAGGCTGGAACCCATGGGGACCCCATACATCTGAATAAAGTATTTATCACCCCCAATTAACCAAGTTCATGCGTAGGAACAAGATAACCAAAAATAAGATACCTATAAAAGGAGAGGAGAAGAGGGGCGGAGTCTACCTAGTGCCTCGTGTCAATTGCGACAAAGTATATTTTGTTCAGAGCGGCAAATCGTGTAAGGAAAGAGAAAGCCAGCATAAGAACATCCGACATTCCGACCAAGCCTCGGCAGTGGCCAAACACTGCTGGAATCACACTCATAACATCGAATGAAAAAATACAGATTTTATATTATGTAACAATAAGGGTCATCGTAGAGAACGCCCTCGTGAGCTCTAAAGAAAAAACGATGGAAGGCAACCTTGGAAACAATTTGGAGGACAAGATTACTTGTGATGTCATTTATCGGGATTTTAAGAGGAGCATAAAAGAAGATATTGACAGCAAGGGGATAATTCTTACCAAAGGATTAAGCATACGGCCACGGCGATGAAGAAGTGTAGAAGATATCTCCTAGTGCGTCAGTACCTGAAGCAGACTGTACGTCTTTGTACGCTTGTAGTAAATTGAAGAATTTGGAATCTAAATCATCCCGTCTTGTTGAAGCCTTATATACGAGTAATATGAATATATACACACTGAAATTGGCTGGCTATTTTGATTATGGATTATGATATATATATATATATATTTATATATATATATATATATATATATATATATATATATACTATATATATATATATATATATATATATATATATATATACATATATATATATATGTATATATATATATATATATATATATATATATATATATATATATATATATATATATATATATATATATATATATATATATATATATATATATATATATATATATATATATATATAAGTTATATATGTATATAATGATATATATATAAGTAAAATATATATACTTATAAGAAACATATATATTTTATATATATATATATTTTTCATATATTTACACCCTATATATATATTTATCAATTTTATATAAAATATATATATGATATACTATAAATATAATGAAAGAAATAAAACATATATATACTAACATAAAAACTTAAAAATTCTTTGATTTAAACATCAGGCATCTAAAAAATAGCAAATAAATGTAATGAAAGAAATAAAAACACTCACTAACATAAAATAAAATGAAACACATCAGAATTAAATACCAAGAATTAAAAACCTTTAACCTATAAAAGCAAGAGTCAAGAGAGGAATAAAAGGCAAACACAAAGATAGTTACAGAAGATAGACACAGAATTAAAAAACAAAGCAACTCAACTGAATTTTCTTGTATCAAAGATATTCTTTTTCATAAAGGATTCGGTGCTAAATTTATTGACATATACATTGGTAAACAACTCTCAAAAACTAATAAGTCCAAGTCCCCCAAAAGTGACAGTAAACAAAGCTACTACTTATTTTTCCTTGCCCTCCATGGGTAAAAGTAGTTTTTCCTTGAGAAACAATTTATCTAAATTGTTATTGAAATTTTACCCTCAAGTTAGTCTCAGAGTCATATTCAAGCTCAAAATGTAATACAAAGTTTTTTCAAGTTCAAAAGACGTCTTTGGTGCCCAAAGACCTACAGTCATCTGTAGTCTATAAGTATACATGTATTTGCTGTAATGCAACTTTTATTGATAAATCAAAGCGCCAGTTTCGGGTCCGTGCCTTTGAGCACCTAGGCCGATCAATTAGAACAAACAGGCCACTTAACAAACAAGCATTTAGTGCCATTCGTGAGCATTCCCATCAGCATGACCATCCTTTGAGTATAGACTTTTCTATATTAGCCAGTCGGTCTAGTGATGTGGAGCTAACCACAATTGAAACATTATATTTCATCAGAGAAAAACCATCACTCTGTAATAATGAGTTGCTTTGTTTTTAATTCTGTGTCTATCTCCTGTAACTATCTTTGTATTTGCCTTGTATTCCTCTCTTGACTCTTGGTTCTATAGGTTAAACGGTACTGTTCAATTTTAATTCTTGGTAGTTAATTCTGATGTGTTTAATTTAATTTCATTTTAGTGAATGTTTTTTTTTTTCTTTCATTGTGTTTATTTGCTATTTTTAGATGCCTGGTGATGGGGTATGTTAGAACCTCGAAACTAGCCGCAATAAAGAATGTTTTCTCAATTACTGGTCTACCTATTCCTTATTCTGACTATATTTCCACGGAATTCTTTTAGTTGTATCTATGTGTATATATATATATATATATATATATATATATATATATATATATATATATATATATATATATATATATATATATATATATATATATATATATATATATGTATATATATATATATATATATATATATATATATATATATATATATATATATATATATATATATATATATATATATATATATATATATATATATTCTATATATATATATATATATATTTATATATAAATATATATATATATATATATATATATATATATATATATATATATATATATATATATATATATATATATATATATATATATATATATATATATATATATATATATATATATATATATATATATATATATATATATATATATATATATATATATATATATATATATATATATATATATATATATTATACCATATATATATATATATATATATATATATATATAGTTTATATATATATATATATATATTTATATATATATATATATATATATATATATATATATATATATATATATATATCAACATTATATATTTTTTATATATGTTATATATATATATATATATATATATATATATATATATATATATATATATATATATATATATATATATATATATTTTAATCATTTTGCATTTAACGAGGTTTTAAAGCACCAGAGCGTTTCATGATTTATTGTTCCGAACGTTTTTCACAACACTTCTCTTTGCATTTTCTGGGGGCTGTAAAAATATTTGAACACCATATTACTCATAATAACTTTTAGAATATTTCGACAAAATATATAGATTTATACATTGACATCCTTTGTAAAAGTAAAATATAATAAAATTGTGAAATACAAAAAAACAAATCAGAATACAAAGAGATTTTAAGGCGTGTCGTGTTAAATTCCCTTTTTCTAAAAAAAAATTTTAAAAAGATGTAAAATAATCTTGACATCACTGGTTACATCAATAATTTAAAAGTTAAGACAAAATAAAAATAGAAAAACCAGCAAAAAAAAAATAGTAAAGACCAGAATCAAAATAAAAATTAATAGATGCCAAATAAGGGCATAAAACTTAAAACACTACGGAGTAAAACATTACCCAGCCAGGCAGTTTCTATCAAAGAGAAACTAAAAACAGAAGAACCTTCAGAGACTGAGAAACGAAAGACGAAGTGCAACTGGCCATTACGTAATGTACAGTTGGATGGAGGAATTCTGCGAGTTTGACGACGGAACTAAGTTTTTATCATTATGGACTCTAACACGTGAAGTTCGTTTTCGTTTTGTATGGTGTCCTATTAATTTGGAAATCTTTGGCCTCTATGTGTGTTTTACAGATCTTTGAGTGATTCCAAATGTTCGATTGTTCTAGAGTGGACAGCCTACTCCTGTCCTAATGTTTACTCCTCTATACGTACTTTTAGTAGCTTTTTACATTTTCTCCCTCGACTATTTCTTCAAATATTTTCATTTATCGTACTTGTTGGACTCACCTTCTGCATTTCTATAGCAACGAGCCTTCTTTTTCTGGGACTTCTTCTTCTTTTAAGTTTATAGTCTCCTTCTTCTATCGTTATAGAATATACTGTACTTGTATTGTACCTTTACCTAGTACAGTTGAAAGCGAATATGTCGTTTGCTAGTTGATCTTAGTCGAGATGTGTGGGGTGTCTGTTATGTTTCAAGAAATGTTCTTTTAACTTTTGATCTGTTGTGTCATTGGTATAAGGTCATTTATTTACAAACCTATAGATTGATTACATACTCAATCAGTTGTGGTCCACGGATAGCAAATTTCAAACGCTCCACACATCCATGCAGATTTGAACCAGGACACAATGTTCAAAGTCCGAACGCTGGTGATTCTAATGCAGCAGGTGGAAGGTATGGCGATGGGGTCGCCCCTGGACCCACGTTCGCAAACATATTCAAGGAATGGTTGAAAGATGGACAACTGTCTTATCTTTCTTTT
Organism: Macrobrachium rosenbergii; assembly: GCF_040412425.1. NCBI lineage: Eukaryota > Metazoa > Arthropoda > Malacostraca > Decapoda > Palaemonidae > Macrobrachium > Macrobrachium rosenbergii. The sequence continues at coordinate 66,290,526 of NC_089781.1, read as the reverse complement.
TACCGAAGATACGTGGATGACACGTTTCTGCTTTTAAACACGATTTTAATGCTGAATGGGGTTCAATTCCCAGCACCCTAATATAAAATTTTTTCCTGGAAAAAAGAGTCGGAAAATAACGCTTCCATTCTTGGATGTGTTGGTTTTAGGAATGACCAAGGTTTTAGTACGGGAATTTATCAAAGGAACGTTCACTGGTCTAGGAATTTTTTTTTTATAGTTCTTGCTATTTTAATTTTAAGTTGAATTCGATTGTCACTTATCTCCACAGGGCATTGACACATACATCTTCCTGGTTTAGTTTCCACGAGGAAATCATTAAATTAGGTATTTATTTTGAAAACAATTGTTTTCCTAAATCTTTCAGGTACTTAAATAAAATACTCTACCGGAAAATGGTACCTCCTATCTCTATCAGCACTGTTCCCAAATTAAAATGTATGCGAGTTTTCCGTTTCTTCATGATGACAGTTTCAGAAAAAAAGCTAATTGATATAATACACAAAGAACTACCAGCCCTAAACTTGAAACTTATTCCTAAGAACCCAGTCACCATTGGTTCTCTGTTTTTATATACAAAGACTCTCTGAGTCCAATGTTTACATCCAACGTTGTATACAAAATATATTTGCTCTAGATGCCAATTCGAGGGACCATGTTGGATGTACAAAAAGGCTACTAAAAGTACGCTTGACTCTCATCTGAGTAAGTTTTAGGGACAGGTAGACTGTCCAATCCAGAACAATCAAATATTCAGGGAATCACTCAAAGATCTGTAAACACACATAGAGGCCAAAGATTTCCAAATCATAGGTTACAAAATGAAAACGAACTTCACGTCTTAGAGTCCATAATGATAAAAATCTTCTGTCGTTAAACTCGCAGAATTCCTCCATCCAATTGTACATTACGTAATGGCCCGTTGCACTTTCGTCTTTCGTTTCTCGGTCTCTGAAGGTTCTTCTGTTTAGTTTCTCTTTGATACTGCCCGCTGGGTGGGTGTTTTACTCGTAGTGTTTTTGCGCTTTATGTTTCTTCTTTTGGCAGTATTAATTTTATTTTGACCTTCAATTTTTTTTTTCGTTTTTTTTTTTTTTTTGCTGGTTTTTTACTAATTTTATTTTGTCTCACTTTAAATATATTGATGTAACCAGTGGTGTCAAGATTATTTCTGTCTTTTTACATTTTTAAGTTTTTTAAGTTTACGTTCTTTTATATCTTTGTATTCTGATTTGTTTTTAAATTTCACTATTCTGCTATATTTTGCTTTTACTGAGGATATCAATATAGTAAATCTATGTATTTTGTCGAAATATTCTAAGAGTATTATGAGTAATATGGTGTTCAAATATTTGCAGCCTTGAAAATGCAATCGAGATGGTTTGTGAAACGTCGGCACAATAAATCATGAAAATGCTCTGTGCTTCCCCCTCGTTATGACAAGGTCGATATTATATATATATATATATATATATATATATTATATATATATATATATATATATATATATATCAATATGTACTTATATATATATATATATATATATATATATATATATATATATATATATATATATAATAAATTAACTAATATAAAAAATTAGCTAATAGAAAAATCTACTAGGTAAATGCACCATTGTTCCAATAGGATTGGATGGTTTAAACACAGAAAATTTAGACTGTTCAGGATTTTAACGGAGTTGATGACAGTTATGACAATAGCTATGATGAAGAACCGTATGAATCAAACAAAATGGAGTTATGATATTGACTGGGATTCACTCGATTTCCATCCGTTTTTGATGGAATAGGTAATAAATACTTTGGTGTTGACTGAAATTCAACAGAAACTGGAGCTGTTTTTAAATTGTGCAAAGCTCAGTGGCTTTTTACTGTCTATTTTTTTTAGCATAACTACTTTTAATTTTCCAAGATGTTTCTCTCTCTCTTAAATTTCTGTACATTACACACTCTCTCATACATTCACACACACACACACACATATTCATATATATATATATATATATATATATATATATATATATATATATATATAATATATATATATTATATATATATATATGTGTACTCCTATGTGTGTATATGTTTGTGTGTGTGTGTGTGTGTGTGTGTGTGTCTGTGTGTAGAGCCTCTCGGTGGCTCTTTCTTACAGCAGCAGCTTCGACTTGTAGAGGTCTGCAGGTTGGTTCAAACCTAAGCAGCCTACTGGTCAGAGAGGCAGACACTTTGCTATCCGTGTAGACATCCGGGATTTATATGTAATCATTCGGATAGGTTTGCCTGAAAAGCAAATGGATGTTACAGACTAAATACACACAAAAAAACAAAGCCACTACAACACCTTCTAAAAACATAACAAACATCTCACACGTCTCGAACTTCGCCATACCCGCGCAATAACTTCTCGCTGCTGGGAAGAAAGGGCGTTGGGTCGGGTATGATACATGAAACATACGTACCGGGGGTGTAAGCGATGTCAGGCAGGGCAGCCGATCGAGACCACAGGTCTACCCTAAAGCCAAATCAAAAAGTCCTTCAAAGAAGGCATCGTGCTTACCCCATACAAAAATGGGAATAAAAGCACGTTAAAAGAAGAATAAGAAGAAGATATATATATGTGTGTGTGTGTGTGTGTGTGTGTGTGTGTGTGTGTGTGTGGTTCTAATCACTTCAGCACGTTATTCCTTTGTCACACATTACCACAGGTGAAAAATAAGAGACTGGGTGTAGGCCCTAACCGGCTTCGACCTTATTTCCAATCCATTGACGAAGTACTGATATACTGTACACTATTAGGAATCGCAATATATACCGTATATACTGTAGAGACAGTACTGAGGAACATACGCAATCGTTTTAGACAACAGATCCTCCACTGACAGGTGCCAAAGTAGGAATGGCTTCAAAACTCTTTTGAGCTAGTGGAAAAAGTCACAGTATACTCTCAAGGGACAATATCGATAAACGTACAGACCGTAGGAGACGACAAATCCACACCTGACAAATGTCAAGGAGGAGACGCGAGAAGACTCATTAGAACTACTGGCCCTGGTCTTTGTTTACAAATATGATAATCCCTTTTCCATACATCTTTACTGCTTTCCTTAAAATTTAAACATTTTTACAAATTTCTTTTGATATTATAGTATCAAGCTTATACATGCCTTGACTGATATATATTCATATAATGGTCATAACTCTCTGTTATAACGCCAGATTCAGTGATATTCCTTTCCAGTGCATGATAGCACAATCCTTGTCATTTACATGTACAAAAATACCACTGTTCGCGTGGGCACATCTCACGCATTTTTTATGTTGTTCTATTCTCTTTACCCGTTTGACCTGTATAAAAGATGTCACAAGACTTTCATGAAATTTATGAAATTTTATTTGCATATCCTGTAGTATTGTCGAGAGAGTTCTTTACTAGCATCTGTTTCATTTTTTCGTGTTCTTAAATTCGACATTAAAACCAAAATTCTTTCATATTATTATTGTGTGGCAATACAAGCAAATTTTTGTTGTTGTTGTTGTAAGGTTCTATTTTGTTTCGTTTTGTCGCTTCTAATACATTGCCTAAGAAATTTCAATATCACGCCTATATTCCTAATCTTACCTATATCATCATCAATTTTATTCAGGCTACATATAAGTAAAGCTCTTAACTGTATATATATATATATATATATATATATATATATATATATATATATATATATATATATATATATATATATATATATATATATATATATATATATATGTATATGTGTGTGCATGTAAGTATGTATATATATATATATATATATATATATATATATATATATATATATATATATATATATATAATATATATATATATATATACAATATCTTATATATATATATATATATATATATATATATATTTATATATATATATATATATATATATATATATATATATATATATATATATATATATATATATATATATATATATATATATATATATATATATATACATATATATATATATATATATATATATATATATATATATATATATATACATATATTTATATATATATATATATATCATATATATATATATATAAATATATATATATATATATATATATATATATATATATATATATATATATATATATATATATATATATATATATATTGTCAATGCTATTGTTATTTATCATGCAAAAAATTATCTTTTTTTATCTATCAGTTTTATCTAGCAGTTCACCCACTTTGTGTGAGCGTTAAAAACTTTTATCTCAAGACATCCATGCAGTGGATTTCCACAACAGTTCGCCCAGGATTATTTCTATGAGTGGTCGGTCGTAACAAAGGAGAGAAGAAAGAAAGCGTGATGTTAGCGAGATTTATTTCTGAAGATAATCTACTTTATGGTTTCCAGTATCGATAAGTCCTCAGTTATTTTTTTTTTTTATGATTTTGCAAAGCGTAAGCAGACATATATACATTAATTTCGTTTAAATTGCCGGGATTCAGGTGATACTGAAAAGGCCTCTTGCAAACACTTGTGTACTATTTCAAAACATTTCACCCGTTAGCAATATGGATGCTGATACCCTTACGTTACAGAGGCTATATCGTTAGGAGGGTGTTCTTAATTTATCATTTTCTCAGCAGCTGCTCATTTATGCATCTATATTGGATATGTTTGATTTCTTTTCATTTATTATTAATTTACTCTATGGTTTTTCTTCTATCTTTTCTTAAATCTTTTTTAATCCTTCTCACATCGGTATCTAAGTTTAATGACCGAACTACCAGTCACTCTACCAGGCAGTTTCATGTAAATATACATACAGTTAAAATAGTAATAATAGTAATCGACTATACATGATATAAAAAAAGGATCATTTTTACAAAAAGGGTTTGGGTAAAATTTCATTTTATAAGCTACAAAATAACAATAAATCGCAGAGGAGTTAGTGCCGTCATTGCACCTCTGGTGGTGCACTGTAAGTATTAGTAAGAAGTGTTACAGCGTCCCTTCGGCCCTTAGCTACAATTCAATTTTTTACCTTTACTTTACCTCTGTCTCCGCTACTTTTCTTCAGCCTTGCTGTCCAACTCCTCTGACTGTTACTGCTTGATACAATAACAGGGGTTTCTTCCGGTTCCACCTTAAAACCCTTGTGCTTCATTTCCTCTGATTCTGTTTTTTTTTTTTTTTTTTTTTTTTTTTTTTTTTTTTTTTTATCTAATTGTCCAAGCGCTCCAACTCTGTCTTTTCACTGTCCTAAATACTGAATAGCCGAAATTGCTCCAGTGCTCTGTAGACACTCTAATTTTAATGAATCAACTCCTCCCCCTCCTCCCGTCCCAAAGAAAAAATATAGACGTAAGTAAGAATGCAAAGCATATTGGTAGAATGAATGTTAATAAGGAGAATTGTCTGAATGGTCTATCGTGATAAAGGGAGCTGAATGATGAATTGCCCATCTCATCCAAGTAGAAGACTCAGCGACGTCGGACATGATTGGCTCGGCGAAGTTTTATGGCCTAATAAATCATCCGGATCCAGACAAAGTGATGAAGCAATGTCTAAGGTCGCCTTTTCGGTATAAATAAAACATGAGCTATGGAGATTGATAACGTAAACTCATTTAGTTAGCTGATTGCCGCCGCAACCAAGGCATTGTACTCATAATCAAAATGTATATGAGCAGTAAGTTACAAAATGGTAGAACTACAACGGATTAATTACTTGTCGCCAACGAAACAAGATGAAAGAAAACTGGGTATTGCAGCCCGTTTCCTTGTATATTTTGCCATCTTGTTACAGAAATCTTATGACAGGTTAAGGGTTTACTTTTCACGTGGTATGACTCATATCTTTTTTACATCGAGGTAAACACTATTAGATGATGATGTTTAGAGTGAAGACTATGCCAATGAAATAATTTCAAAGAAAAACAATTTTCTTGGGGTAAAAGTTAAAAATCATAACAATCCAGATTCATTTTATATCATTAATTATATCTTGGTCCTAGCCAACAGTTCCCATTCCCCAACACTAACCCCCGCCTATAATTATTTTTTTTTAAATCCAAAAAAAAAAAAATAACTATCTCAATCTTGGCTTCCCTCCAGACTAAAATTCATCATAGTTGAAACAAATTTCTTACATATCTTTCACCAAGCTCCATCAATAGTGGCTTAAAGAATATATTTCAAGACCCCTCAGGCAACCAGTTATAACTAGGAACCAGATTTCTGACACCAGTTTCAGAATGCCTTAGTGAAATTCCTTTTCTTTGATAAATTTGGTGATGCACAGGCTTCCAGAGGTTTATATCAGCTGGAACTGTCACATTGGTTCAGAGGACTTCCGATATGTGTCACTGCAGCAGGAAGGGCGTAGAGACAAAGGCAACACACCTAACGCCTTTAGTTTTCTGTAAAAGAAAACTTCTGAGATCGCTTTGTATGTCCGTCAGCACTATTTTGTGTCCGCCATCAGATATCAAAAGCTACTGAGACCAGAGGGCTGCAAATTAGTATGTTTATCATCCATCCTCCAATCATAAAACATACCAAATTGCAGCCCTCTAGCCTTCAGTAATTTTTATTTTAATTAAGGTTAAAGTTAGTCATGATCGTGCGTGAGGCACCGCAGAGTCCAATTCCGGAGGCGTTGCCGACGCACCTTTATTTGACCGCATCTGGGGAGCAACTAAGCGATGCCCGCCTGCTCGGTCGTACCTGAGAGTTTAATGCTGCAGCACATCGAGAGTTTCAAACAGCATTATACGTTGTACAGAAAACTTGATTGCACCGAAGAAACTTCGACGCATTTTTTAATTGATTTTTCTTGCAAACGCTACTTTATTTCATTAATTAATAATCATACCCTAGATTTTTTTGTTTGCCATATACAGTAGTTTACTGTTCGCGTGATAATTACATTCTTCATCTGTTAATCAAATTTGCTTATTTACGATCATTTCTATATAGTTTACAACTCTAAAACAACTTGCATTTCCTGACTTGCAACAATTTGCATATATTTTCAGTAATAGTTATTAATCCATACAGGCACTCGCCTTAGTATTCTAATATTTCATTATCGATGACTTCAACATATTTGTTATTAGTTTTGTTAGTACATAATTTCATTGGGTCTAGATTGTATTCATACTTTATTTACGTAATATTTCTTATTAATTTCTAATGCAGAATATTAAAGGCTTTGCAACTTCTTGACTGGTAAGCAAATGATAGCCTGAATGTTAATGTGAAGATCTTGATAAAACGGTGTTCTATTTTTACCTTTATTCATAATTAGATATATTCTAGAATATTTTTCAATTCCATTTTTAAAAATGCAATGTGTACTTGCCTTATATTGCCTTATATATTACCTATCTTATATTAGAACGGAACTCGTGTATCAAGAGCTTTGCACTTCACTGAAGCTTCTCTGTAATAAATTATCAACTAGGAAATCATTACAGCACTCTTTTCCACCTTGATGAATTATACTGATCTCAAAGTAACAAAATGGTAAATGAGACGTAAACGAGGCACGGGCAAGGTTACTTGCTTAGCAAGTGATTCGATGCTTTTCAGGTCTATGTGAAAAGACATAAAGAATCTCAGTTACCGCTAAACATATAGAATCACTGACGCATTCTTTCCACAAGAATGTTTAATTATAGTATACTAGTAATATCTTTTGCTGTGTTATGATAATCAACTGAATATGTATTTCTTTATGGAAAATGCCATTGTCAAGAAGAATCATATCTCCCAGTAAGCAATATAAAAAATTACAGAAAGGGGAAGAACTCCTAAAGCTTTTTTTGTACAATTTTAGTCCATTAGTATGCTTGTAAGCAATAGTGATATAACTGTACAGCTCCATGAATACAACTCACTCTTCCAGTTTAGAAAATCACTGAATATAGGTGTATGAATGGTGAAAAAGTCTACAGAAGTCATGTATTTGGAAAGGGAGGTACAACAATGAATGTTGTAAGGGTAGTAACTGGACCAAAGACAGACAGTAGTAGTATTCTAGGCATATGCAACCAAAGCCATAAAACGGATGTGCCACCCACAGAACAGAAACAAAGGAGGATTATAAAGAGTGACATAAAATTTATCAGGTGATTCGCGATATAACGGTTATGTTCAGAGAGCACAGGTTTTGAGAGAGACGGTAATGTTTGTGAAATGCACGGTGAAAGAGACGTCGCTTACCAAAAGACATTTCATGTTTGGAGAAAATATAGCTGTCTGGTGTGCTCATCCCTGTGTGAGCCAAAATTCTAGGTAAGCTAAGGTATTCTGCAGAGACTTTTAGTCTCAGGAAGTGGATTTTATTTTCTTGTTTTTATGTCGACCATGATATTTTGTATAAAATGGAATAGCCGCCCCTCCTGCCCCACCCCCAAAATAGATCTATATATCTATTATGTTCCCCTAACGATATAGACTGAAGAACCACAAAGTAGATGAGGGTGGATACAGAACTAATGGAACATCGTAAGGTAGTGTTTCATTGTACTATCCAGGCAACCCAACCATCTAATGCTGACCTATCTAACACCGTGGTCCATGATTCAATCTTCGCTTATCTCATTACTTTCCTGGAGATTTTTGACCAGTTGTGCATTTGGTGGGTCCAGGACTTTGCATCTTCCCTCATGATTCATTTTCTATTAATATTAGTTTTCCTGGTGAATTTCGAACAATATTTCATTTCCTTGCTTGACTCATAGCATCTATAGGTTTCACGGTTCAAAAGGTTTCTAACAGTATGACATTAATGGACATTCTAACAACTGTTCATTAGTTAGTTACTAGACTTGTAACACAATTATTCTTATTACCATAACACTAGACGGCATAGAATGTTGAAAAAAAAAAAAATAGACCAGAACCTAAAAATCAAATTGCTTTAATATCTATCAATGATCAATATCGCCAAAGCCACGAACCTCTCATACTGGTCATTATGGAATCAATTTATTTATTATGCGTTCCATTGTGAGAAAGGAATAAAGTACGCGTGCCTAATTTTAATAGCCTTAATGACTTATACTGACATAATCTTGACATATGATGCTTGATAATAAATGTCTCCATAAGTAGAGAGATAAAAAAAAAAACCGTGAACTGAGTAGAAAAACTCTAAATCAACGCGTATCACCGGTTTCCAGCACTAATGACAATCTAATTGGCGTGATTAGTGGCGAGCCCTACTTTAAGCGCTTAACCATATTTTCTTTCTTTATAATAAAGTTTTTTCCTTTTTGTATTATATCTCAGTGGAAATGATTTAAAAAAAATAGTGGAAGACTGAAACATTACCTTTACAATATGAGAAATAACCAACATATGTGCTTCAGAGATTGGGACGATGGGGACAGAAATGTTAATATCATTTCCTGAATCTATCCTTTAACACTGTTGTTCGTGCGATTGTTTTCTTATTTGAAGATATTACAATAAAACACAGACATTGCGAAACAAAGTTAATAAAACTGATACCTCAAGAAGGATAACGGAATTTTGCATTGAAAATCGTTACAAAACCACAGAATGCTGGAAACGAAATGAAAAACAAAATGGCGAATAGCGGTCTATCGCTTCCAGAGTCTGGCTCCCATGGGAAACAGACGTTTCCATAATTTACTAAATCCTCCATTTCAGAATTATTTCTGATTCAAGATATCAGCTTAAAGAGGAAACATAGAGTAAATGTTAAAAAAAAAAAAAAATTATACTATTCCCATGAACGGTAACAAAATTACAAGAGGTGTAAATTATTTTAAATTAAAAGATAAAATGAGACGTAAAAAAAAAATTGACAAATGCCTATGAGTCTTGTTCAGAGTTTGACGTTCTTGGTTTACATATCTTAAATCCGTCATTTAACACTCGTTCTTGTGGAGGTTTTCGCTATATCAAAAGATCGCCTAAAAGTACACTCACTGAGGAATCACGTTTAAAAAATTATATTCCGATTGGGGATAAAAAAGTTACAAGAGCTGTAATGCTGCTAGGCTTTGGACGGATTTTATATCTAATATGGAATTTGCCTGTTATTTTTTTTTCCTTATAATTTGAAATAAGCAGGAATAGGCTTACACCTTTCTCCATGGCCAAGTACTTAACGATACCTTGTTCTGATATCACGGTTACGAGTCCGAATCTTCATTTCATTCTTCATCTGGATATAGGCTAAGCTTAGTAGTGGAAAACGTTTCCAAAGTGTGAAGAAATCGATTAATCTGGTAAAAAAGTGACCAGTAGATTCTACATACAAACATTATATTTGCACATGCACACACACACACACACACACACACACACACACACACACACACATATATATATATATATATATATATATATATATATATATATATATATATATATATATATATATATATATATATATATATATATATATATATATATATATATATATATATATATATGAATTTTTTATCTCATCGCAGTGATTTATATACCTACAAATGTCGTTTAATATCCAATTCACGCTACTTCGGACATATCACTGAAGGGGAATTATAAGTGATACATGGATTGGTACCTAAGTGTCTCGACAACTCGACAGTACCTCCAACGACTCCAGTCGACGTTCAAACCACAGTTGTCAGTGGGTTGAAATCTGATGCCTGCCTAGTGTCATTACGTTTACTTTGAAATGGTATAGTTACGTCGACGACATAATAAGCTTGTGTGCCTCTGGATCAGGACCCCTTGGAGTTTTTAAAACTTATTAATGACCTTTTTCTGTCCATAAAATTTAGATTTTATAGATCATCAAAGTAAAATTATTTCAAAATTTATGACTACTCGGATGCTATACTCAAGTTAAATCAACATGCAAATGATAACTTTATGTACATCTCTCCCTAAAACAATTTATCTGTGTAGAAAATGGATTACACGTAAAATAAACAAAATTGCAGTACATTAATTCTTTAATCAAAATATATGTGCTGACAGAACTGATTCGACCTACCAGCATCTTGGTGCACTTACTTCCTTATTGAGAGAAAATAATACTGTAATAGTTTCAGAGTCCAGCAACTCCACTAAAATAAAAAAAGGTGAAATATTTGAAAATAAAATGGAGGATATTTGTATACTCAAAACTGGATGTTTTCTCACTCCTAAAAAAAAAAAAAATGTGCTTCACTTTTACTTAATTCTCAGGTGAACCAGACAGCCTGCTCCACTTATAAACACCGCTTAGGACTAATGAATACAGCTGCAGGTAAATTCTATGGAACTTGGTCTCTCCTTTGAATAGGGAGGTTCCTTTTCCTCTGAAGGGTTTTCTTGATTACGAGTCTGTCGTGCTGTCTACCTCTCCTTGTTGGTCTCTTCTTTATGCGTCCATCTTCCGTCCTAAAGGTAAAAGGATAGTTTCAATAAGTAAAATCTTGCTTCTCTTTAAAGGTAAATCTTTTAAAGAAGAATTTAAGAAACATTATTTCATGTAATAAACTCATTCGTCTTACTTAGTTTCAGGAATTCATAAACCCATCTTCAAAGCTAAAACTGAAAATAAAGAAGAACATTTCAAGTGTAAGCTTCAAATGCAACATACCGAACGACATATAAATGCATTCATTACCCAAAAAAGATAAACAGAAGATAGAAACAAAATAACGAACATGAAACTTTCTTGTAAAAATGTGATAAAAGAAGAGTTTTTTTTTATGATAAGTTGACACTGTACCTATAAACAATAGCATAATTTTCATTTAGATCAAAAGAAAGTTGAAACATTGAGGGACTGGGTAAAGTAATGTTTATAATGTCATAAAGGTACCTTATATGAAAACTGAAAGAGAGAAAAGAAAGTATGAATGGAGGATTAGGTTATTACGCAGTGCGCAATAGCACGACATAGTAATGATATGAGATGTAATCCACCATGTGAAAACTGGAGAGAACGAGCACGGGAAACTGGGCGTTTCGTCCCAGCAATGGTGTTTTCCCCGAGTCTCCTCTGCAGACCGTTTTAACTAAATGTTGTAACAAAGGATATAATTTTAGATATCTCGGTTAAAGATTACCAGTTAATTGTCCTCTGGATTCCCTCGAACCTGTCTTACGTGAATGCAAACCAAAGCTTACTGACTGGGAAAATCACCCTTATTTACAAATTCTTCAGTCTAAAGAAGTCACGAAGTGGACTGGTGCATACAGTACTTCAAACTAAAGTTGCTATCTCACGTCCGTACTAACTATAAACACTAAAACGCTCTGTTACGAAAGTAACGAAGTTATACAAATGTTTTAGAAAAAAACTAACGAATATGGAACACATGTCGCTCAACCATACAAGTCGTTAATAATTAGATGACTTGTTAGAGTAAAACTTTTTGTATCAGATGTGTCATTTACTTGGAAAATCGATCCTGTAAGTGTACTATACTAATGTGCAATCCAAAACTCACCTGCTTTAAATGCTATGCTGGCTTTCTTATATTGATGTCTAGCACTAGTATAGACATTTTACTCCTAGGTTCCATCTCCATTTCTTCATAAATTTTTCCTGAAAGGTAATTGTTACTACCAGATCAGAGAAGGATGTGCCTTTAAAGTTTTTTTTTTTTTTTTTTTGCTGTGGATTATCATGATAAAATATGTTAGCTTTTTTTTGCCTATTTAAAATTGGAAAAACTTGGGCTATATACCGAGTTGGAAAACACACACAATCACAGACTCCCACACACATACACACACACATACACATATATATATATATATATATATATATATATATATATATATATATATATATATATATATATATATATATATATATATATATATATATATTGTTACAGACTGGACTGGTTGATTAGAATTTACACACAAAATTATAATTGATGCTGCCACGAAAACCAAGGGAGTCCAGTTTGTAAACAAAAGGGGATTTAATTGAAGACTTACCTCAGAATTTTCCTGGAGTTATAATTTAAGGTGGAATGTCGCCATATTGGAATTTAGAATTCTTTTGCCAATTTACAGTGATTTATTTATTGAAACTTAGCAAATCAACATTCAGACACAATACACCATCACTGAGGGGCAGATTCAAAATAGGATGCAGTAACAATAATGAAATGAATTGGCAACAAGCAAGTGGATAAAAAATGGGGCCAATCTGCAATAATCAGTTCAGTGATAATAATCCCTTCAGTCTGCCCTGATGACGTGAAATAGTAATGCATATGATGGTGTTCCAGGATGGAGGAATACTTCATAAGAACAGTTGGCCACAACGGAAACTTCTCCAAACTACGACCAGGAATTAATTAAATTTGGGTGGCAGGCGAGGTATGGAAGCATGGGATTGCGTCGCACCACGTGTCTCCTCCTGAAAGAGACGTTTTGCATTAGCCCTGCTCAACTAAGGGAAATGGAATCTTCCTACAGAAGATTACCCAACACGTTCTTAAATACAACACATAACGTAGCCTAGAAGGTGCTTTTGATGAAAGCATGTAAATATGATCTGAGAATCGGAGCAGCGTGTGCGTTAACAATGAACACATAATTATACGCGCCCAAAGTTAATTAACGCTGTTACCACTTAACTTAAATAACTTAAATAGCCCTTAGATTGCACTGGTGGAGGGATAAATGATTGTTATTTCGGGAGCTTTACTCGAATTCAAAGTGCGTAAATGGCAAGGCAGGGGATACAGGCAAGATTCTGACAAAGGGAAGATTGTTTCGTGGAGGAAGAGGTTAAAAGTTTAAAAGAAATGGAAATTAGAAGATTGAGTAAAAGGGGGTAGGGCTGGTCTTTGACTGCTCACAAATGTACGAACCTTTTATGACTGTTATAGGCGCCTACAACCATTCCAGGTCCCTTGTTTGAAGACAGCCCGGCCAGCGGAGATGGAGGAATCTGCAGCGCGTCCGCTGCAGGTGAGGTCAGAAGCCAGTCTCTGCCCTGCTTGTGAAAAGCAGGTCGCATTTGGCGTCGGGCGGGGGGCCAGCGGTACCTGCAAGCATGTCAAAAGGCCAGCAAAATCACAGAGAAAAGGAGACCTTAGGACTAAGGCCTTACAGAATAAAATCCTACCTGCATCCCTAAGTTCGATATGCCTATTTGGCTTCCTGAACACTAATTGCTACCCCATCTCAGGCGATGGGGGACGGGGTTAAAAGGGGTATTGTTCCCGCATGTACAATCTTTAAGGGGAATCTAGGTGTGTTCTGGTAGCAGGGGGTTTTAAGAGGGAGACCCATTGTTTACCCTGTTTGGGCATTTCCTGTAGGCCGTGGAAGCATGCGTTTGTCCATATGAGTGAAAACAACTGAGTTCCAGATTGGCGCCAGCTATAAGATTAACTGAAATATATACTTCTCCCAATAAGTTAGCTAGATAGCAGCTAAATATGGAGGGAGGAATGTATATCATAACAATATATATATATATATATATATATATATATATATATATATATATATATATATATATATATATATATATATATATATATATATATATATATATATGCAAAAAATATATTAATATATATATATATATATGTCATTTAACCCTTAAAATAATATAATATTTCTAGAATGAAGAAATGAATTTTGACGCCATTCAAGGTATTATTAATTTTTATAATTCCTGGTGATGTTACGAATCAGAAATTATATATAGGCAAACAAATTAAGCATTGAAGGCAATGAAATTGTCATTCAACTCTATAGGATCAGACATAATAGACCTCTTTTGAAATGTTTGATCTGAGCTCAACTGGCATTCCGTGAATGTATTTGAGTGAATGGGATCTGAAGAAATAGCTGAGAATAAATTTGCCTCTTTTTGAGAGTAAAAATGGGATCAGATAGGCCTATGAACTCTTTTGGGTATCTGTTCCCCAGACAACAATTACCTCTTAGGGATCTAGATAGGCCTACACTGAACTCTTTTGGAAATGGGATCTGTTCCCAAATAGACCTACAATTACCTCTTTTGAAATTAATATCTATTCCCAAATAGACCCTCGCTTATTTTTTTTTGAAACTGGGATCTATTCTTGAATAGGCCTATACTTAATCCTTTTTAAATTGAGATCTATTCCCAGATGGGCCAATACCTAACTCATTTGAAAATTGGATATATTGACAGGTAGGCCTACACTTAACTCTTTTGAAAAATGGATTTGTGACATGTAATTAACACCTCGGTTTGATTTGTGCAAATGTTTCGGGAGGCTGAAAGCTCGTTAAAGCTCATTACGCTTAGTTGGTCCTGAAGTCTTAAGAAAAATTCATTGTTTTTTATTTATTTTTTTTTTATTTATTTATTTTTATGTATTTATATTTATTTTTTTGCTGCTCTGGAAGACCAATTGGCTAATTTCAGAACAGGTGCATCGGAGCTTAATTGGGTTCGATCTCTTGCATCAACACTTCTTGGGTTCCTGTGAAGTTTTATGAGCTGCTAAATCGATCTTTCTCTTCCTGTTGCTAATTGTTCTGAGAAAAACGGTTCGTTTAGTGTTGGTGAAAGATTAATTCAGTGGACTTAGATAGATACTCGTATAACTGGGTAGAAATGCCAAATTATATTATGTACCTGGAGGTCAACTGTAAAATTTCATCGCATGGGTCCAAAGAAAATTTGGGTTCGAAGTGACAAAAATGTTCTAAAATGAATATAATCTAGTACTGTAAAATGGATAGCCACCTTTGTAGACTCCATTTTCAACATTCAACAAGTAAAAGGGTTGAATTTGTAAATGAGTTTAGGTGATTTTAACCGACGGTTAGATAGTGAGCAGATCTCATGAACTTTAGAGATTCTACACGCAAACTTTTATCATGTTTTGTTGTTCAAATTTTATTTTGCCTGTAGGCTACGTCTCATTTTGTATGTGTGAGAAGCACATTCAGTTCCCAGTGTTCTATAAAAATAGTAGAAAGTCGCCCAAAAATGCTAGTTGCTGTTATGGATTGGAAAATTTTGTCACGTGGTTCCAAAGGAAGTTTGGGTCTAAGTGTCCGAAATGCCACAGAACGTTGGGGATTTTAGCAAATTGACATTTTAGCTAAACTGCCAGTGCTAAGCAGTTCAACATACCAAAATCTTCTAGTTTTCTGGAATTGAGACAGATCAGTCTATAAATAAAGTCTCTGATGCACCGTTTGACGTCCAAGTTCAAGTCCTATAAATAAAGTCGCTGATGCACCGTTTGACGTCCAAGTTCAAGGTCCGTGGAGGTAAGGAAAAATTTATCTGAATGAGCTCACGTTACATTAAAAAATATACTAACGAGTTTCAAGACATCGCGTTATTGCGCAAAACATTGATTAAGATCATACTCTTTCGATGTCTGCCGGAAAATTCCCCACAACTCCAAAAGACCTGCATCTTCTTGAGAGAGATCCAAAACCGAGAGAGAAAGAGAGATTCACCGAGATGAATCAGATTTCACCGAGATGAAAAAGCATTGGAACTTGAGGAGAGAAATTTTGCTGAGAAAGACCAATAAAAATTCCTTCGTATCTTCCGCCGATGTCTTCCCCGACTCGATCCTTCTCCTTCTCCAAGCTGCCGGGTCCTGAAATATCGGACCGAGAATATTTGTAGGCCGTGAAAGAGAGAGAGAGAGAGAGCATTTCCGGTAAGATTCTGCAAAGGTTATTCGCTTTCTTCGCGAAATTTGGAGTGGTGGGGCGTTCTCTAGACGTGGCAGTGGGCATGCGCAGTGGTGTTGTGTATTTTGAGAATGTATATACTTGAAATAGATTTAACTGAATAACTTGAATAAGGCTATTTACAGATATACATACACACAGTGTATTCTTATGAATAGGTAGAAGTATTCCGTTCATATTCTTCATACATATTCTTCTCCGTGCATAAATTTATTTAAAGGATATTAATAAGCCTGCCTACAGCTATACGTACACACAAAATATAGGCTGCCCACATGAATACAAAGATTTTATTATTATATATTCTTGAATGAAAACTGTAGCTGACAATTTCATAGTGTCAGGAAAAAGGGAAAACTTCTCAGTTCATTTTCGACTTAAAAGCCATTTCAGCTGCGTCTATAGTACCATTTTTGGCAAAACATGTTTTGTACGAAGAGTCCGCAGGAAACGCCTGTTTCACAGCAGTTTGTGGACTTGGCTCTCTGCTGTTATTTCGAAACTTTGGCCCTAAATTGGAGAGAGGGCGCTGGAGAGGCCTAGAAGGTTCTCACCTGCAGATCGTTGTACCACTTCTCCTTTATTTGTGCGTTTCTTTATATCTTGCTGTCCAACCGCCCCAACTCTTTTCCACACTGTCTTGAGCTGTCATAGCTACTCAATAGCGAGCCCGTAAGCGCCAGGACTGCATTCAAAGGGAAGGAATCATCAACACGAGGCTCTTCAGTATCAGTGGGTCATAGATCGCCAATGTCTCCTCAAATAGGCAATTAATTGGAAGCATCTGGGTCTAGGTGGCTGTGGAAGAGGAGGGCAATATATATATATATATATATATATATATATATATATATATATATATATATATATATATATATATATATATATACATCTATATACAGTTCATCTCTTAGCTCTCTCTGCCCTGTGTGATTTTGCTATCTATCTCTCTCTCTCTCTCTCTCTCTCTCTCTCTCTATCTATCTATTATTATTATTCTTCTGATTCTTCTTCTCAGCTTTTTTATTAACCCCTTCTCTTCCTCCCCCCTCTTTTCTGAAGAAAGTAACTAAGTTAAAAAGTTCATTAATTTCTCTTCCTCCTCCTCCTGCTTTCGCGAAGGAAGTAACTAAGTTACAAGTTCATTAATTTATGAACATTTATGAAATCCGCCAAAGGACCGACAGATTCCATCGGATTTCAATCAGATTTAGAAGGGGATTAATATGATTTGGTCATTTAATACTTCAGTAAAATTGAACTGGAAATAATGGTGCTTTGTTGAACATCTTTGAGGATCAGGATTTTCATTTGATGGTTATGAGGGGGTCCCCCCTCCCCCTCCTCTGTTATCCTGCAATCCCCCCTTATTTGGGGTGGTGGAGGAAGGCAAGTGATTATGTAACCAGTGTGCCCGAATCTTGGCCTGTGTCGTAGCACATGTTCTCCTGATTTTTATAATTCTCATATGTTTTATCCCCATTTTTATAATTGATATTTTGTTGTTTTAATATTAAATTATTTTTTTTCCAAGTGTGTTAAAGACAATAACTGTATTGATAAAGTTTCCTGGGTATAAAAGCAAGTTTTATTTCAGTGAAGAATTTTGTCAGAAGACATTTTGAATTTCATTGAAGTTACTCTGAAGTTTTTTATTCAGTGTCAGATAAATGTGTGCTTGTGGGTGTGTGTGTCTGAGAGAGAGAGAGAGAGAGAGAGAGAGAGAGAGAGAGAGAGAGAGAGAGTTCCAGAAGTGTAACTTTCATGTACATAATAAATTCTCTAACCTTCTACTTATCATATTGTATGAAGAAAAAGCTGAAAAGTTATGTTTATTTCGGAATTCATTTTTTATGATAAGCTCTGGGTTTAAACAGATATGAACATTTAGGTCTCTCTCTCTCTCTCTCTCTCTCTCTCTCTCTCTCTCTCTCTCAATGTAATATGGGTTAATGATCACTGAAATTTGGTGATCAGACTTGAAGATAAAGATTTCTCTCTTAAATATTCTCTCAGAGGAAAGATCTCTCTAGACCTCATCAGAGGGAAACGAATCACTCATATTGGACCGAATCAGACAAGATAAAATGCAAGTTGGAGTGATTCTCTCTCTCTCTCTCTCCTGGAACTCTCTCTCTCTCTCTCTCTCCTGGACCACTCGGACCTCATCAGAGGAGGAAGCACCTCGA
>NC_089781.1:66266601-66269101 GCF_040412425.1 Macrobrachium rosenbergii | reverse complement strand
TGTGTGTGTGTGTGTACATACAGCAAAGGGCATCAGAAGGAAGGAGACGTGTTGCAGCATTTCATCATTTATTTGACAACGTTTCGAGGCCAAGCCTCATCATCAGGCTGAAACAGACAAACATTAAATAATATAAAATCGACTCGACTAATTAATTATGAAAGTTAATTTATTCAAAAAGAAACTAAAAAACTAGAAGGGAAATGCTAAGTACCTCTCAAGGAATAGGAGGGAAGACGAGTGACAGTCAGTCACAAGATGCGCAGGTTGAAAGTCAACTCCAGCCAAGAAGAGAAGAGAAGAGAAGAGAAGAGAAGAGAAGAGAAGAGAGGGTGGAGATCCTTTGACTGTTTCATTCTGGAGCTGCTTCTTGTTTCACAAAAAGTGATTCATAGATCGCAAGCTACTGAGGAGAGGAGGCCCTATAAGAATTCTGAATTGCTCACATTGGATGTTAAATTTACATTTCTAGGCATGGTCCGAATATTCGAGTATTCCGGCGACGCCAATCGAACTGCAGTGCGATAACTCGCACCCCTACGGCAATCGATGCGACCTTTGGGGAGCCTACGAGAGGACCCAGTCACCCAACATATTTTCCCTGATGACATCGGGCACAAGTTAACAAATAGACTGCATTTGATGCCAACAGGGGATCAAGATTATCCTTATATTTGAAGATAGATTGATTGTCAGGGGATTTGTCGTTATTAATTGGCATTTTAGGGCAGGGGCATGTTGATGTATTAGTAGTCTAATTTTGTTAAAGAAAGAATCATTCTGAATAAGGGGAAGACTGGCATAAAATGGTTATTAAGGAACGTATTCAAATGTTTAAAAAAACAGTTTGCTTAGAAAATAATTGTCTAAAAGATATTAGTGTAAAAACATAACGTCCTTATGAAAATCCGCCTAGCTCAACGTTAAAGTAAAGGCCGTGTGGAAGAGGGTATTAAGAGAATTTAATTTAGTTTAAAATTAAAACAACAACGACTATAAAAATGAGTACCTAAGCCGGTAAATGTCCTTTTCCTAAAAACAGATGTAAAAAACCCTTCAATGTCACGAGAAACCTCAATATCTAAAACTGCCAATCTCTTTTCCTTTTCTTAGTCAATAGTAAATTTTGTTACGATGAGCATTACTGGCAAACTGTCGGAAAGCATCTGCTTGATCTTTGTTTCTGAATAAAATGAAGGTATCGTCCACGTAACGACTGTAAAAGAGTGGGTGATAGGCCACAGGGCAATTGACCAGCAATTGCTCTTCTAGGTAACACACAAAAATATTAGCAAGGACTGGGCCCAAAAGGACTGCCCATTGCCATTCCGTCAATTTGAGAATAAGCATTCCCATTAAAACGAAGACAGTGTCCTGCACTGCCAAGCATAACAACTTTCTCAGATTATTTAAACTAAAACCATGAAATAGAATTTCCTCATCAGTAAAAATGTTACTTAAAATAACCTGGATAGTTTCTTCCAAAGGGACGTTGGTAAATAAAGACTCACGTAAAAACTTAGCATAAAAAGGATCAGAATCCTGAGCCAGTATTTTCCTTAAACTCTTGTGAATTTCTGACCGAATGGTTATTCAAAGAAAATTCATCTAGAAGAGGTACTCAAAATTTTGCTAGTTTATAGCTAGGGGGTATCGTAGTATCGGATGATGTTAATATTGGTCTGATGGGAACCCCATCTTTGTGGACTTTTGGCAACCCATATACAACTCCATAGGAACCACCAGTACTCAGAAAAGATTGATATATGCCATTTGGGATAATTTTTTGATCTAATAAAGGCTTTAAAAAGCTGTTAATTTTGTATTCATTTCTAAAAATAGCAGAAAAGTCAGGTTTACCCAGATATTTAAATTTAGTATTATCATTTAAAATGTTTTCTACCTTTATTGTTTATTTGCATTGATAAGATCGTTTTTGCGGTTTTCAGAAAATCTGTACCAAACTAACAGTCTCTCTCTCTCTCTCTCTCTCTCTCTCTCTCTCTCTCTCTCTCTCTCTCTCTCTCTCTCTCTCTCTCTCTCTCTCTCTCTCAAGCGGCACATTCTCTCTTTCAGTGTGACGCACCTAGCCCTTTTTATGCACCTTTTGATACCTCTCTATCAGCAAACAGATTACAATTTTATCTCCCTCTTATCGTACTTTTCCTTGTTAATCACGCCTTTATCTCGAGAGTAATCTATTCACTATGACGTACAGATAAGCAATCATATCGCCCAAGGCTTGCCAATCCTTTCATCACCTGTTAAGCTGCATTCCTCAACAGGTAGGCTACCTTTTGTTTGTCATCAACGACTCGACGATCATGAAGAGAACATTCTCAATCTCTGTGTGAGTGGAAACCATTGCCTAAAATCAGACCCTGTTAACGCATACAAAAATGTTTGAATGCACATTTCTTATGCAGGGAAGAAGTAAATAAGAGGCCTCCATATTTTTATGCATGAAAATGCGCGGGAAATGTATATGGCAGCTAACGCT
>NC_089781.1:66241601-66264101 GCF_040412425.1 Macrobrachium rosenbergii | reverse complement strand
TATTATTATTATTATTATTATTATTATTATTATTATTATTATTATTATTTATTTAATTTTTTATTTATTTTCACGTGTCTGTGTGTGTGCTTATATAGTGATTCGTTTCAAGTTTATCTTTTTTCTGAGAGAAAATTTAATGGAAATATATTTTACTTTCATCACGAATTTCAATAACGACGGCTTTTCATTGATAAGTTGAATAATTGATAACAGGTGCCAAGAATATGAATATAAGCAGGCGACTTCACCAAAAATTTGCGAAAGATAAAGTCATGTAAGGTTTGACTTGTTTTATACATACATATATACATATATATATATATATATATATATATATATATATATATATATATATATATATATATATATATATATATATATATATATATATATTTTATATTATATATATATATATATATATATATATATATATATATATATATATATATATATATATATATATATATATATATATTATCTATATATATATATATATATATATATATATATATATATATGCATATATATATATATATATATAGTATGAATGTAGGTATTTTCAGTCACTACTGTTTGCCGTTTTTGAAGTGTTACGTAGGAGTGCCAGTATTGTTTTCTCATCCTTGTGTCATTTGTTCAGTGCCTTTTGCAGTGTTTCATGTTCCAGTGAAAAGTGTTCAGTTATTCCTTGAGTCCTTGGCACCCCCAGTGCAGACTCGAGTCATATTCTGTGTTTATTTTCCTTTATTGGTGTGTAATGTGTAAATCTCTCTTGCAGAGGGACCTATTTGCAGTAGACTCATCTTAGACTGTGCCTTGACTTTATTCAAGACTCCAGTAGGAGGATCTTCAGGTGTTGCAAGCCCTTTAGCAATCCAATTACCCTATGGTCCAATTGAGAGTCAAAAGACCTCACCAATCAAAAATTTGCAATCTTGGCAGTAGCAAGCTATCTTTGGGAGGCTATGATGTCATCCTTGACAGACTTTAGTTTTACAGAAATCACGACAATCCAGGGGTCCACATTCCCAACTCATTCCTCAGGCACTAGAAATCCTCCACCGCCTTTCCCCCAGTCAAGACTGGCGCCGCCTGGGTACCATAAGGACGTGAAGTTCTTACCAGTGCCACCTGAGTACGATGTACAGTGCCCCCGATCGATTCCCAATCTAATCCCAGTGCCCGTCCCTGCCTCAGTGCTAGTGCCAGGGCCTCAATCAGATCTCCTCCAGGAGATGCCAAACCCTGCCAGTGCCACTTGCATGCACCGGTTCAGTGCCAAGCTCCATCCGGTTCTGACCAACGAGCACAAGAAACCACTGATAGTGTTGGATTTGCCTTAGTACCAGTGCCAGAGTAAGCCCTGGTCTCCATTCAAGGGATCCAACCAGACCCCCTGTTTCTTTCTCCCCGGCCTGGCCTGCTACCAGCGGCCAGTAAGAGAGAGACAGTTCCTTCTTGACCACATTGTTTTTCACCTAAAGGTGTGGCCTCCAACCAGTGCCAGAGCTGGTTTTGATTACCTGTGAGCGTCCATGCCCCCAAACACCACCTCCTCCCCTGTCTCAGTCCTTTGCAGACACAAACGCAAGTCAAGATTCTGCCATCTCTCACTGGCTGTGAACTGCCAAGAGTCATCTTGGTAGAACTGATTGAAGAAGACCCCTGTATCAGCTGTGGCAGCAGCTGACACAGGTGATTACTTCATGTATCTCCAGCCTCGGCCCTCTGATTCCCGGCCTGAGGACCTCTCCAAGTAAGAGAGGTTCATGTGGAATTACCACTGGCATGGGAAATTCCAGGTAGTTACAAAGGCTACTAGAGCCTCCTGTTTAGCACCTGTGCCACCCTTCATGTTTCAAAGGTCTAAGCACCTCTAATCCAGAAGAGGATGTCAAGGCCTCCACTATCTTCTCCGTTCCTCTTGGAACTTTACCCGTGATCCTTCTATTGATCTTCCTTTAAGATTTTATTATCACCACAAAAGTCAAATTAAATTTGGGATATGTATTTCCTCAAAATACATAAATCATTTTGTTATAAAGCAGTAAGAATAACAGAGTGGGAAGTGGCACACCCTTGCACCCATACTTTGGCACAGGGCGTGCGTGTCAGCTCTTCCTGAAGGGATCACGCCCTTTGGGTTCCCTTTCCAGCCCTTGGGGTGAGAGATAGTCCGGGCCATACTTCATAGGTGAAGGATGATAAATTCCTGCATAAAACAATAAATATCTCACTCTATTATCATTGGCTCTTCTGTGCATATCCTTTATGCTTTTATTCACTTATCTATTTTTTGGTGCATCTACTTTTAATGAATCGCATGTCATAAACTCCTACCTTTTTGATTTTTAATGCCACCTTCGTAAATCTGAGAGACATGTCCCGCCCTATTGTATGCAGTCATGCCCCTCACTTGTGTCATTCTGTCCATTTTTCATTTTGTTTTTATTATTTTCTAAGAACTCTATTTTGTCCCAGACCCCTCATCATTTGTCTGCATATCCCGTCATAACACTGAGCAAGCATCTATTTATAGCCTTTGTCCAAGCTATGGGCCGTGAAAGCATAAAATTAGCTTGGTTTAAAGTTAGCGAATTAAAACTCGCGAATATTCTCACTCGCCC
The DNA here is from genome assembly GCF_040412425.1 of Macrobrachium rosenbergii. Taxonomy (NCBI): domain Eukaryota; kingdom Metazoa; phylum Arthropoda; class Malacostraca; order Decapoda; family Palaemonidae; genus Macrobrachium; species Macrobrachium rosenbergii. The sequence goes on along the minus strand of NC_089781.1, from coordinate 66,261,471 downwards.
ACAGATGTCAAAATTCCCCAGTGTAAGTTGTCAACCGTCAACTGTCAAGTTGGCGATCCTTTGAACTGTTAGCTAAGCATTGAGCAATGCGAATTGGGTATCGTCATTACAATATCTCGTAAAGGGGATGACATTTTAAGAAATAGACTCTGTGTTACCATTACACCGCCTCTTCAATGCATACTAACCGCATGCCTCTGTTTATTTAGAATTGAGGAACTCACATGTAAATTAATCCTTACACTTTGTCACCTGCTTCAAAATTACCTTGTCCTTGTAATCTTAAAGTAAGGTATACCATAAATTTGAAGGAAATTAATGTGCCATGTTAAAGTAGTTTAATATTAATGTGTGTCGGAAGTAAAGTAAAGCTTCTTTCCATTTTGTGTTGGGGATAGAGTAAAGTAAAAGTTTTTCCATTTTTTGTTAGGAGAAGAGTAACATAAAGCATCTGTGCCGACTTCTTGAATATCAACATATGCACCCGAATGAAGGTGCGTATGTTCTCTCCGGTGGGGAGGTATTATAAGTACAAGAAATCGCTGCACAGCAGATCCTTAATTTGCCCTTACTTACGGAGAGAAGAATTGTTGCTGCATAGCAGGTACTAGTGGACCTAGATATCAAAACAATTAAAGTAATCAACAGTTCGATCTGTCCCTTTCCTTTACCCGAAACAGACATTTAGATGGCACGGTCGAAAGGGGGCAAAGATGAGAGGCTGGGTGCCACTCCCTTAAGCAGCTTAGTCCAACTAAGCTGCTTAAAATAACCCTTCTAAAGGCAGATTGAGTCAGCTGGATTGTCTTTCCATAGGACACCTGGGGAGATGCAAGCAGATGGTCAAGACACCTGGAAGATAACACATCTTGAGCACAGTCACCATATGGGCCCGGAATCAGGGCCCCTACTCTCAGCAGATGCCTTAAAAGGAGCCAGGATAGGAGGATCTTGGCAGTCAGTCACGGGGCAGTTGGTGGCCAGTATGCAGTTCGGCCGTTAGCAGTTAGCCATACACGCAGGCGAGTGATACAAGATGCTGAGAGGTCACCCTTCCACCCTTCCACCAAGATATCCACACCAGACTCCTGATGTGAACCCAGTACTAGTCATCCTCGAAAGGATCTACCAAGGAATCTGAATATGATGTCACGTGTGTGAATGCCTGCCGTCATTCTATGCCAGAGCCCGCTAACCACCCTCCCTTTAAGGTAAAGTATGAGTGGAGGCCTTTTCAGTCACGACCGTTTGCCCTTTTGAAGTGTTACCGAGTGCCAGTATTGTTTTTTCATCCTATTTGTCATTTGTTCAGTGCCTTTTTGCAGTGTTAAAATGTGTTCCAGTGTAAAGTGTTCAGTTATTGTTTTGAGTCCTTGGCACCATTAGTGCAGACTTTTGAGTCATATTCTGTGTTATATTTTTCCTTTACTGGTGTGTAATGTGTAAATCTTCTTTCAGAGGGACCTATTCACATGGACCAATCTTGGACTGTGCCTTGCCTTTATTCAAGACTCCAGTAGGAGGATCTTCAGGCGTTCAGAGCCCTTTAACAATTCAATTACCCATTTTCCTTTCTAATGCTTTCGTTTGTAAATATAATATTTAATTTATCCTAAAATGTTTATGTAACATTTTCTTTATGAAGTAGAGCCTGTCAGCTCCTAAAATCATCCTTGTCCTTTTGTTTTACGATTTCCATTTACATAAGTCAGATTTTCCAAGGCCAAATAAATAAAGTTTCTGTTGCTGGCCTGTAAAAATCTCTAGAATTCATATAACAACAGGGAAATTATTATATATATATATATATATATATCCATTTTACATTTCTTGTATTTTCAGACTGAGTGGACGGAGTTGGATACAGCCATGGCTAACGACTGGAGGAAATCAGATGGATTGACCGAATCCAGGCTATAACCTTCAGAGAGGCCAGGATGCTGGCGCATCCTTCATTTCACGTTCCTGGATAGCTAAATACATTAAAAGAGATGAACTTTGTTAAAAGAAACTGAAACAAAATCCATATGACTGTCATTGCAAAAAGAGTGAGAATCTTGAAGGCCTGAAGTCCTTCTCAGGAGTCAAAAGACATCATAGCTGAGGCAGTGGGTAGACCAAGAAAGTCTTTACATAAATTGGCGCTTGAACTAGAAACAAAAAGGGAAAGAAGAGAAGTTATAGTGCTGTATATCGTGAGTTGAAAAATCTGGTATCAAGCCATTTCATGTTATCAGCAAGCCCAACATCACTCAGCAACAGAGAGAAGACTGTGCATGGTTTTGTGGTTCATTTCTTTAAAGATTGGGATGAAGCTGACTTTCTCCATGTTGCCGCATCAGATGAATTCTTCATTTACACAGTCAGGAAGCCAAATCATAAAAATGACATCATTTGGGCTGCAAAGTTGATGATATCAGCTGATGACGTGCGCTATCGCCAAGTTGTGAAATTTCCTGAATGTTTGGGAATTTTTTCTGTTTCACAGCCAAACGGTTAATGTGGATCATCAAAGAAAAAGGACAGTCATGGAATGGCGAATACTTCAGAGAAACTGTGCTTATTGGTGGAGTATTTTTCCTCAAAGATCCTGAAATGTGTTATCTGTTGAAGAAGTCACATTTTTGCATGATAAGGCACCATGTTTCAAGGTTCTTCAGACACAGGAGCTGCTTCAAAACAGTGGTATCGATTTCTTCTCGTCAAGTGAATTTCCAGGTAGCTCCCCTGACCTTAATGTGTGTGAAAACATTGGTAGTATCTTAAAGGATCGTGTTGAAGCACGCACAGTGAACTATGATGGTATACCAAGCCTCGACGACCTGCGAAGAGAGGTGACCGAAGTGCTCAGGGAAATGGAGTTTGAGTCTCAGCTTTTTTATGATTTGCTGAAATCATACCCTCAAGAATGCAGGCTGTGGTACAGGCAGATGGAGGCCACACAAAATATTAAATACTCAGAGAGAAACTTAAATAAATACCTGTTCTGAATTACTTTTTGTTTTTGTCCATATCAATTTTAGTTTATGCTGTAGAGGGAGGATATATATATCCATTATATATATATATATATATATATATATATATATATATATATATATATATATATATATATATATATATATATATATATATATACATATATACATATATATAGCATTATATATATATATATATATATATATATAATATATATATATATATATATATATATATATATATATATATATATATATATATATATATATATACATATATATATATATATATATATATATATATATATATATATATATATATATATATATATATATACATATATACATATATATATATATATATATATATATATATATATATATATATAGATGTATATATATATATATATATATATATATATATATATCAGATACATATATATATATACATATATACATATATACATATATATACTGTATATATATATATATATATATATATATATATATATATATATATATATATATATATATATATATATATATATATATATATATATATATATATATATATATGCCAGATATATATGTATATAATCATATAGAGAGTTCAATGTCAGACTGCTCTTCCACATAACACCTTTAGGCTACCTTAGTCTCGTTATTATTCAGCACTTATAACACTAGACTTTGAACTCCCAAATTCCCGAGTGGAAAACTTTTAAACTTTTGACGCGTAAATGAATGTAAATGACCGGTACTGGAAGCCTTCCTTGTTTGCGATCTCAAGTGTTAAATGAAGCTATACTGGGAAATCAAAAGCTCTTACTGTCTGATAAAGATTATTAAAATGTCCCGGTCAATATGGCGTAAGTGATATTTTTTTAGGTTTATTTTTGTTTATAATCGTTTATTTTTATTTTTTCAACTTTCTCTCTCTCTCTGTCTATTTCTCTCTCTCTCCCCGTGATAACATGATAAACTTTGGTAAAGGTGCTAGCAAAACTAGCCATGCCTTTAAAATTAAGAGAAATGGCAGTTAGAGAACCTAGAACGTTGTCTCAAATACTTTTCACTCCTGTAAAGCAAGTATACCTTAGTTTAACCAGACCACTGAGCTGATTAACAGCTCTCCTAGGGCTGGCCCGAAGGATTAGATTTATATTACGTGGCTAAGAACCAATTGGTTACCTAGGAACGGGACCTACAACTTATTGTGGAATCCGAACCACATTATACCGAGAAATGAATTTCTATCACCAGAAATAAAATTCCTCCTATTCTTCATTGGCCGCTCGGAGATTCGAACTCGCTGCCAGCAGGCCCTTCATATTAGCACGTTAAAAAGACATTCATTATATACATGATTTTATCACAAGTATACTCAGTAGAAAAGTGAGATATTTCTAACAATGTCTGATAAATTGTTCCATCAATATAAGGGCAACAAGATTTTTTTTTTTTTTTTTTAGCTACAACAATCAAAAAGCATGCTTTTGGCAACTTAAAACGGCGGTGAAATTGTTTATGATCTTTATACTTGCTATTTTGTTCTCTTTTTATCCTTTTTTCCTCTGGATACCTGTTTTCTTGTTCTCACTCATCAAAGTGAATCGGTGCAGCGGAACAGTAAAAAAGTTAAATCTCATCTTTTTATTTTTTCTGTAAAAGAAAATGATTGAAATGGCTTTGTCTGGCCGTCCGCACTTTTTCTGTCCGCACATTTTGTCCGCACTTTTTCTGTCCTCCCTCAGATGTTAAAAACCACTGAGGCTAGAGGGCTGCAAATTGATATGTTGATCTTCCACCTTCCAATCATCAAACATAACAAATTGCAGCCCTCTAGCCTCAGTACTTTTTTTTTTTTATTTTATTTAAGGTTAAAGTTAGCCAAGACCGTGCATCTGGCAATGCTGTGGGACAAGGCAACCACCGGGCAGTGGCTGATAGTTTCATGGGCCGTGGCTCATACAACATTATACCGAGACCACCGAAAGATAGATCTATTTTCGGTGGCCTTTATTATACGCTGTACAGAAAACTCGATTGGTTCGAAGAAACTTAACCGCATTTTTTTACTTGTTTTATTCATTCATTAAGTTTCATTGTATTGGTAGTTAAAATGGTTACATGAATTACACAGGTCCCTCGTATTCTGTTTCGCTTAAATCGTCGAACATTTATATCTGTGAAATTTTATGGAAAGCACTGCAACAAAAGTTGCTTGATTTTTTTTCTAAGTTGAAAAAATTTTGCATTTTATGACTTCAAATAACATTCCTCTTTCTATATCAGGTTTTACATCCAATGGATGTCTTTTTTACTATATAGAACAGTTATATACAATATTAAACACGCGTGTCTTACTCCAGTGATAATGAAGTCTTTTTTTTTCTATATGATATATTTCCTGTTACATATGTAATAGGCCGATTCTGAGGCCTATACTTTATTTAAGTCTCCGTTTTAAGAACTGAGATTGGTATCTCGCTTTTCCCGAGATACTGTATGATAGCGTGAGCCGACATCATGAGTTATTCCTTGCACTAGCTAAATTCTAAGGTCTACTGGAATAAGATACTACGTACAAAACTAACCCTTTATTGACCCAAAAAACTAACGATAATAACTTCAAAAAAATTACGAAGAATGAAATCGAATAATTCAACATAACTATGAAATTCTTCTAAAAAATAAGGTCCAAACCATAGTCACCAAATTGTTTAAGGAAATACAGAAATAATTCATCTGTCATTGCAAATCATAAAAATGTCAATGAATACATTCAGGTCATTTCATCATTAAATGTCACACCACTCCCTTCCTTGAAGAGGATCGTGAAGGAGGGAGGAAGGAATACTTCGCCATTGCCCTCTGGAAACACAGTTTCAATCTGGGTGTTTTCTTTGTTACCCCGAGCACACAACTATGTCACTAAGATACGGATCCCATTGTCCACTCATTCTCTGAAGAACTCGTATTATATGGGTTTGTCAACGCACATATGAACACACTCTCGTGACATCGTTCGAGGTCAAGGTACGGTAAGACGCCTCTTGCAACTCAGGGCGTCACGAGGTACACGTACTCACACATTCCATTATGGAGTTCTCTTCAAATCCGGATTAATAACCAGATAAACCTTCTCGAAGAGTCTTTTGCTGAAAACGCATTTCCGCTCTACGTGTCTTGTCACCAAGGGTCTCCGAGCACGTTGACTTTTGCTGGAAGCGAAGGAATCATAATTTTCTTACATGCTGTGTATAGTCATATGATTTCTCGAACAGATGATCTCATCTTTTCAAAGGTCACCTTCGTGACCAATTACACATATGTTCTACTATATTATCTTTATTTATATTTTGCTGTTATTCTTTATCCATTTTATTGCAATGGTTTTATTGCACCTTATCACCTGACTTTAAACGTTGGTAAAACTCAATGCATCTTGCAGAGTACTTTTATTGCTAATTGAAATGATCAGTGATTCTCTTTGCCACATTTGTGATTTCAGCAAATATCTGATTTTTTTCTTTACTTCTTCTTACAGAATAATATTTTTCAATGTGCTGCAGTCCTCTTTCCACGCGTTATTTTCTGCTGCTACTTAGAGTTCTATTTTAATGATTTTCCTCAGTTTTTCCCTTAAAACATTTAACTGCTACGAAATGATTTGTAGGTTTCTGTGGCCTTAAATCCTTAGCAATAGGCTACTCTTCAAGATCAAACAACTCTGAAATAATATTGTATATTATTTGCAAGTAATTTGCACATCTATCTAAGGCCTATTGCAATTCAGCATCTAAAGCCAAAGACAACAAGGTCGCACATTCCCTAATGGTGTGTTACCCGATTACAATAGGTCTCTAATGTTAAGTATCAACGATGTTTGTTTTATGACTTCGAGAACGTGAAGACTTCAATCTGTTAGGAGGAAAGTCTCATCGGCAGAGCTGAACTGCCGAATAAATAGCACATTCCCTAATGGTGTGTTACCCGATTACAATAGGTTTTTAATGTTAAGTATCCACGATGTTTGTTTTACGACTTCGAGATCGTGAAGACTTCAATCTGTTAGGAGGAAAGTCTCATCGGCAGAGCTGAACTGCCGTCTAAACTTGAATCCCCTAAATGAATTTTTATCACATCACAGTGATTTTATATACACAAACATCAAGCTACAAATGTCGTTTAACATCCAATTTGCTCTGCCTCGGAAATAATACCGAAGTGGAATTATAATTGATAAGTGGTTCGTCATCTCACATGATCGAACTGCCGAACAATGTGAACCAACGACGTTCAGTGACGCCCTAGACCACCCGGTGATGTGATAAAAATTCATTCATAAAATAGCTACGTGTTTCGAATGCACCAATCGGCTGCCATGGCGGATTGATGACGCTTCGTACAAATACCTGCGTACGACGGTGATTTGTACAGCAGAGTCGATGTCAACCTATACCTCTGTTGATAGCCGGGTGGTCAAGGGCATCCACGGAACATCGTTGGTTCTCTGTGCGGCTGTTCAATCTGTGAGAAGACAAACCACTTATCAGTTATAATTCCCCTTCGATATTATTTCCGAGGTAAAGCGAATTGGTTGTTAATCGACATTTGTAGCTTGATATTTGTATGTATAAAATCACAGTGTGTAATAAAATTTTATATATATATATATATATATATATATATATATATATATATATATATATATATATATATATATATATATATATATATATATATATATATATATATAAAAAACACATGAACGAACGTGAAAAAGGTAAAGAAATGCAACGACGAATAGAAGCGTTATAAGGTCAGTATCGATATAAGTTCGGTAAAGTTGTTTTAAAATATGATTATTATGTGGCAAAGACGGAGAACAGATCGGATGTTTATTATGATTCAGAAGTAAAAGTATGAATGTGAAATTTAAGTGTCATATTGTTTGCTCGTTTCGAGCTACCTCTGTTAAAATTATATATATATATATATATATATATATATATATATATATATATATATATATATATATATATATATATATATATATATATATATATATATATATATATATATTATATATATAAATATTACAAATGTTGTTTAATATTCAATTCACGCTATTTCTGAACATACCCGATGGGAAATTATCCTGAAGTAGCGTGAACTGGATACTAACGACATTTGTAGCTTCATGGTTGTTTATAAATCACGGTGTGATAAAATTTAAATATATATATATTTATATATATATATATATATATATATATATATATATATATATATATATATATATATATATATATATATATATATATATATATATATATATATATATATATATATATATATATATATATATATATATATATATATATATATATATATATATATATATATATATATATATATATATATAGATAGGTAGATAAATAGATAGGTAGATAGATAGATAGATAGGTAGATAGATATTAAATTCATTAAAGGAAAGAGAAACATTGAGCACTCCATTGTTTCTCTTCCTCGTGGATTTTGTCTTTATTTATATATTCATCATGTTCCATATTTTCGTGATTCAGTTACACACACACACATTACACATTGACACACACACACATATATATATATATATATATATATATATATATATATATATATATATATATATATATATATATATATATATGTGTGTGTGTGTGTGTGTGTGTATGTGTGTGTATATGTGTGTGTGTGTGTGTATGTATTTTACAGAGAGAGTGTATTTATAGAAACACGAAGGACTTTGTTCAAATACGACCAACATCCCTTTAATGTAATTACGACATGATATTTTGCGCTGTTCGAAGTGAGTGCAGAAATATCCTGATATATTTTCTCGCATAATGTTATTATTCATTTTAATACGAATTATGTACCAAACAGGTATAAAAGCTTTCCTTTTACTGACGATAATAAAGGTTGCGTGAAATGATTGTGAATGCAATGAATGATATATGAAATCCATTATTTATAAGTTAAACCTAGGTTCTTCACTGATAGTAGGAAATCATACATGATAATAAATGATAGAAGAAAATCATCCATGATAATAAATGTAACGAACTCGAGATTTACACAAACCTCCCATCTAGGATGCATGTATCTTATTTGAGAATTTTATTCCAATGTGGGTCGATTTTAAAAATACAATCACAGGATTCATCGGATGGCTTAAGGTCTTTCTTTATCATCGACGTTCATAACTGGGACTGGCAATCGCTCATATATATATATTTTTTCTTTATGAGGTAAGTTCGTTGAACTTTACTTAAAAAGATGCGAGACATAAAACAGAAATGTTTTTATTTTAAAATACAAATTCCTTGCCTGAAATTCGCTCCTCTCTCTAACTTGGAGTTTGTAATCTATTTCGAGGAATATCAAATATAAAGAGTTTCTGACTTGTTTGTTTATGAATCTTTTGGAATTAATATCTTTGGCAATAAAAGAGGCTAGTTTCATGAGCTATTTAATTTCCGCATATGAAGAGGTAACAGAGTTCAAAACTTTTTTGTCCCAGAGCTGATATAAAGTTACAGGATATCTGAAATTTCACAGTGATTTTACCTCCAAATTCTTCTTTGGTCTTAGACTTGGCCAGAGGGTGTGATTGATCCTGTTTGAAATACGCTGACGCTTTCATGATTTCTTTCTAATTTTATTGTAGAAGAACTTTATTTTTTTTCCGCTGACTCTAACCTGTCTTCAGTTTCCTAAGAGAACTTTGAAGAATCAGACTATTGTTTTTCCTTTCAAGATTTATATTTCTTGATCTCAGGATTCGTAGATATCAGCATTTTCCTTTACAAAATTGTAGATGCAATAGGGTGACCAAAATAAAGCCTCATTATTAATCAGATTAATATCCAGCTGGAAACTAATTTTACACATAAATTTTAGAGGTAAAAATCAATCCAATCCTCTACGAAAGTCAGAAATCTTATATAAAAAAAGGGGGAATCACACGCCAATAGTAATGACAGAAAATCTTAAACAGTTAAAGAAAAACACACCCTCAAGACAATATAATAGGCAAGATCCCTACTTCCAAGACCGAATGAGTACAGCGAATTTTGTTTGCATCCATTATGAACCGGAATACTACACATGGATGAACTGTCGTCGGCTGAAGACAGAGACGAGATGTTTATGGGGATAGCAACCTCACTTTCTGATACTGTCTAATCCATCCTACTTTCAGGCCGCCTCATAACATCTGTCGGGACAAAACTTTTCACGTTTACTTTTCAGATATTAATAGTCCCCACACTTTATTATTCAGTTTGCTTCTTTCTTTACACTACAAGATTATGAATTCTTTTCCTGTCTCTGACTTTCCGGAATCTCATAACTGTTCTTCCTTAAAGAAGCAGTTATTCTTCCTCACTCCTCGCAGCTGGGAGAAAGGGCGCTAGTGACTGGTACAATACATGTACATACACTACTGGGGTCTAAGCGATGACAGGCAGGGCAGCCGATCGAGTCTACAAAGTCTACCCCAAAGCCAAAATCAAAGTCCTTCAAAAGAAGGAATCGTGCTTACCCCATACAAATGGGGAAAAAAAAGCATGTTAAAAGAAGAAGATTCAAGGCAAGTCCCAGCTTTCTTCCCACCCCCTTTTCTTTTTTTCAGGCTTAAACTGGAGAAGGGAACTTGGCTGTTCTTCCCGTTAGCATTTTAGCTTGAAAGTTTAAGTATGTGTTTGTGATTATTTTGTTAAAAGCGGTAGGCTGAAGATTTCTAGTGGGACAAAGGTCAATGAGGGTAATTGCCAAAAGCTGACCAGAGTGTGAATGACAGAGGAGAAAGAAAGCTGAATAACACCAAAGGGCAAAGTTGCTATTTAGAATTTAGATTGTAAAGTGGTCTAGTAAGAGGCTGAACGACGGGAAAACGCCAGGCGTCGCTGGAATTATATGAGATTGCGGTAGGATGGTGAAGTGTGACCAAATGCAGAGCAAAGTATAAAAGATATTATATTTGGATGAGCGAACGCCTACGAAAGAATAGATCAGAGGATTTCTGGTTCTTTTTGGTAGGAATAAAGTGATAGGGAATATTTAAGAATTATCTGAGTTCAATATTAATTAGTATGTCAGGAAAGGGGTATGACATGATTTTGATTGGGAAAGTAAAGCAAATGGCAGATGGACTGCGAAGAAAACAACAGAGTAGATTTAGATTAAGAAGGGGGGTGGGGTTAGTCACCAGGACAGAGTGAATTTTATGAAACAGTTATCAGAGAAATTATAAAAATAAAATATAAGGTGAATATGGCATACAGGTACAACGAAAAAACTTACGATAGAATTGATACAAAGAGAATATGGACATTTTATGGGTAAAGTGAAGCACGCATTAAAAATGTAGGAGGGAGGGTCTCCTTTGGTGCATAGCTGAATAATAGATTAGGATGTCGTAGGCTTCCATTGCTGTTCAATATCTGTATATAGAAAATACATTAAAGTCATTAGATATGTGTAAGTTTTGGATTAGGAAGTGTGAATACTGTACACATTATTATATTAATTATTAACGTGAATAAAACTAGCTGCTAGTGGAAGTATTTGAAACTACGTGCAAGTGGAAAAAATTCTATGGTAAATGTGAACAAGATTAGGCCTACTGGGATGAATGAAATCCGGGAAGATGATGTCATAAATTTCCCTCTGGATTGTGAAAGAGCAGAGGCAGCTGATCTTTGCAGGTACTGGGTCTTATAATATAAGAGATGATGGAAGAATGAAAGAAGACCTTGTTCATTAAAGAGGTGAAGAAAGGAAGTACTCTACTTATGGAAATCAAGGTGGATAATATGTCGGAATGCGTAGCTGAGCAGTCCTCAGTACTAAAGCGAAGTATGCATGTGTCGTTCCGTGGAAGTCGAGTGATTAGGCTTCTGAAGTTTTCATCTTTATTAGCAAGTATGAAAGGGTGAGATTGCTGTCTCGCAGGGACAACAGAACGGATCTGAGCAAAATCAACTACACCCGCGTCGGTGTCAACACACAATCATACGAGCAAATTTTAACCTTGAGTTATGAGACATAAAGTGTGACACACACAACATTAAAATTCACAAATACATTATCTTTTAATAGGATTACAGGATATCAGTTTACTAACAGTTGTAACATAACTCCATTTCCTTTGAATACAATAAACATAATACGGAAAAATTACGAATATGTGCCATCTTGAATCACGTCACGCTACGTGTTCCAGGAGTCATCAAATATTGTGTAAATGTAAACTTTGGCACCGAGTACCCTCTTACTTCACCTTCAGGTTCCTTCCTACTTCGTGATAGAAATAAATTCAGCAGTGGCATATTTCCGTTGTGATTGTTATTTCAATTATGAACATTATACTCTGTTATACACATTAAAATATTGCTTTTCGTGTAGAATGCAAATGAAAGAAACTTTTTCTGAAGACGTTGAAGTAAATATTTTGTGCATTATGTATAACATACGAAGAATGAAAATAGTCAGAAATTCCGATATATGTAAATGAAGTAAAATAGTAAGTTAAGGAGAAAGTATGGATGAAGGAGATTCGTAATGGTTTATTCATATGAAGAGAAAGGGTCTGAAGCATAAAATGTTACGGCCGTTGCCTACGCACACAAATACAAAATGTAACCTACTTTATATTTAAATGATGATTTCCCAAATCTGTTCAGCTACAAACTTGTGTAGTCAGCGAAAGTAATAGTATTAAAAAATAATTTCAATAACCTCAGGGCATAGAGACTAAATTTTTAGATTTGTAGCCTTTAGGTGGTATCATGTCCATGCTACTGGAAATTAGAAAAATAAATTAAATATTTAGTTAGCATTAAATGTTATAACTTTTTTTTAGGGCCAAAATAAGGGAAAAAGATATACAAAAAAAGCCGTATTAATATCATGAGAATATAACATTCGAGTATCTTATTCACTTACGATTAACTTCTTTTTACTCTTCAATTGAGCTCTATAACCTGAATGAAGACATCAAGTTTGTAGTTCCGCTATCTCTCACACTTTCCTTCAACTAAGCAAACGTTCAATAAACTACTTGTTCCTTTCCCATAAAGCCCCATTATTCGTTCCTTTGGGGCCATTATTATGACGAAGGAATCTCTCGAACCCAATATCGAACAGTACATCCCACCCCATTCTCAGGCCATCTGCCTAGCATAATGGCCATGATTATGGCAGCCAGGGAACTGAAAGTCGTTATTTTATTGCATTGCTTTTACGTTTTCCGATCTTTTTTCAATAATGCATTGCACACTTGACAGAATAGCCAACATCTGTGAAATGTAGAATCTATACTTCTTACCCGCTTCGCCATGAGCGCTTCTATGCATTTGTGCGTTTATCAGTAAAAATCTCAGTAGGATGCACTTGAGATTTTAATTGTCTCATCTTTGCTGATGTTATAGATTAGGAAATGTTACCAGCAACAAAGAATTAAAATCGATCATTTTGCCACTTACAACACACACACACACACACACACACACACACACACATATATATATATATATATATATATATATATATATATATATATATATATATATATATATATATATATATATATATATATATATATATATATATATATATATATATATATATATATATGTATATGTATATATATATATATATATATATATATATATTATATATATATATATATATATACAGATATTATATATATATATATATATATATTTATATATATATATATATATATAAATATATATATATAGTATATATATATATATATATATATATATATATATATATATATATATATATATATATATATATATATAAAAATATATATACTGATATATATATATATTATAAATAAATATACATGATATGTGTGTGAAAATGAATGAGAGGCTTGACATTTATATATATATATATATAATATATATATATCCATATAGGATATATATATATATATATGATATATATACATATATATATATATATAGTAGCATATATGGAATATATATTCATGCAATACGCGTTATAGTATATATAGTATTTATATATATATATATATATATATATATATATATATATATATATATATATATATATATATATATATATATATATATACTTACAGATTGGTCCCATTGGGGAATGCAAGGGTTTTTTTTTTTGCTGCCAGAAGGGCCAATGGAGAACACCAAAATATAACAAAAATGAAGGGATGGGTGTTGACTTACCTTATTTTCAACAATTGAATTAGAGAATGGAAGGTTGCTGTTGATGGAAATGAGTCACTGGTTACGTTACAATGAATTTATTTACACATGAAGCAATCAAAAATGAATCTGGAACTGAGGTCCAGCAGGCAATCAAAATAAAAATGGAAATTACGAGGACTTGTATAGCACGTCTCTAATTAGAAAGCATAAGAAGGCTTGAATTAATCTCAGTTAACTGGCTTTTGTGCACAATGGGGAACAGGGATGGGGCTGCTATCCAGACTTTCTTGATTGATCAAAATGGCAGTACTCCTAAGATGATTTGATTCACAAGGCGGGTTGACTGAGTGAAAGAGTAGCAGGTCTCCTGGAAAATGAATCCAGGATTAGTGAGTTCTAGTACAAAGAATTTCTCTTACATAAAAATTATGCACTATGGAGAGTCGAGGAATCAGTCCTTGTTGGTTATTAAATCACTGAATTGGTTAATACTCATGGGGGGAATAATCTTAATGCTGATCAGTGAATTGAATTAAACTGAAGGTTTAGGACAAGCCATGGGATGTTTTGAGTTATGGGCTGCTTTTGTTGGTAGGTTTTGGCTTAACAAAAGGGGTGCCCCCTTTCACTTGTTTAGAGAATGAAAAGTGAATGGTAGGGGGGGTATACAAAAATATAAGAGAGAATTCACTGGAGAGAAACAGAAGTGGCTTGGGGAGCTAATTGTCATTGTACCATGCCTGTATGTGGTTATTGACTGCAAAAATCATCAGCTTGATGCTTTGAGCTCTGACTGCATGTGCAGCTAGGTACGGAGCTTGACTGTCGGACTAAGAGGGAGAATTTGTTGTTTGATGCCACCAGTGGATTCAGAAAATGGAAAAGTCACACAGCCAGCCCTAGCCAGGTACGGAAATGTCGTTTTCGAGTTGGGGAAAATTGTTGTGCTTGCTTCCCAGTCTACGCATTGAGTCATATTAAAAAAGTCACACAGCCAGCAAAAGGGTGCAACATATATATATATATATACAAGATAAGTGATTGCGACGGGGGAATTGGGGAGAAACGTTAAGGTGTGTCTACGCTTCTTGCCCCATTTTGTCCCTGGAAAGTATACGTAGCCGCACCTACAAAACATGAGTTGGATGTTATGAATTCTGAAAAGAAATCTTAGGTTTGAGCTCATTAGTTCAGGATCAGGTGGTCGTTTGGTTCAGGAGGGGTTTGTTGTTGTCATGAATGAAAATGAGAAACAAAAAGGTTTGATGCCACTGATAGCAAATCCAGCATTAACAATTGAAGTCTACTAGGTGTTCATCCAGTTAATGAGTTCTTTATCCTGTAATTTGAAAATACCTGAAAAAATTATCTTGTTATTACCCAGCCTGGTTTGTGTACAGATGTAATACAATTACTAACAGTCCTCTTGTAAATTTCCTTTTTGTTATTAAAGAATTACAAATCAGGTGGGATAATGTATGAAATATTTTGAATAGTTGTTCGGCGGCTTTCTGTTTTCATAGATAGCACATCCAGTTTCAACGGTCAGGTCCTGTTAGTCATTTTATAGGCCTATATAGTTCAAATTAGGTGTTAGTGAGATATATATTCTTTATCCGCTCATATAATATCCTAAGTCCACAATAAAGATTATGATTTTTACGGAGATATATAATAAATATGTTCAGACATATCAGAATGTATACCTGTTCTGTTTTTTATCATTAACTGGAATAGTTAAATTTTATGGTCTATATAGAATATCCGCATAAATAAAGATCAGCTATGAGAATGCTATATAATACAATATAAACTGAGGCGGAAGGTGTGTGTAGCTGTCCGTACAAAAGATATATCATCAATGTTATTAACAATATATTCATATGATATATATATATATATCAATATTAATCATCAAATATGAAGAAATTTGACCCAAGAAACGCGATCTTTGTTTTCCATCGCAAAGGAGCATATAAAACCCTAGAATTTAAATTCTCCTCCTTCTCAAGAAAACGTACCTCCATAACATCAGAGGCCCAAAGCGACACATTCATTTTTGTATATATACCATTGTAACTTCCATTTTTTAGAAAAAAATGTCCAGAAAAATGAAATATCCTCCTGTAAATCTTATGGTCCGACCTCTATATACATGAGTATTTGCCCATTTATTTTAGAAAAATATGTTATCATATATGAAATAATATAATATTTTATATATATATATTATGTTCATATATATATATCTATTATACAGAATACGGATATACATATATATGTTTATCATAAAATACGTATATATATATATATGGATATACAGACAGACAGACGGACAGACAGACGGAAGGAAAGTCATATAAGTGAGTATATAGATATAGTGTGTGTAGATAGATATATGTATAGATGGACAGACAGATATGTAAAGTATACAAGAGGTATATCAGACGCTATCATATATACATACAGACAGATATATATATATATAGAATAAAGTCATACAAGAGGTAGACATATATTTATATATTTTTTTTTTGACAGACAGACAGAAGGTTGCATTTTAGAGTCAACTTACTTAGTAGACAGACAGACAGGGACAGACAGACAGAAGGAAAGTCAATACAAAACTAAAGGGTTCTTTAATTGAGAAAGACAGAAGGAAGGACAGGAGGGAAAGAAGGAAATTAATTATTTGATTTAGAGTCAGAATAATACATTACAGGGAGCTAGATGTACACTAGTCTCTGGCACTTTCAGGTTAGAAATTAGCAATAGACAAAATTAAGAGTGCCACTCAATTAATAATGAGACAGAAAGATAGATCAGGACAAGCAGACAGATGGAAGTCAGAGCACAGGGGATGCCAATGTTCAGACAGCATTCACAGACCTTTCTGTAAGGAAAGTATGGAAAAGAAGCACGGGTCACTGGGTGAACCAAAACACGGTCTAATTATTACATGGAAATGCTGACAAGCAGACAGGAGCAACGTCAGGTTATAAGAGGTGAATTACTGGCAAATTTGAGGGTAGGCAGACAACAGACGGAAAAGGAAAATGAGATGAGAGATAGGAAGGAAAGATAAAGAGGAAGGGTCAGAAGCACAGTACCTTTATTCCTTTAGACAGTAGACTTGTTTGACAGATAGACTGGCTCTCAGACAGAAGGAAAGTCATACAAGAGGGGACCCAGAAGCACTCGGAGTGGCAAGACAGACAGACGGACAAAAGAGCTTGAGCGATACCTCAGAGGTCACACTCAGAAGCATGTCACTGGTTTGGTGTACTGGCTGCATCTATCTTCCGACACAGACATCAGCCCTGTATAGAGGTAGACCAGGTTTTCAGAGTCCCAGCACCAGGTGTCTTGGCTGACAGACGGCGGTTCCTGAAAGTCCATCTTCAGTCAGAGTCACATTCCTGTTAATTCCAGACAGACAGACATTTCAGCCTGGGAACACAGATCCTACAGGGAAGAAGAGGAAAGTTATACAAGAGACAAAACAACTTAAGATTAGTACAGACAGACAGGCTTTAGTGAGGGAAAGTGGTAAACCTAACTCATTTAATGGGCAAAGTTTAATTAACAGGTAAGTGTCTTAAGACAGACAAGTTTGAGCATGAATGAATGCCAATAAGAGGTTGAACATTTGCTATAATAGATATAGACAGATAGACAGATATATAGACATAATATATAGTATATATATAGAGGTAGATATATATATATAGTATATATATAGACAGATATATACATTCAGAAGGATCACCTTTTATCAAGAGGAAAAGTTAGATTACATAGCTTAGAGACAGACAGACAGACGGACAGAAATGAAGAAGCACAGTACTGCATTATAAAAAGAACCTACCTTGAAGGATCCACTTGAAAGAGAACAGACAACAGACGTATATGACAGACAGAAGGAAAGCAGCTGATGGAAGTTGTCATTTTGCCTAGTTCTGCTCTTCAACGATGCAGGGTCAACCACAGAAAAAAAAAGAGATTACTTTATGAAAACACTGACATGGAAAAAATACACTATTTCATCACAACGCAGTCTCTTGGCCTATTCAGCTTTGAAGAGTACTTTCTATATATTAGAACAGAATTTTCCTAGCATAAGGAGAAAAATGTCGAAGAATCAAACAGACGGACAGGAAGAAAAGGGATGCCTTCCACCGACTTGATACATCTCCTTTTATTTAAAAAAATAGACAAATCTTGGACAGGCAAAAAAAACAGATGCATTGCAAGATTTAGAGTCAGAAGATGCGAGTTGCATGGCAGATTTTGTTCTGCATTTATGTAATATACATGTCAAAAATTGAGCTATTCTGATTTAGTTAAATTCTATAATAGGTTGTAGCCCACACCAAACACATTAACATACCAGTTTATTATGGTTAGTATCACAATTTAAAGTAAGATGAACTGGCTGTCGATTTAGACATCCAGCAAACTGAAAGAGCACACAGAAGGCACTCTTGAAGAGGTAAACATGCCTGTTCAAGTCAGTACAATTTAGTATGTGCAGGCAGTTTGAAGGATGGTCATACAAGAGTAATAACTGACCTCGAATGGTTTTGAGTAGACAGACAGACAGACTGACAGACAGACAGAAGGAAATCATACAAATGATAATTTGATAACTTTTTCATGATATTTTGTGTACTCTTTGTCACTAACGTTTGGTTTTTCATTCCTTACGTATGTTTTAATCCTTCCTAATGGTTATTTCTATTGAGATAATTGGTGATTAATCATTACACTTTCGAATAGGTGAAAGTATATGATGAAACAAGGGTCAAATATATAAAGAAATGCGTTGGTTAAAAATCAAATATAGGCCTACTGACCAAAGACAATGAGCAATTTAAGGTTTCAGGTTACAAAGTCTATAACTTGCTGCCATTGAATGATACTCCAAATTTTGACAACAATAGACAAATATTTTGTTATCGAAACAACAATAGATGAGAGTGATTTCAAAAGATACGAACTCTTCAAACCCGTATATATTTTACATTCATATATTCAAAGTAGACATACAGATTTATACCAGACAGACAGAAGGAAAATCGGAAAAATTTTACCCATGATGAGCTGACAGACGTGACTTACGCTTATAGCTGTTGTGATTTTCTATTAAGGATGAGGATCTCAGAAGAACTAGAGGTTACGAAACGAATTCTCTTTTATTTAAAAATGTAATGTAACCTACAAAATTAACTGAACAGAAATTTTCAACTAAAGGAATACTAATTTTTAAATCTGTACGACTTATGAACTTTTCCTGAAAGACAGACAGACGACAGACAGTTCTGAACAGGCAGACAGAATGAAATTCACAAGAGATTGTTTTTGTGAGTATTAGACCATCTACATCAGATTAGAAGGGAAACTTCATCAAGAGGTAGAGTCTGACGCTATTTAGAGCAGACAGACAGACAAGACATGTCAGACAGAAGGAAAGTCATTCGGTAAGTGACTTGACGGCCTTACCTGTGAAATTACGCTGTTTAGCAGTCAAGGTCTCTGTTATACTGTAGATAATTCTATACTCAATGCCCCCTTGCCTGTTAATTCACCTATGAATCTAATTCCTTTAGACGTGTAGGA
>NC_089781.1:66234101-66236601 GCF_040412425.1 Macrobrachium rosenbergii | reverse complement strand
AAAGAGAGTCAGAGTTAGAATATGGACAGTCCAAGTCAGTTGCAGTCGAGCACAGAGTCCAGGGCAGCCACTGCCGCGGAGTGGTGTGAAAGTGTAGCCCCTATCTCGGTAACCGGACTTAGAAATTTTACTGCTGTCTCACGCTTAGTTTCTTTTCTAAGTCTCGGGTCCAGCCGACCTCTCTATGAAGCAGCAAACAACCAAGGTGGAAAATTATAATGCAAATGGGATAATAAAGAACCCTACGTTGTGTATCCATTAAGATCCCAGAAGAATAATTATTGTCTTTAAGTGAAACCAACTTGTACCTGAACAATAAAAGCGCAACACTCCCTCAGTTAATGCTGGCTTTTAGATTAGGCCTAAGAGGAAGGTCTGTATATATATATATATATATATATATATATATATATATATATATATATATATATACTATATATATATATATATATATATATATATATATATATATATTTATATATATATATACAGACCTTCTTGGAAACCTAATCAAATAAACTCGTTGGAGGAGGAAAGGGAGGATTTATTAGCACCCTGGACAGGTAGCCTTGTGCCATTTTAGACACCGCATAGTTCTGCATAAAACCCATTTTTTCGTTTGTCATGGCGTCCCCATCAGTAGGTGGACTTCATTTTCTCAGAATAGCTAGTCTTTGTCGAGCTGACATGGAAATGAACGTGCCGCACTTGAAGTCCGCGCGAACACAGTATTTTCGGCGTAGAAGTTTCTTTTGTGTGTATTTCAGCACTACCTTTCCTTATGCGTAAGTAAAGTGATTTTCAATACTTTTAGCAAAATTTATTGCTGCATCATTGTTATTTGGACTATAGTGATAATTTTCGATGGGAAATAACGGATGGTTGCTCTACATAGACCAACTGCCATTTTGGAATTGCTCATGGCCAAGATGGTTTTGGTACTTTTTCTAATTTTCCATTTTTCATGTTTTCAGGTTTTGCCATGTCGAGAGAATTTCATGAAGGACGAGGACTACAACCAAGCTGCTTTCTGAGGATGACACCAGTGATGTGGGACCCTCTGAGATTGTTATTAAACAGACAGGGTGTCTGATGACCTGCACGACGCCACACGTGGGAGGATGAGGAAGTAGAAGTCACTCATGAAGACTTGGAGAGCGGGTTGGAATGCCTTGCACCCCAGGAGGACAGGCCTTCTACGTCGAGGGCTGCAACGGCTTTGCCCTTCACGCCAAGCTACCGGAGTTACGAAGCAGGAAAATTTGCTATGGTTGGCACTTGAACTTTGTCGTCCCTGGGCATTCAACCGCCTGCAGCAGAAGAGATATCTTCAAGGGATGTCTCATCCCTGATTTGTTCTGTGTTTGAGGTGGGAAGACATCACCGCTACCACAAATGAAGGCCAGGGACGCTCTAGAAAAGCAGCAGAGATGCCATCTTTGCCCTTCCTCCTCTAATGCTGAGATCAAAAATTTTTGTGTAACTGCAGGAGGAACAACCTGCCCCACACCACAGAAGTACACCTGTGAAAAGTGCTCCAATTCCTGGTAAGTGTTCCCAAATTATTATTATTATTGTCTATTGTTTATTTTTTATTATATATTACATTTTAAAACATTTAACATAAGAAATAAAACCTTTTAAGCTAATACATATCATGCTCATTTTACATGAAAAATATTTTGGCACTGGATGGCAGTGTGGTACCATCAAATGTACCTGTTTTATTATTTATAGCTGTCAAATTATTTTATTTTATTTTTCCCATGATTTTTAGATGCTTACAAAATACTTACATAAAATTTCATCCAAATCCATAAAAATTTAGTGGTAGAAAAAATATTTTGTTATACCAAAGTTTTTCTATTGATTTAAAAAAAAAAATGTACATATATTTCTCCTCTTTCCAGATTTTTGCAGTTTTCGAGCTATCACAGCTGGCTGGCAGTCTCAAAGTGGTGCTCAACCCTTCGTCTTTCAAGCCTGCCTCATGTTTCTCAGAATTCTGAACCTCCAGGATACTCTTTTGTAATATAAATGTATGTAATTTAGTTTTGTCTTATTGTCAGATTTTTGAATAAATAGAATTATTGTTTTTATTACTAGAGTTTTTCTCCTACACCAGTAGAAAGAAGAGTACTTGCTCAGTAGTTTAAAAAAAAATTGGTCTCATACGACCCGAGTAGTCGACGGGCAATGTTCGTGTGTCTAAAAGTACACTACCCTACCTGTCGTGTGACAGGTTTCCGAGGCTACCTGTCCAGGGTTAATTTACTGCCAGAATGGCCAACAGAGCACTCCAATCCATAAACAAGAGGCTGGTGAAAATTAAGAACTTACCTTAGATTCTTCCTTGAATTACATTGAATTTAGGTCGCTGAATTGAAATTCTATTGGCCTTTAATCAAAGGAGTTTTATTACAGAACGAGGTAAATATATGAGGGCAAAATGCCTTTCATTCCGACCACGCATAAATCACGCCTGTTGACAATTCTGCAA
>NC_089781.1:66209101-66229101 GCF_040412425.1 Macrobrachium rosenbergii | reverse complement strand
TAATAACAATAATAATAATAATAATAATATGTATAATAATAATAATAATAATAATATGTGTAATAATATGAGGCCGTGGCAGAGTGTTTGGCTGTGTGAGACTGGTTAAATAACTTACTAGGGCTGGTCAGTGGTGGATGATTGGCCCGCTCTCCTCAGTGTTTGCCAGGAAAGGATTTTCTACACAATTTCCTCAGTCTACTCAACTGTAAATGAGTACCTATTCCCGATGGGGTGAGGTCAGCTATGATTAAATAAGCAAACTTAGCAATGATGGAAGAAATGAAAAGATAAACGACAACGATGTAAATGGGACCTATAGCAACAGTGCTTCTTCAAGGCAGTCACTTACAGCCCAATCGAGGAGGACAGTGGGTGCGGAGGTCGTCCTTACAGGAACTAACCTGCAACGACATAACCAGAAACCGAGACTGGAGCTACAGAGGCAAACCAGAAGGGGAAATGGACAAGAAGAAAATAATGCGTATGGAGATGCTACATCAGAAGCAATCCAACAGAAAGAGGATACAGAAGAAGACTGGTCAACATCTGGAATGAGAGAAATAACACCCCTCCAACAGAACAGAGGCTAGCAGACCAAGTAAGGAACATAAAGAAAAAGAACTGGCTCTCTACAACAGATAGAGAGGAAGTGGAAAGAAAAATAACACCCAGCAAAAAATGCAAGAAGACAAACTAAAAGACAATGACACAGAAAATGACAGGAATGATGAGCTACCAAACAACGACAGACAAGGAAAAACCGAAGATGTAGCAGAGAGGTCGGAGTGTGTGGAAAAGATCAGACAATGGATGAATCCAGATGCAATAAGAACAGATCCCCTCCATGAAGCCACCATTTTAACTAAGGAGAAAACAAGTTAATGAAATAATGAGACTAATACCACCACCAGTATCACAAACCAATAACCTGGCATATGCAGGAGCACGACTAGTAGTAAAACTCACTGAGATACAAACACCAACACCAACATCACAACCAATCCAGTAGAAACCAAAACAAATCATGGCGGTGAGATCTGAATTGAGTAAACTGAAAGAGATGTCAGAAAAGATGCTAAGAAGCAGGAAAACGAGAGGAACTGAATGAGAAATACAAAGTACAGGAAAAGGGACTAAACAACACAAGAGAGGATATAAAACAGAGGCTCAAAGCCGAAGCACATAAGGTCCAACGGTACATGATTAGGAATAAAGGATATCAACAGAAAGACTCTTTGGAACCAACTAGAAAAAGTCTATCACATTTCTTCGCGGAAGACAACCACCAGAAATTTCTTAGGTGAACCAAGTAAGAGACCCTGGGAAAACATGGAACTTAATCTGGTATCACTAACAAACATGCAACATGGCTCCAGAAGGAGTCAAGGCAGAAGAAATGAGAGAATAAAACAAAAGATTCACCGAGATCATGAGACACAGTCAAACTAACTTCAAGAAAATGCCCAACTAGAGAGCCCCAGGTCCCAATGAAGTCCATGGATACTGGCTCAAAACTTCAAGACCCTACACCCATGAATAGCAGAACAACTCCAGCATTGTATCACAAACCACCATGCATCCAAATGGATGACTACAGGGAGAAAATCCTTAGTACAGAGAGACAAGAACAAGGGGAAATATAGCAAGTAACTACAGGCCTATCACCTACCTGCCTACCAATAATGTGAAGTTACTAACAGGTATCATCAGTGTAAGGCTATGCAACTACCTAGAGGAAACAAACACCTTCTCCCACCAACAGAAAGGCTGCAGAAGGAAGTGTAGGGTCACAAAAGACCAGCTCCTGATAGGAAAAATGGTAATGAAGAATAGTAGAGAAAGGCCTTGCCTAAGCATATTTCCCAAGATTGACACAAGAAAACCTTTGACATGATGCTGCACACGTGGCTAATGAATGTCTGAACGAGATGAATATGGGGCAGAAAACACCATAAGCTTCTAAAAAATACAATGCACAACTAGATACCAATTTCTAGCTCTGGGATAAGATTAGCAGAGAGTTAACACCAGGAGAGGATCTGTCAAGGCGACCCACTGTCCACATGACTCTTCGTAATAGCCTTGATTATGACAAAAAAATACTACAGAAGATGATGTTGGGTGCCAACTCAGAAAGGCAACAAGATTAACCATCTGATGTTCATGACGACATCAAGCTGTATGGTAAGAGCACAAGAAATAGATGCCTAATCCAGACTGTAAGGACTGTATCTGGGGACATAAGATTGGAGTTTGGAATAGAAAAATGCACGCGAGGTCATCACACAAAAGGCAAAGTAACAAGGACTGAGAAGGGATAAAGCTACAGATGGGAATTGCATCAAAAACATTGATGAGACGGATACAATACCTGAATAATAGGGAGAGGATCCATAGAAATATCAAAGGATGAAAGACACAATCGGAAGAATATATGCAGAGACTTCAAGGCTATACTCAAGTCAAAACTCAATGCCGAAAACATGACAAAAGACAGAAACACATGGGGAGGACCAGTAATCAGATACAGAGCAGGAGTATTGGAGTGGATGAAGGCTGAAGTCCGCAGCATTGACCAGAAAACTAGGAAACACATGACAATACCAAAAGCACTACACCCAAGGCAAATGCAGACAGACTATACATAACACGAAAGGAAGGAAATGAAGCTACAGCGTAAGGATTCTGCGTCAACATCGAGAGCAGGTACTGAGGCAATATCTGAAAACCAGCGAGAGAAGACAGTGGCTAGAGTGCATGGGAAGAAGGACTGATAAAAACGGGCAAAGACCAAAAATATGCAGAGACAGGAGGGAATGAAAAACAGAACAGAGGAATGGCACAACAAACCAATGCACGGACAGTACATAAGACAGACTATATATATATATATATATATATATATATATATATATATATATATATATATATATATATATATATATATATATATGCTATATATATATACTAATAATGTGTGTGTGTGTGTGTGTGTGTGTGTGTGTGTGTGTGTGTGTGTGTGTGTGTGTGTGTGTGTGTTTTTATAGTTATTCCAATTATTATATTTTGAAGTTAAAGTGTCTATACATATGTAATTAATAAAAAATCAAATTAAATTTTCTGTTAACAAAAACCATTTTACCAGTATTGAGAGAATAAATGTTGGTCTGCTCGTTCGAAACTCTTGAGCAGTTTCTGGAAAGAAAAATCATAGCGTCCGGAACAGGGGAGAAGAATTGGTTTGTATGTTGCAGAAAGTGAAAGAAAAACTGCGTACAAACACGATTTGAAAGGTAAAAGTTTTTCTTCCATTTTCTTCCTGGTGGACGCTCACGAGATCCTTTACTAATATAAAAAGTTTATTAACTATCTTTTCCCATATTTTTTCTTAAATGATACTTCATAACATTTTAACGAGAATGGCATTGTTACATTTACATGTCTTTCGTTAATTTTGTTCTTTGTTAACAATAATGACACAAACTTAAAAAAAGAAACAATGCTTATGTCGATTAAAGGATTAGTTTCATATTATGCTGTTGCTGTATACAGGAATAAATATTAAATTTACTCTAAGACAAGGAAACCTCTTTAAGAATTATATACAGTACTTATTTTGGGTTCAAGAATTATAGACGTGGAGGATATATAACAATAATCCTAGTGTAAATGCGCCATTTCCAAAATCGTCACTCAAACTTCTCTGGGCAAAAAAAAAAGTCTTAATTTTAATCCTAAGATACACATTTATCTTTATTTAAGATTTTACGTTCACCTGATAAACTCAAAGTGGTGATCGTAAACCGACATAATTATATGAAACCCCATCCTGAAAATTATTTTGAAGAAAAAATTTCAGTGATATTTCATAATAATATAAGATAATAGCTGAGTTAAACTCGGTACAGAAAATCTTGTCGAAAAGACATAAAAGACACAGAATAAGGTTTTACAGAAAAATGTTATTAGGACCAAGATTTCATTCTCATCATCTTCGTGAATATTGGCAACAATTTCAGGCGGAAAAATTTGTTCCTATGATAATGTATTTTTCATTTTATTTTTATTGTAAAATTCTAAAATAATTGAAATTGTAAGTATAATGTATGTTTTGCTCCTACTGATAAAACTGGAAATTCTGGTGATGAAAATCACAAGGAAGATTCATTAATTTCATTAATTATGCTTTTTTAATAAAGAGTTTTACTTTAATAGGTCATGAAACAGTATAATCAAATACACAGCTGGTATGCTATACCATGAGGTTCAGCTCTTATTCTTGGTTTTGTCGTAGCGTTAGAGCGCTGATGTGATAAAAGTTGTATAAGTTCATTTTCCAGATTCATTGAAATATTCCATTGAATACTTTTGGCATTTTCATCGGCTGGCATAAAAATTAACTTAAGTACCATCGTCCTCTTAACCCTGAAAATCTTCCTTTTAAGACTCATAAATCGTAGACATATTTAAAGGTGATTAATTATACAATATATATATATATATATATATATATGTATATATATATATATAACTCATATATATATATACATACTATATATATATATATATATATATATATATATATATATATATATATATATATATATATATACTAACTATATATATATATATATATATATATATATATATATATATATATATATATATATATATATATATATATTTATATATATATATATATATATATATATATATATATATATATATATACTATATATATATATATATATATATATATATATATATATATATATATATATATATCTTTCACTATATATACTATATATATAAGCATCGTAGTATACCGCTTTGGCCTTATCGCGCAAGGCCAATGTTACCAATCTGTATTTTCATTGGTAAAACTTTATACTTGCTGAAGAATGATAGAAAAACCAGAAGAAATAAACAGAACAAACATTTCCAGAAACTTAAGAGATTTCTCTTTTCCCTTCAGGAAGATATATAGCCCGAATTACTTGGAACAATGAACATTCCTTCTCAGCTAGTTCTTATCTACACACAAACATAAGAAACTTATGAAGAGTTCATTAATTATTGAGAGAAGAGAGAGAGAGAGAGAGAGAGAGACAAATGATAAATTTCATACTTTATGAAGCAATTAGATCCTGATCAAAGAGAACATTAGTGGGACTCTGATAATCATTATAATATTTAGTTACACTATCATATTTCCAGTTAATCAGAAATTGAAAGCTGGACTTCACCCTGAAAGCTTTATTCTTCCTAACCATATATATATATATATATATATATATATATATATATATATATATATATATATATATATATATATATATATATATATATATATATATATACATACAACATACACATACACACACACACACACACACACACACACATATATATATATATATATATATATATATATATATATATATATATATATATATATATATATATATATACATATGATTAGAAGAATGCTTTTCAGGGTGGTCAACAATTTCTGATTAATGCAGGAGGAAAACGATAGTATAACTAAATCTTATAATGATTATCACAGTTCTTTAATCTTATAGGGATTATCAGAGTGCCACTACACGCACACACACACACATATATATATATACCAAGTAGTTCAAAATTAGAGCCCTCCCTCCACAGAACAAATGAAAAGTTTGAAGTTTTCTGTTATAACCTATCTCCAACTACATTAATTTAAGTTTCTATTAAGCGATTTTTTATTTTACATTTCTTGTATTTTCAGACTGAGTGAGAGGTATAAGTCTTTGCTGAGTAGGCTGTACTGATTTTTTCCCGTCGTGAGCGGGGAAATTGTACTTAGCCTCGGCAATGACCCACCTCCGCCATGACAGTTCATTGGTACGTTTGGAACATGCAGCTCTTGATAGCTCAGTGGGTAGCGTCTACTGGAGTCGTTGAATAGGTTTCGTGTCAAGGGTTCGGTCCCGACGATACCAATTCATTTATCACTTATATAAATTCCCCTTCGGCGACAATTCTCCATCGGAGATATTCCTGAGGTAGCGTGAATTTGATATTAAGCGACATTTGTAGCTTCATGATTGTATATAAATCACGGTGTGATAAAAAATTTCATAATAAGAGCTGCGTGTTCCAAACGCACCAATGAACTGTCATGGCGGAGGTGGGTCATTGTCGGAAAGCTAATTACATTTCCCCTCTCACGACAGGAAAAATCAGTACAGCCTACTCAGCAAGACTCATACCTCCTTGATAGCTCAGTGGGTAGAGTCTGGAGTAAAGCTGAATAGTTTTAAATTAATCAGGGTTCGTGTCGATGATACCAATTCATTTATCACTTATATAAATTCCCCTTCGGCGACAATTCTCCATCAGAGATATTCCCAAGGTAGTGTGAATTTTTTATTAAGTGACATTTGTAGCTTCATGATTGTATATAAATCACGTTGTGATAAAAAATTTCATGATAAGAGCTGCGTTGTTCCAAACGTACCAAAGAACTGTCATGGAGGAGGTGGGTCATTGCTGAGGCTAAAGTACAATTTCCCCACTCACAGCGGGAAAATCCCAATTTTACCACAACCTGCACGGCAAAGACTTATGCCTCTCTTGATGGCTTTCAGTGGTAGCGTCTATGGAAGTCGTTGAATAGGTTTTCGTGTCAAGGTTCGTGTCCCGATGATGCAATTCATTCATCATATATAAATTTTATCAGACAATTCATCGGAGATATTCCGAGGTAGCGTGGTGTGATATTAAGCGACATTTGTAGCTTCATGATTGTATATAAATCACGGTGTGATAAAAAATTTCATATGCGCTGCATGTTCCAAATGTACCAAAGAACTGTCATGGAGGAGGTGGATCATTGCCGAGGCTAAGAACAGTTTCCCTGCTCACGACGGGAAAAAATCAGTACAGTCTACTCGGCAAAGACATACCTCTCTGGATAGCTCAGTGGGTAGCGTCTACTGGAGTCGCTGAATAGGTTTCGTGTCAAGGGTTCGTGTCCTGACGATACCAGATTTCATTTATCATATATGAATTCCCCCCTTCGGTATGAATTCTCCATCAGAGATATTCTGAGTAAACGTAAATTTGATATTAGCGACATTTATGAAAACTACGATTGTATATAAATCACGATTGTGATCAAGAAATTTCATATATATATATATAAATATATATATATATATATATATATATGTATATATATATATATATATATATATATATACTTACTATATATATATGTATGTGTATATATATATATATATGTATATATATATATAAAATATATATATATATATATATATATATATATTTATATATATATATATATATATATATATATATATATATATATATATATATATATATATATATATATATATATATATATATATATATATATATATATATATATACCATATATATATATATATATATACTATACTATATATATATATATATATACTATACACACATACTTTTTACACACACACACACACACACACACACACACACATATATATATATATATATATATATATATATATATATATATATATATATATATATATATATATATATATATATATATATGCTTAGCAATATTGTGATATTATTATTAAACAATGTGTCTTCAGCTGTCTTCAATGGCTAACAATGTGTGTTTAGAGAAAAATATGCTTTCTCAGGGTGAAAAATGTGGGAAAAATTATAGTATAACTAAATCTTACAAAGAATATCAGAATTACTTTTCACACACACACTCACACATATATATATATATATATATATATATATATATATATACTTTACATATATATATATATATATATATATATATATATATATATCATTCCCATTAACACCAACAAACACAATATCAATCTTCCTAGAAATGGCCCGATAGACCCCGTTGTCAAGAAGGATAGATGTAATCCGACGAACTCTGTGAAGACACCTGGCAGCCACCAACTGCTCGCTGGAACACAGTCATCAACACCAGATGAATTACAGGAGAAACGCCAAACAGCACGTCTGATGTTATGCAGGAAAGATCCTGGAAGACTTTGGTTGGCTATCCCACCATCCTTCAGTTGATGAGGCCAACAGGCAAGGAATACCTGCTGTTCCGACAAAGACTCTATGTTGCTAAAACTGTCGAAAACCTGACTCGCTGCTAGGCTAAATTCGACTAACTCTGTGTAAAACAAGGCGACAGACATCCAACTCACCACATATAAACAAACACAGGAGGAGAGAGATAAAACAAGGAACACTCGAAATAAGATTGCTCCTCAAACCACCAAACCCCCTCCACAAAAAAATATATATACAGTATGTGTGTATATATATATATATATATATATATATATATATATATATATATATATATATATATATATATATATATATATATATATATACACACACATACTTGTATATCACACACACACACACACACACACACACACACACACATATATATATATATATATATATATATATATATATATATATATATATATATATATATATAACTATAACTATATATATATATATATGTATATATATATATATATATATATATATTAAACTTCTGAACTATGGTTTTAGCGTAAGTTTCTGGTCTCATTACTAGAAGCGCTTTCCTTCAAAAATCAGTACTCCTCTTCCCAACTCCTATAAGTTTCAGGAACAAATTCTATTACAGGACTCTGATTTATTTATGGTTAGTTTGGACGCAGGATTATTGTTCACTAACGTCCCTGTGGGGGAGACGATAGAAATTATTTTAGATAAGACTTTTGTTGATAATGACACCAGGTTCCATAATTTTACCCGAGTTCTTTTTAAACAACTCTTAGAATTGTCCGTGCTGGACACGGCTTTTATTATTAATTGTAGTGTTTATAAACAGGTCGAGGGGATGGCCATGGGTTCCCCACTTGGTCCCACCTTTGACTAATTTCTTCATGTGCTCCCTGGAGGAGCGCCTTATGGAGGACTGTCCCCTTAGTTTTTTGCCTTTGTTTTATCGGAGATACGTCGACGATACCTTCGTTTATTCCGACGCCAGACACAGATTCCCGAATCCTTGTACAGATTCGTCAACGAACTCGTCAACGAACAGCACCCTAACATTAAATTCACCTTGGAGAAAGAAACTGATAATAAACTTCCCTTTCTTGATACAATGATATCCAGGGATATCACTGGCTTTATTACAGGTGTTTTCCGGAAGACAGCTTTTACTGGACCAGGTATGAGTTTTCATTTTTTTTTTTTTTTTACTTTAAATCAAATGCTATTTCTACCCTCCTCCACAGGGCGTTTTCCCATACCTCCAATTGGTCCTTATTTCACGAAGCAATAATTTTTTAACTAGCTATTTTAAACAAAATTATTACCCAATTAATCTTTTTTACAAACAACAGAAATGTGGAGTAAGAGAGTTTCCTTACCAGTGCTGACTGCCCAAAAATGACATTTTATGCGAGTTTCCCCTTTCTACACGACGACCACTTTCGTAAGAACTGCATTTCCCTAATTCAGAAAAAGTTTCCTGCTTTAAATGTTAAATTAATTCAAGATCCTCTATCCATTGGTTCATTCATTTTTTACAGTCAAGGAAGTTCCTCTTTTGGCGAGTCGGTAGAGTTGTCGGCTAGCACTCTGCTAGGCCCGAGTTCGTGTCTCCGGCCGGCCAATGAAGAATTAGAGGAGTTTATTTCTGGTGATAGAAATTCATTTCTCGGTATAATGTGGTTCGGATTCCACAATAAACTGTAGGTCCCTTTGCTAGGTAACCAATTGGTTCTTAGCCACGTAAAATAAATCTAATCCTTCGGGCCAGCCCTAGGAGAGCTGTTAATCAGCTCAGTGGTCTGGTTAAACTAAGGTATACTTGCAGTCGAGGATCGTCTCCAGCCCCTCTTCGTTTCAATATTGTACATAAATACACTTGTCCGCGATGTAATCACTGGAACATATGTAGGATATGCAGGAGGCTGTTGAGGGTACGAATTGACTCTCATAGAAACAAGCTATCATTACAGGATACCAAATTATCAGATCCCGGGCCTCTAACATCAAGTATGCTGTACAGTGCAAACAAGTATCAGAGATGAAGATTTTTTCAATAGTAGGGCGGGTCTCCAACCATCACGATCTAACTATCCTATAGTCTATTATTATAAAGAGAACTGGTCCCTCGTTAAATACTCAGCTGTCGTCAACTCAGTTATATGTTGCCCAGCTTTTCCTTTATGCATATTTTTTGTCTTTTGTGATCCTTTTTTTTCACTCTCTCTCTTGTTTTATGTTCATTTATATACCTAATTTTAACGCTGCATTGCCATTATTTTTTTTACTTTAAATATTTTAATTTTTGGAATATTTTTATACCGTGATTCTATCTGTGGTGCAAATTATTATTTTTTTTTTTCAGCCTTAAATAAGCTTGTATGAATGGAAGTCTTCGTTTCCCTTATTTCATGAGATGTGTATATTTTATTAGTGGCTTCTCCTTGTGTGTGTATATATATGTATATATATATATATATATATATATATATATATATAACATATATATATATATATATATATATATATATATATATATATATATATAAAAGATAAGTTCACTATCATTGCCGTTCCAAGCTATAAAGGCTTAACTTTTATTCATGGCGAAGGTAAGAGCACTGATCATATGATTCCTTTTAGGTGAAAGTTTATTTTAAGTTAAAGTATTTAAATAAATATTCATAATTTTTCATGAATTTCTATGTAAAAAATATCATGCTCCCAAGAGTACTCTTATACCTATATCATGATTTGGTTATGTGGATGACATTTTGGCCGCTATAAATCCATCTAGGTGCAAATAGCTAGTTGAAATTATTCTGAATACAAAAGTCTCTTCTATTAAGTTCACTCTAGAAATGGAAAAAAGATAATTGCTTACCCTCTTTAGTCACCGTGAGCCTTTCCTGTTAAATCTAAGGATCTGAGTAAATTTCCCGAAATCAGTTGTCCATAACTCAGTTTCTCGGATTCAACTGATCGGAAAATTATTTTTCGTTACATCAAATAATCCAGTGTCAGTGGTTAGAAAGGAAAGTGATCAAAAGCTGGTTAGCTAGCCAATAACACAAAGACCGCAAAATCTATGGTTTAACTATTAAAAACTTTCTCAGAACTAATTTTTCTACTTTATAATTCATTTTCTGCTGCTGTGGAAACACACAAGCTGTTCTTAGAATGATGGAGAGTGGAAATGTGCTGATGATCCGTAGCAATAATGATGGAGTTTGAATTTGCTGTTAATAAACACCGCAGAAAAAAATTTCGCTGTCTGAAATAACGTGGATATTTTTTTACTTTTATCACACCCTCCATTAAAAAATCTAGAGTTCACGATAAAATGCTCGTCTGGTATCCACAAAATCATTCATCTTAGTATCCTTTCTAAAACGAGCTGCTGGTGGACAATTTTCTAGTATAAGCGGACTGGACTTCATCTGTTGGTGATATTAAACCGACTGGAAATATTTGTTACAAATTTCATGAAACCAACAACGATGAAAATGTTTGAAGAACAAACAATTTACCTAACCGCGGTATATTTTTCAGCGTTCACTTTCTTACTCAGCTAATGTATCATCTAATAAAGGAAGGACCTCTTTAAATAATGAATTTTTTATTAATTTTTCATTGATACTATTTTATTAATTTTTATTGTGAAATTAGTGCGATGTTGAAAAATAATTAAATTATTTAGTTTTGGTTAGAAACATTGTTCGACGATTTCGAACAACTTATTTTGAAATAACTGATATTCGATCATATAACCTACATACAAAATAGGTTTCAGAAAATGAATTCGATTATCTGGTTTTCGGCACACCAATTTCAAGGATTCTACCAGATAACTAAGCCGTTCAAATAAGGAACATCAAATTCTTCAATGTTCATGGCAGCATCACGTGTTTCACTGCCGTCTGTGTTGGGAAATTACCGTTAAGTCGATATCCCTCGCTGTACATAGCGATAATTACTTAATCATTATATTCGTATCCATTGCCTAATGAATGATAATCATTCGTGAAGACATCAAAAGGCATGATAATGAAAGAGAAATTTGCGTCCCCTGAAATCTGAGTAATTTCCTAAATTTCCACGAAAAGATTGTCAAGGTGCATAACATTTTCTTTTGCAATGATGAGGGACAATTATAAACAACTGACTATTAGCAGTTAAATTCGAAGATGGAAGAAAACTTGGAATTTTAACAACTATTTTTATCAGTCTGATGATACCTTCTTTAAATTCGGACGAATATTCATTCCCATTGTCAATAGCATTTTATTTGTTTACGTATTAAAAATTTTGCTGTATTTTCTTATTTAAATGAATAAATAAAAAAATATTTTGTGGTTGTCCTTCACCTTTAAATCTATCTCTTCCAGTAAATTAACTTCATTCATGCCACAGTTAAAAAACCGATTCGCAATCTTTTCCTTGACTAAAAAAAGTTTTAAAAAACCCCGAAAACATTCCAGCCCTTGAGATAATTTTGTTAATTTTATGGCGTCTAATATTTTTATTATTTCACATTATGAATCATAGGATTTCTAAAAAGAGATCAAATTCTATATCCTTTTCACCTGTGGCGGTTTTGCTGGTCTACTGTATATTCTGACTCTGAAATATCCGTTACGCAGTTGCAGCTGCAGCGGAGAGGGTACTGATCCCAGTTGACGTTCAATAACTAACAGGAGCCAAGCCCGATAGGCACCGTATGTCCCCTGTTCCCAGAGTTGCACGTTGATAATGTAGTGGAAGCAAAGCAGTGCTGCCAGGAGTGCAATGCTGGTAGCATAACAAACAAGGTCATCGAGTCAAAGGAGAACAAGTAAATTGCAGGAAATCCGTAAATAAAAAAAAAAAAAAAAGATAGGCGGCTAATAATGAATACCAGGCATTAAATACTATATGCGTAATTAAGATTGAGAAAACGTTCAAATAAAAGATAGAATGCTACGCATGGATAACGAATCAGCGACATTTACCTGAAATTATCTTTCTGTTGTATCATAATAGAATATATCAAAGACAGCATTTTCATGCCTGTATTTGATTTGATATAATTAATGACAATCCGGCAATGAGGACAGCACTGGGGCACTTTCAGCTTTTCAGTTCTCACGACAGCAAAAAGAGGGAG
Source organism: Macrobrachium rosenbergii (assembly GCF_040412425.1). Classification (NCBI taxonomy): domain Eukaryota; kingdom Metazoa; phylum Arthropoda; class Malacostraca; order Decapoda; family Palaemonidae; genus Macrobrachium; species Macrobrachium rosenbergii. The sequence continues at coordinate 66,215,846 of NC_089781.1, read as the reverse complement.
TTAGAGTGGGTGGAAGAAAGCAAAGTGGGAATGTAGGTAAAGGAGAAGGCAGCTAGGGGGACGAAGGGCCGCTGCAACCTTTAGCAATTCCAGCACTGCTCAACAAGAGGATAACCCCTTACAGGGTTTTTGTCTGCACTGATCTGTTTTTCACCAAGCAGAAAATGAGTATGGTCATGCCGGTAAATTTGTTTTCTTTGCAGACTCTTCAGTTGAAGACAAACGTTTAACTGAAGTTCTTTACACTTACATATACTTACACCTCTTATTATATACGAATTTATACAAAGTGCTAGTTCCTAAGGATTGTAAAAGTGCCAATTTCAACAATTAACGACCAGCCTTGGTCATTTTCTGGCTATCTAAGTTTCTGAATAGTTAATATCAAGTCAACAAATAAGTACTGTGACTCTAGACAGCTGTTTCGGGACTATTAGTATGGCTACATAAAACAATTAAACATATTAAAAATAATGCAGACAATTAATTGTTTTTAAATTGGTTTTAATTTTGCTTTTGCCACGAAGATCATACAACCGTTTCAGTAACTAGGTGTTGGAGGCTACATAAATAAATCTCATTCACAGCCAGCTAAACAATTATCAACACAGGGATGCGTGAATGTTTAAACCTTGGTGCTCAGATATGTGTGGTTGCAATTACACCTAACAGAACATATTTTGATAATAATGTGTAAACATATAGTTAAAGAGTTTGCACATGAGTCTGCCTTATGTATGGCTGATTGTCAACAAGGAAAAAGGAATAGGTATGGTTTGTAAGTTGAATGCAAAAGAAATAGAAGAAGTCTGTATAAATGCATTTTGATAAGTGTTGATTGCTGGAATTGAAGACAAAAGAGTCTTTTAGATTATGTGTCAGTTACAGTGACCATTGTGAAGATTTAAACACGAAACAAAAGAAAGCTCATCCTAAATAATGCAGTAGTCGTGAGGTTTAATAAACATTTAGAAATAACTGTGAACATAATTGAAGGCGCAAGAACAACAATTGGAAAGCTACGGAATGGAAATTCCCATAATTTGCTGGAATTGTGAATGAGATGCTGAGGCAAGACACTGATATCTTAATTGCGTAATTGTTGAGTTTCTATAAATGAAAGTGAAAGGATTTTTGTTTGTTTGCATTTTCCTCAGGGAGAGCTTTTTAAAGGAAAACTGCAAGTTATTATAATGCTTGAAAGTTATAACATTTGTATACTAGTTATAAAAGAAGAAGTAAGCTGAAGGTACTGTTATGTATAAAAATTAAACTTAGCTGTTTGGCCCAGAAGTACAGAATACTTCCTTATTGTCTTTCACACTGGGTATTTCAGTTAAACTCTTGTGGATAGTTTTGTTTCCAATAAATAAATAAATTCTGAAAGAAATGATAAAACGGTATTCCTAAGGTTTTTATAAAAAGAATATGGAACCACCTCTAGATGCAACACTCCTTTGGATTTTTGTTTCTAGTTTTAGCGGTCGATTTAAATTTAGCTAAAATATTCAAATCAAATTGAAGTTTCTTGTATTGAATTCCTGGATGTGCTGATTGGTTCAGCATATTTCAATCCATGTAAACAAAATCAATTAAAATCATTGCAGTTTCCTTCCATGCAAGTTTGGAAACGCATTGTGTCTGTGTGCATTTTATATATATATATATATATATATATATATATATATATATATATATATATATATATATATATATATATATGTATATATATATATATATATATATATATATATATATATATATATATGTAATATATATAACTATATATATATATATATATATACTTTAACTATATATATATATATATATATATATATATATATATATATATATATATATATATATATATATATATATATATATATATATATATATATATATATATATATATATATATATATATTATGAAGTATTCCAAATACCTAGTTATTACATTTACCAATCATAAATTCAAAAACTTGCCTCACACACTACCAGGTATCTGAATTCTCATAAAAAAAAACGACTGAGTTCTCTAAAGGCAACAGTGATGCCTTAAAAGAATTATCAGCAATGTGAGGTATCAAAACATACTAAAGTTTATCAAAACACTTGTGAGGTATCGATATATATACTAAAGGTAACCAAAGAGCATCACTCCATCCAATAATTACTCTAACTGTCTTCTCGATTAGTCACTTTAGCAAAACTGGAGGAACAAAAGTTATATCACTGTAGTTTATTCACAAACTTAGTCTTACCACTGGTGGTCAATAAATGAAACACTATTGTAAAAACTTTAAGTATAAAAATTTATTTCTAATTCAGAATAAGTAAATCAAAATTCACAATTTTACTTGGAAGAAAAATTACTGTTACTTGAAAACACAAACTTAACTCTTAAATCAAATTATGAAACAAACTTAAATCACCAAAATGTTAATATGTGGAATTAAATTAAATAAGCATGTTGAAAACCAAGAGATTGTAAACACACAAAATACGTAAAAGTATCAAATTCAAAAAGATCAAACAAATAATTCAAATGACACTAAGAACACACAACTATACCAAACATGAAAATGAATTGTATATGTAAATTCACTAAGGCGCAAATCCCTTATTATGCTGACCGGTCTACTAATCACTTATTTCACCACTTCAAATTATACCATGAGATAAATTTTAATTACAATACCTGTTAACTGCAGTTCTGGCAGTTACCCCAAAAAAATACCTTATTCCTGAAAAGACACCTGTTTCACACACACACACACTGCTAACACACAATTATACCAAACATGAAAACGAAATGTATATGTAAATTCACTAAGGCACAAATCCCTTATTATACAGACCAGCCTATTAATCACTTATTTAAACACTTCAAATTATACCATGGGATAAATTTTAATTACAGTACAGTACCTGTTAAATGCAGCTCTGGCCGTCACCATAAAATACTTTATTCCTGAAAAGGCGCCTGTTTCACACATACACACACTGCCACAATGCTAAATATCAGAATTCACAATAAGTCACTAAAACAGAGTGATCGACAATTAATTACTTTACGTTACTTGATAATTGCACTTTTTTAAGAGTGAGAGAGGGAACCAGCACAAATGGTCCTTAGAATCAGAATAACAAATTTACTTTTGCAGTCAAAAATCAAAACCCTGTAGAATATTCTATCGAAGGTTGATGACGTCATCTTAAATGCAAAAACGTTTTGGCCAAAGCTGATGTGACCGCTCGGGACTCGTCCAGAATCTATATGACGTAATAGCCATGTGGTTTTGTGCAATACTTCCCTTTTCCCAACAAGAAAATTCTGTGCAATACTGCCTTGACTAAGAAAGAAAGACACATGTTTAGAAGCACGTAAGACTATGGGATCATTCAACGTGACTCTAACAGGAAATTGCTTGCTGGACCAATGGCCCTTATCTTATCTCGACTGCTGATGTGACTCATCGCCCAAATCAAAACAAAAGCGATCACATGATAGTAGTCACATGGTAACAAAGCCTGACTGCTTGCATGGCGTAATCTCTGAACTACGCTATTCAATTATCTAAAAGATTCTAAATTAGGCCGTTATCTATTCTTATAAGATCTGACATTACAAAGATATTTCAACAATCATTATCACAACAACACAGAACATTTCTCGTATATCAAAATTACATACATCACTTCTTGGAAATACAGAAAAAACCATACGACAATTATAAATACCAACATAACACCCTAGAAAGATACACTTTTAGTATACTTTATGCACACACACACACACACACACACACACACACACACACACACACACACACACATATATATATATATATATATATATATATATATATATATATATATATATATATATATATATATATATATATATATATACACACACACACACCTGTGAAAGTCTCTACGACGCAGGGCAAAAGAATTAAACATAATTAAACCATGATCTTACTGATGCAACAGTTCGCCGGCCTTGTTGTACGAAAAGCTATCAAAATAATGATTTAGTACTTGTTTTTATTAATAGTTATGTAAATGTAGTAACTAAAACGGTGGAAGACATAATTCTGAAACCAAAGAAAAACATTAAGGAGAAAGAGAAGAAATTAAATACGTTAAAACCCGAAGGAAAAAGATGATTTTATTAAATGGGAGACAAGCAATCGAAAGAAAATTCCACCACCTGTGGAGGAAAACAGCCATCTACAGAATGTGAAACCAAAGTAAGACTAGAAAATTTGACTGAATTGAATAAACTGATCTAATATTTACCATGTACAAAAGTCCAGTTAGCATAAAGCTAGTACAGTGACTGAACAATCTAGCAGGCTGGTGTATCTTAAATCAGAAAAAGAAACTTTATTAAACTCATCCCTACGTCTAAGCCATAAACTTTCAGAAGTAAAAGGTAGAACTTTTCCATTCTGCAAAATAAGTAGATATCCGTAAAAATACCAACAAGTAACATGAAATTGCCAAAATTAGTTCACTGAATCAATAAAAATGAACAAATTATGCGGCTCAAGTAAATTAAAAGGGTTGTTGTTTAACAAGATGTAATGGAATTTTCATTTGCATTGCAACTGAGCCCAAAATTATTTTATCTCAATTTTGAAATGTCTTTTTTGCATTCGACAGGCAGTTTAACCCTCGTTGGGTAATAACCAATCTATCATTATTGTTTTGTAAAGATTTAAAAGTATTTCTAAAAAGGGCTTACAATAAAATTTATGTTAACATTAAAATCCCGTCCTAGTAAAAGTGATAGGTTCAAAACAATATTCATCCTTGTATACTGTGAACCAACTGTAATTATAAACGAAGTTTCTGAAAATTTGTGAGCACAGCAAAATACTCAAGCAGCCAAATATATACGAACTCAGAGAACGATTACTAATTTTTTACAGGTATCAATTCAATCTTAATTATTATTTCACATCTTTACGTTGTGTTTTTGACACTTCCAGGGACGTAAGTCTTCTCACTTTGGAACTTGCTGCCTCTATCAAACAATGATCATCATTTCAAATGTAAGTGGAATTCTTTCAAGAATCGTTAAACGAGTCGCGGAAGTATGAGGTAACAAATTTTCATCTAAGATGCATCTCTGTTAATAGGTCAACCATTTTCTTTCGAGCAAAAAAAATACTTCTTTATTTTATTTCCGTTCGATAAAATCCATAGGGATATTTTTATAAAAACTTCACTCACAAATTGCGAGTATTTATTCATTACCCAGAGATAAATATCTTTGGAGCCTAGTACAAGAGTTAACATTAAAATCTGTATTCTTTGTTATCCAAAATATTCTCCATTTATAGCGATCGCTGCACAGTACCTGTCAATATAATAAACCGGATAATTGATGTGATAGCACTTTAATATTATCACAATAGGGAATTATTTTCCGTTTGATTATATTGACAGGTACTGTACAGCGATCGCTAGTAACTGAGAATATTAAAATACTGATAAGTTTTACTTGATAATTTGCCATTAGACGAATAACACGTGTGTGTACATGCAACTTCAATTAATCTGGTACCAAAAGAAACATCTTGGCCGTGAACAGTGACAAATATTTGCAAGTAAGGATAATTACTGCACAATAATTTTTGAATGAAGCTCAAATTATCGGAGGAGGATACTAATGAGGCTTCCGAAGTCGATTTGACCCAGATTAATCAGGAAATGGAAATCATTAAGAGATCACTCTATTGTTATTGAAATTAGTTGTTTGGGGGACTGATAAAGATCGGAACATTCAAAGTTAATGAAGATTGCTCGGAGGAAACTTTCTAACCAGAGGATCTCATCGCAATTAGTTCATTGAAAAGACGAGGATGTTTTCTCTTGGAGAAAAGAATATACCAGTACTTAGAATACTCTATCCTTGTCCAACAGTTTCTGTACATTTTAAAGCTAAAGATTTGTGGTTTGCTATATTGATATACAAAATTATTTACATCTTTTGTTCAACTAATTGTTTCCCTACAACGCAAACCCCAGGAGGTTTCCACCTAACGCAGGTGATAGGTCACATGATACATGCATGGTGGGGGGGAGGGGGGGGGTATTAGCATGGCGTTCCCTATACCCTCAGTACTCTGTCTGCTTTTGGGTACAAAAAAGTTAAGTGTACCTTAGTTTAACCAGACCACTGAGCTTTATTAACAGCTCTCCTAGGGCTGGTCCGAAGGATTAGACTTATTTTATGTGGCTAAGAACCAATTTGTTATCTAGCAACTGGACCTACAGCTTATTGTGGATCCCGAGCCACATTAAACCGAGAAATGAACTTCTATCACCAGAAATACATTCCTCTAATTCTTCACTGGCTGGCCGGAGACTCGAACTCGGGCCTAGCGGAGTGCTAGCCGACAACTCTACCGACTCATCCAACGAGGAACTGCTCTTGGGTACATTTCACCAGGCGTTTGTGATGGTGTTACTCAGGTGAAGGTTTTGTGTTCTAGGAATAAAAAAATAGTGGAGGTATTTAACACAAGATTACATCTAGACACCGGTGAAATCTTTACACATGCACACACACATACATTCTGTAACAAGTGTACTCTCTTCTGCTATTTCCTTCAGTGATACACTCATAATGAAATACTATTTAGTTTTATAAATCATAAAGGAATTATTTCCCATTAAATGCCTTCTCTGATGATAGTGCTTTGAATACATAGCACAGCAAAGCATCTCT
>NC_089781.1:66069101-66204101 GCF_040412425.1 Macrobrachium rosenbergii | reverse complement strand
TCCTATCGGGGTTGAGCTTGGACTTGAAGGGCATCGAGAGTGTCTCTATTCATCCCACCAATCCTGAATACTATGGATTAGACTCAATATCTGTAATTTTTGACATTTTATTTTTCATCCCTTCTCACCTCCCTCCCCCTTCGTATCGGGGCTGAACTTGGACTTAAAGAGCATCGGGAGTTTCACTGTTCATCTCAGCGACCTCAAGAACTATGGATTAGACACTAATATCTGAAGTTTTTGGTTATTTTTAAATGTCACCACCTTCCCACCCCTTCCCAACCCCGATCCTATCAGGACTGAACTTGGACTTAAAGGGCGTCAGGAGTGTCATGATTCTTCTCAGAGACCCCGAAAACTATGGATTAGATGCTAATATCTGTCGTTTTCGGTTATTTTTACATGTCACCCCTTCCCACCTCCCCTCCCTATCAGGGCTGAACTTGGACTTAAAGGGCATCAGGAGAGTAACCTTGAAATCTATGGATTAGACACTAATATCTGTCATTTTCTGTAATTTTTACATTTCACCCCCTTCCCACACCCCACACCACTTTGGTACTTATGATGTTTTACCCCCACAGTGTTCTTTCCCAGATGGTAAGTCATACGTATACTAAGTTTGGTTGAAATTGCTCAATGTGTTTTAGAGTGTATGTGGAACATACACACACAAATACTTATATATATATATATATATATATATATATATATATATATATATATATATATATATATATATATATATATATATATATATATATATACATGAATGTATGTATGCATGTATATTTGTAATGTGTCATTGTATTTGTGTGCATGCATGTATGTTTTTACTTTCATTTTTAACATTAATAGGGGCACGGGTTTGGTTACCATATTCAATTCTTCATGAAATATATATGGGAATTTATTTTATAAAAAATGGACTAAAAACAATATTGCACTTTGAAAGGGAATTTTATGTTAAAAACAGATGCAAAACTCCTTTTTGCACCAGCAAAGTGCGTAATCCTTTTTTATCCCTTCAAATCCCCGTTCTGTTCCTGAAGCGGAAGGATCTAATTTAAATTCTCTGTTCTTCTCTTGTTTACAAGATTTACAAGAATTGAAACTTAATTGTTGTTAGTTTTTTTTCATTTATGGAAGTGCGTGACTGTAGTCACCATCAAATTTACAAGAGATAAATATTTAAGAGAAAAATTATACATGTACCAATTACCGAGCTAACGCGTTGACTATGATTAATTTTCACTGTAGTACTTGGAAAAACGCATAAAACATAAAAGGATTTGAAGCTTAGATTATTAACTTCCGTTGCTTAAAAATAAAGCATTATCTATAAACAGTATATATTCATAATTTATTTCCCTATCTCTGTTCACTATATCAGTACATGACCATTATTCATTTTATAAAAATAAATAAGAAGCGCATGATAAATTACTTTTACATACATGTAGAGCAAAACAGAAAAAAAATTCAAGGGGACACAGTACAAACTAATTTCCAGGTTTTCTAAAGTTTCAATGAGAGATCCATTTTTTAACCACAGTTATTTAGGCTCACGGTACCTGGTCATCTTGCTTTTAGCATTAAAGACACTTTTTTGAAATTTAATATTCATGAGGAAAAAGAATCCACCGATTCAAAGAGACATTCCAACTTTAAACTAAATCTAAAAATTGAGTCTTACAGCGTTCTCAGCTGAAAGGACCACTGTTATATTTTTGGATGTATATGATGGTGTAGGGTCCGTCTTACCTAACCTGCTGATCTCCTCACAACGAGCATCTCCTGACATACGCTCCAAGCACGCGCATGCAAGAAACACAGCAGATGTCACGCATCCTTTGTATATATGCTATCATTCATATTATTGTTATGTTAAATGTATCATTCTTAGCGCAAGCATTACAATGCCAGCATTCCAGGTATATGTATCATAACTTCTTTTGTGTCTTGTATAGTTCCTCGTTGGGATAGTGGGTTCCGTTCTCAGCTAGCACTCTGCTGGCCGCGAGTTCGAATCTCCGCCGACCAATGAAGAATAAGAGGAATTTATTTCTGGTGACAGAAATTCATTTCTCGCTATAATGTGGTTCGGATTTCACAATAAGCTGTAGGTCCCGTTGCTAGGTAGCCAGTTGTTTCTTAGCCACGTAAAATAAATCTGATCCTTCGGGCCAGCCCTAGGAGAGCAGTTAATCAGCTCAGTGGTCTGGTTAAACTAAGATATACTTAGCTTTGTGTCTTGCATATTGATTATGTGCATCTTTCCATCCTCCAACAAACACAGTTGGTTGTACTCTGACCTCTGTTTTGTTCGTCCTGTGTTTGTTGTTGGAATAAATTAGCAAGTTTTGAACGCTACCTCTTACTCGCACACGCCCCCTCACAACGGCATATCTTGGCATTAAATGTAACAAGTTGCAACATTAAAAGCGTTACCTCTCTCCAAAATATCATCTCTCTTATCAGTTTGTGTTATACTCCTGTGATTTTTTTGTGCTTTTCTTTACCGTGTATGTAAATTTAATTCACCAAGCACTTATTTTTGTTCTTATTGAGAAGCATCAAAGTAAATATATTCCTTTGAGTTTTTTTTTTGCTTTTCTTTACCGTGTATGTAAACTTAATTCACCATGCATTTCTTTTTGTTCTTATTGGGAAGCATCAAAGTAAATAGGAAATACACTGAACATCAAAGTAAATAGGAAATACACTGAACATCAAAGTAAATAGGAAATACACTGAACACCCACATGAAACCTTTATGTGACGCGTCGTCTCTATTTTCACGTACAGCCTTTCTTTGGTTGCCACGTATAGGCGAATGACAAGATATGAATGTAACTCCTTTTAATGAGGATTATAAGGTTAATGAACACAAAATAAGGTTTATAATAAAAGAAGAATTGCTTGAACAGTCAGCAAACATTCTTACCGATCCAATAGAGCTCTATGGTTTAGCATAGGATAGCTACAATTAAGTGTGTGACGGATTTTATTAGTTCTTTACATTATTGCAGATTGTAGAAAAGGATTTAAAGAAAAGCCTTTTTCATAAAGAACAAAACAGATATGGTAAGGTAACTCAAAACAAATTCTTAAACTGTCTAACACTACCTAACATTCTGCATAATATGTATTTTCGCTTATGGTAACGTCTTCGGAACCTAATCATGTCGATGGGTGAGGGGCAGTTTAGGGGGCCAAATTCACTGTTCCCTTGTGTGTGGTCGTTCAAGTTTTCTTTCCTATTTTCAGTTAATTCTATCGACGCATCTGCAAACAGAAGTATATTGGTTAAAAAATGAGCAGTTTATCTGCTTACAGAAGCAGAGATTGTAAAAAAGAAAAAAAGAAAAAAAAACGGGAATAAAGCTCTGCACCTCACACGTGCCTGGCACGGGCTCTTGCTTTTCAGCAGCCAATTTCTGATAAATCTGAAAAAATAGTAGTTTATTCCCTTTGGTTTTTACAATCTCTGCTTCTGTAATCAGATAAACTGTTATTTTTTTTCATTGTGTTTTATGATTCAAAAATCATGTGTGCTGGTCTTGACTTTATTGTAATGCAGTGGATATGAACCCCTAAACTGTAGGATTATCGATATCGTTTCCTAGTCATCGTCATCTAACCTCGTGTTAAGGGTATAATGAGCCTTGCTGGTTGTTTTAGTTATTTTATTTAAAAATAATAATGACGAGACTCGAACTGCTGGCTGTAATCTCATTCCAGAAGATAGCATGCGCAAATATGAAAGAAATCAACATTATCGCAGTAAAACCTGCTTAGACGGTGGGTATATTTTTCCTGGAGTTGAACAATACTGAAAATACAAAATACTTTTGGTACAACTGATTACGCTTTCCAGTTCTTACTAAGTTTAAATACGGATAATTTATCATATTGTTTCACAGATGCTTAATTTGGGTTTTTAGTTCATCTCAACAAGCACAAATGTGGTGTTTCATTTTTATTTTTGTAAATATTGTACTGAGGAAAGCTTTCGGATTCTGAGTTTTAAAAAACGTTATGCACATGTACGTAAATAATGGCAGACATCGACACACCAGCCACGAAAGAAAGTTGCACCTAAAATGAACTGGTCGAACTCAGTTGTACAAGTATTTATGTTGTATGTTAGACGGCATATTATATGTAGGACAAGTAAGCTGTAAACAAGAATAAAAGTCACTTCTAAACAAGCGCACAACATCTTCGGTTTTTATGCCACTGCCTATTGTTGTTTCAAAAGTAATGACATTTCAACTTTAATTACGACTTTTTTGCGCCAAATTTCTTTAGATATGATTAAACTCATTTAAATTTGTATCGACTTTATTTTATTTTGTTACAAGGAAATATTAATTACTGTTCAATAAAGCTCATCCTTCTTGCTAATCAAAACTGCTCGCAGTAGCTTTAGGTTCTCGATAGCTTCAGATCTACAATTACAACGCAAGAAATCTCTGCACCTCGTTCTGGGAAGGAAACGGAATACGTTTTATAATAATAATAATAATAATAATAATAATAATAATAATAATAATAATTCATTTTAGTAGTAGTATTCTAGTAGTAGTAGTAGTAGTAGTAGTAGTAGTAGTAGTAGTAGTAGTAGTAGTACTCTTGGTAAAATAGAAGAGAAAAGCTTTTTCAGAACTTTATTTTTTATTCTTATTCCATTCTGACTGACTAATGAGCCCAATTGTAGCTGCAAAGTAAACTTTTTTTCTCTTTTTACCCCATTCTCGTCACCCGGCTTTTTTTTTTTTTTACCTTCCCTAATGACTGCAGATATTTTAACTTTTCATCTAAGCAAGCACTAGTCCTGCCTTGGGAAGACCTGTTGAAGGTGAACACTTTACCAGCCACGCACACTCAGACACTACAATGACGCTTATGCAGATACACGAAGACTCGCTTAATGAATTTGCACTCTTAATTGTATATGTATTTGTATAAAAAATACATTAAAGAATCTCTGTAGCTGTCGGAGATGCAGTTTACTTTTTTTAGTTTTCTGTAAAAGGAAACTATTGAGATGGCTATTTGTCTGTCCGTCCGCACTTTTTCTATCCGCCCTCAGACCTTAAAAAGTTTTGGGGCTAGATGGATGCAAATTGGCATGTTGATTATCCACCCTCCAATCATCAAACATACCAAATTGAAGCCGTCTGGCCTCAGTAGTTTTTATTTTATTTAAGATTAAATTTAGCCATGACCGTGAATCTGGCGACGCTATAGAACAGACCACCACCAGGCCGTGGCTGAAAGGTTCATGGGCTCACTCATAAAACACTATACGCTGTACAGAAAACTCGATTGCGCCGAAGAAACTTCGGAGCATTTTTTTACCTGTTTTCCCTCGTTATCGATATTTTCATTCCCGTTTATTACAGTTATAACGTTATGGAATACACTACATTTTTTATCTTAAAACAATTCTCCTTTACAATGTAAAAGGAAGCACGTTTCATGAGGCAATGCTCAAAATATTGACATACACATACTGCAGATCGCAGACATTAATCACCGTCAAAGCTGAAATTAGAATTATTATTTGCGAGCGCTGAAATATCAATTTGTTTATTGGAACTGCTAACACAAAAGGCAATTTAATTGTCTATCAATTCAAACAAAAGTTTCAACAATGATATGGGGTAACTCAGATTTAGAATCAGTGCTTGAATATCACATTTCTTCACTTTAGTTTATATCAATTTCTATTATATTGCAACTGGTTAATTTTATTTTTTTTGTATTATGTGCTTGTTTCTTATTACTTGTAAATTCCTTTCCAAATTTTTAAAAATCGAGTAACTGTGAATAATGTTACTTGGCAGATGAACCGTACTGTATACATAATATGAATAGGATAAACTAGGTTTTCTTGATGTCTTACAGTAATATGTATGTCCTGGCATCTCTTATATTAAAATGTATATTCTGAAAGAGCGTAAGACATAACCCTCACTCAGTAAACACGGACATTTCCTGCAATGACAAGTAATATTGTAACAGTCACGATTAAGCTTTATCCCTCGTTGTTCGTCTGTTAGCCCAGAGCTTGAAGGTATATCAGAAAGGAACCATTGTTATCAGTTATATATTTCTCAAGAATTTCGGTTTTCTCTTCCAGTTGTTTGTTTCGAGGCTGTTTGGTGAAAAAGGAATTAAAAGTCCCTTCTCTCAACATTTTTGTTGTATGGGATTCCTTGAACTGTTCTTTGAGGGATTACAAAATCTAAACAGCTGCAGTTCCTCGTTGGGGGTGGGTTCCGTTCTCAGCTAGCACTCTGCTGGCCGCGTGTCCGAATCACCGACAGGCCAATGAAGAATAAGAGGAATTATTTCTGGTGATAGAAATTCATTTCTCGCTATAATGTTGTTCGGATTCCACAACAAGCCACGTAAAATAACTCTAATCCTTCGGGCCAGCCCTAGGAGAGCTGTTAATCAACTCAGTGGTCTGGTAAAACTAAGGTATACTTAACTTTTTTAAACAGCTGCATCCCATGACGAAAATTATACGATCTACTTTACCATCACTAATTTTTTTAGCGCATTGCTCATACTTAAGGATGCTCCTTTCATGGTGCCTTGGTCTCATTCTTTATATCAGGCCGGGTATATTTCAGAACAGGTTCTTGATCCTACAGAAGCCAGTAAGCACACTCAAATGCAACTTGATCATTGAGCAATCATGCCCAACTAGACTTCCCATTGCTCCGAACTTCTCCTTTAGGCGTCGTAACAACAATTTCAAGAACAGAGTCCTATTTTTTTTTATATTATCCTTATTTATTTTATTGTTAATAGTTTATTTTTTTATTCTTATTTCTTATTATGAATTTTAGCAGTACTATTTTCTGACTTTGCTTATACAAACTAGGCTTCAATTTTCATACTTATTTTGTATGGATCAACCATATTTGCAATGCTATTTTTTTCTCAGCTCATTATGAATTCACCTTTAATTTAAACATAGAATTTTTTTTTATTTACTTTCATTCCTTTTATATAAAAAGATATTAGCTGTCCGTTTTCAATTACTATTATAACAACATGAAACAAATATACTTATTCATACACTCATACAAATGCATCTATATGTCTATCTCTTTCATTATATCTACAGTATATATCATTTGCACTCTCTCTTTCTTTATATATATATATATATATGTTATATATATATATATATATATATATATATATATATATATATATATATATATATATATATATGTGTTTATATATATATATATATATATATATATATATATATATATATATATATATATATATATATATATATATATATATTTATTATATATATATATATATATATATATATATATATATATATATATATATATATATATATATATATATATATATATATATATATATATATATATATATATATATATATATATATATATATATATATATATATATATATATATATATATATATATATATATATATATATATATATATATACTGTATATACATATATATATATATGTGTTTATATATATATATATATATATATATATATTATATATATATATATATATACACATATATACATATATATATGTATATATATATATATATATATATATATATATATATATATATATATATATATATATATTATATATATATATATATATATATATATATATATATATATATATATATATATATATATATATATATATATATATATATATATATATATATATATATATATCTATTTATATATATATATATATATACATACACACACATATACACACATATATGTGTGTGTGTACGCTCGTGTACGTTGCGTGCGTTTGTATGTGTGCGCGTGTGTGTTGCGTGCGTGTGTGTGTGTGTGTACGCTCGCGCATATTTATTGTCACAAAGACCTTTTAACTTTTTTATTCTCTCGCACGTTGTGATATCCAAACAAATGAAGAGACCCAAGCAATGGCGGTATACTTCGAGCAAGCACATGACAAGTTTGGGTCAGGTTAAGCTTAACCTATCGTGCAGAGGCTTATTCCTATAGAATACATAAATATTTTAGATGATATTATGTTTTTAGATAGCTGAAGAACAGTATGTCTAAATTAGATGGAAATCTTTTCCCACTGAAACTAACATTAATAAAGAAAATAATGAACGATACTTTAAAGCAATACATTTTTCCTTGTCCTTAATTTTACTACTTTTTTCGTATCTAGTGTCCCAAGTTAACTCCATTTCTTTCGAAATTTCCACAATTACTGGAACCATTTTGCTACGGTCGGACAAGCACGTGATTTGCTTGCGGAAGAAGTGAAATCGACCCAAGAGAAAAACTTCATTAAACCTTCTATTCGGAGCTTGACAGTCAAGAGGTAGCTAGAGGAGATGCCAGATTTTAAAGTATCACTCTTTATACAATATCAAATATAATCTATCTTCAATTTTGCAATAAAATAGTATTAAATTATATTTATACGTCATACTGAATGTTAGCCATTAAAAAAAATTGTTTGTGAATTGAGAATTTTCTTATTTGTGTTATAGAAATATGGTTATTTGGCTTCTATACATATTCTGTGTAAATTTGTTATCATGAGGTAATGACAACTGTGCAACTATTATTAAGGCGTATTAAGACTACTACAAAGCTGTTATCATTTTTCTGTTTATCGAGATTCACGTTTGGTGGGTTCGTGGTTCGCTTTCACCCCAAAGCCGAAAGGTCCACCAAGCTGTAAGTGTCTACTACGAATAAGAAAAGTAATTAGGGTCACCAAACTCATCCCTACAGACATCCTGAGAAACCTGAGGATTGTACAGTATATATACTTTAGCTGCACAAACACACAAACACACACACACACACACACACATATATATATATATATATATATATATATATATATATATATATATATATATATATATATGTATGTGTATATATGTGTGTGTGTGTGTGTGTGTGTGTGTGTGTGTGTGTGTGTGTGTGTGTGTGTGTGTGTGTGTGATATGTGATGACCTGTTAGTGGCCCTCACGGAAGGTTCGTTTGCGCTGACAATTGGAATTTGGCAGTCGGATACAAGAGAACTATTTGATCATGATTCGAACACATGGAAACAACATGATAGGACATTGTACCTATGCACTGGAAATTCCCAATTCCGGTGGGGTAGGTGCGTGTGTATGTGTGATCCCCCATGATATATGACGGGAGAAATATTGACTCATGGGAGGACTTTGGTTTTGGTGGGTGTGTGTGTGTGTGTGTGTGTGTGTGTGTATGTGTTGCCTAGTGAGTGTTTAAAGACCACCACCGTGAAAATACCTTATCTAGCGGCCATAGAGAGTGAGTACCAAACTCATGAACAATTATATATATTTTATTTTCAGACTTTATACAGTGCTGCAGTCAAATCCTGTTGTGCCTCCTTGACGCATTTTTTCTGTTTTGAATATGAATATTAATTTCAGGTTTTAATATATGATATATTTCTTTAAATAGGAATCAAGCATTGTCCTGGTAGAACGAATTATTTAGAAGTGGTGCTTATTTTACTCTTACATACTATATGACTTTCATTGAGGCCACTCCATTTCATGACTGTAGCTTTTGCAGAGTTATTTCTGTTAAGTTTGCCAATAAAGTCTAGTTTTCTATATCAGTGTCTCATTTCAGTAGGCCTTTGTGTAAAGATAGGTTTAGGGAGAATCTTATGATGAAAAGAGAAGGGATCTGCTGAACCAAGGAAGGCCACAGCTATCAGAAACATCTCAAGAAAGGTGAGATGCTAAATTCTGTTCAACAAACAGAAACATCATTAAGAAGACGGCCCTCGAACCCGGGAGGTTAACAGTGGTCGCAGCGGTGTTAAACATATATAGATAGACACATAGTTAGGGATATACTTCCGAAGGGACATAATTTAGTAATTCTAATATTGGCATCTCAGAATAGGATTTTGTTGTGGTTAGCGATTCAGATTAGGGAGCTGCTGTCAAGCGACTCTGACAAGTCAGTTTTTTTCTCAAGGCGTTCCTCTGTGTGTGTTATTAATGCATCTCGAGGCGCATGTTGTTATTATGGGATGAATAGGGCATTAGTTCATATTGTGGGATATATAATGTGAAGTAATTGCGGTATTTTGACCGCTTGTGTGTATTAAAACACGTGAAATACGCGCGAGAGTGAGTTATTCTTTTGCTTCCTCTCTCTCTCTCTCTCTCTCTCTCTCTCTCTCTCTCTCTCTCTCTCTCTCTCTCTCTGTGGTGAGAAGATTCACATGCTGTTAGGCAGAAACACATGTAAGCGTTATCATCTGCTCTTTTGTTATTTTAATGGCAAATGGGACTTTTCATTACACCTGCTACTGATTTATGTTTTAGGGCAGTGGCTGTAGTGACGTCATCGCCTGAGTGACGTGTTCAGTTACTTCATTAGTTTGGGCGGAGTGTCCTGCTTGCTTTGCTGTGCGCTCAGTGCAACTGCATTCTGAGTGTGTTTCATATATATCAATCGGCAGTTCGCATCGGCGTTTAGGGTTTAGTAAAAAGGAGTATCTTATTGCTGTATTATTTCTGGGGACTTTGATAATTGGGTAGGAATTTATTTGACATTTGTGAATTACTGTGTGCAAACATTTCTTACGCAAGTGAGTATACATTTCTTAGTGTTTTTTTTTTTTACAGTTTTTTTAAATTTTTATAATTACATATGCACGTGTGCTATTCTGGGTGCATACATGCATGTATGTAAAGTAGGTGCGATTGTTTCAGCTTATTCAACATCTGTTCCTTGGAGACGGGTCATCTCTTTGAGGGTTTGGCGCATTTTTTCTATAGTTGTCAGCTGGCCTTGGATGGGAGAGGGTTAGGGTGAAGGGTTGTTCTGAGTGGGTGAGGGACGAATCTTTTCCCTCTCTCTCGTGTTCGTCTGCTCGAGTTACATTTTCCATATGTGAGAGTGGATGCCCATTCTCTCTGGAAGACTGAATGTTATTTTTTTATTGTAGTTTGGCCTTGAAGAAGTGGGTTCTGACCTACTAAAGGGCAAACCAGCTGTGCGCTCCACCAGCAATTCTCTTTTTTTTTTTTTTTCATGAAACTTTGGATTTGACTGCAGGGGCTAATTAACTTTGAATTTTACTTTGGGGTTTGATTTAATGATGGGTTTAGTTAATTGTGAATTTTCTCAGGGGTTTACTTAATTATAGAATTAATTTGAGACTTACTTAATTTTGAATTTAATTAAGGGTTTAATTATTTTTCTTTATTTCATTGTGGATTTAGTTAATTTTGGATTTGATTGTGGGTTTAATTAACTTTGGATTTAATGGTGGGTTTGATTAGTACCTTCTTTTGAGTTCGGGGAATTAATTGTTAGAGTAAAGGGATTTAACATTCTAGTTTTCGTGTTGTATGGGAATTATTTCAAGGGGAAATTTTTTTTGTGTGTTTTTTCTATAAAGGGTGTACTTTTTTGCATTTGTGATTAGCCAAGAGTAAGCTAACAAATTCATTTACAAAGAAGAAAGTTGCAAAAATGAGGAGAGGAAATAGTGATCAAAGATTCCTTAGATCAGCCTATGGTTGGGTAGGACGCGGAGATCCAGTCCGTTGTCCTAAGAATTTTGTTGAAAGTCGGAATAGCCAAAGACTGATGGGTGGCTTGAGTTCTCAGATCCCATGGGGTCATTGTTTTAATTGTAATATGCAGGGACACATTAAGAGATTTTGCCATGTTAAGCATTGTGGTAGATGTAAGAGTTATGGTCATCCTTGGCGGTCTTGCCCGTCTCGGAGACAGTATAATGATAGTCCTGCATTTCAGAGTTTTGGTAGCTCAGATATGGAGGTTCCTCACTCGAATTTTTCGAGGGGAGCTTGTGATCAGCAGACATTGTCTAAAGACCGATCAGTTGTAAAGGAAAACTGGATGGGTATCTCTTGGGATATAGGACTTCTGGGAGAACCCTCAGGGTCGAAGCCGGTTGTATTTGGTCTGTACATGGTATAAATGCAAGGGTCTTTATAGATACAGGTGCCTCCATTAATTAATCAATTATTTGTTCAGATCGATGTTTCCCTATCGCTCTTTCAGACCTACGAAGGAAGTTGTATGCGATGTTCAATCAAATAGGTTATAGATTTTGGGATACATAGATGTAGATTTATCTCTCGGGGATAGATCTTTGACAGAACCATTTTTGGTTATACGGGGGTGTGCTTTGGGGAATTTGTTATTACTAAGTCAGTCTCGGTACATAAGGTGGTTTGCGGTATAATTGTGGGAGTGCCTGGGGTGTTTGTGCCGTATAACGGAACGGATATGAATGTAGTGGATGACGGTGGATCGGGTGCATGTGGATCTGGGGGTGAATGCTGAACATGTGTCGGGGGATGAGAAGTGTTATAAGGGGGTTTTGACGGATGAAGCGGTGCTTGGTCCTGGTATGGTTG
Organism: Macrobrachium rosenbergii; assembly: GCF_040412425.1. Lineage (NCBI taxonomy): Eukaryota > Metazoa > Arthropoda > Malacostraca > Decapoda > Palaemonidae > Macrobrachium > Macrobrachium rosenbergii. The sequence continues at coordinate 66,191,608 of NC_089781.1, read as the reverse complement.
CAATGGTGAAAGTTCGAGTAAAAGGAGTGCATAAATCAGGACAGATGTGTGTGGATGAAGGTAGCAAGAGGCTGAAGGCGGTTTTGAGTACAGGTTCTATAAATAGTGTATCAGGTTCAGGGGATAATTCGATGGAATTGCTAAACTGCAACGATTCAATTCGCAATTACCAGAAGGGTACTTATACAATCGACTTCGTTGACTGGGTCGATGAAGATAATTCAGCGAATGTTGTCGGAAATTTTTGTAGTTTTTCTAAAGAAGATTTGCAGGCCAGAAGGCAAGTTTTTAGGGATCAGTTTGCCAATGCTGATTATAAAGAATACATTGGGGGTGTAGAAGATATTCTGGCCTAGTTTGCGGACATAGTTGCACTCAAAGGGGATAAGTTAGGATTAACAAATGTGCTAGAACACAAGATTATGTTGGAGGACAAAACTAAGACTATTTTTGTTCCTTCATAAAGGATTCCTTTCAAGATTAGGGAACAGGTAGCGCAAGAGGTTAATAAGTGGGAAGAAGAAGGCATTGTTAGGCCCAGTTCTTCACCGTTTAATTTCCCATTGCTAGCAATGCCTCGTTCCTGATCAGTACCCTGTGGCGTGTTTGCCAGATTTATTTGTAGAGATAGGAGGGAGTGTATTTATTCCTCAACTGATCTAATGCAAGGGTATTTGCAGGTACCGCTTAGCAAGGAGAGTCAAAAGTACACGGCCTTCTCTTTGCCAAAGGGGCATTATGAGTTCACATGAATGCCGTTTGGTTTAACAGGCAGTCCGACGACATTTACAAGGCTAATGAATACAGTTTTGCATGGTTTGTTAGGGAAAAAAATCGTCCTTTACATGGATGATATCCTAGTTACCACTGATTCAGTAGAAGAACATTTAGAAGTTCTTAGGGAGGTTTTTAGAAGACTTAGATTAGTGGGTTTGAAGATAAAGTTAGCTAAGTGTAATTTTCTCAAGAGGCAGATAGTATATTTAGGTCATGTCATTTCTAAAGAGGGTGTAGAGTGAATGATGATAACGTTAGGGCAATTGTAGAGTTTGCCATTCCCAAGACTAAGAAGCAGATTCGGTCTTTTTTAGGGATGGCCGGATTTTTCCGTAGATTTGTGAAGGGTTTTTCTGTTCTGGCATCTCCCTTGACAGATGTTCTGAGGGATGATGTGCAGTTTGTATGGGGAGATAGACAGCAAGTAGCTTTTCTCAAAATTAAGGATGCCCTAGTAAATCCCCCAGTGTTGAAGTTTCCTGATTTGGAACGTCCTTTCATGTTGGTAACAGATGCTAGTTATGATGGTAAAGGGCATGCCTTATGTAGAAGTTCGATGGAAGACCCATCTGATTACATTTTACAGTAGGAAGTTTAAGACATGAGGTAGTAATGAATGGTTATGGTCGGTAGTAGACAAAGAGGCTTTTGCCGTGGTTGCGTCTCTGATCCATTTTAAGATGCTATTGTTTTGCAATCGAGTAGAGGTTCTGACGGATCACAAACCATTGTTGGATCTTTTTAATAAGTAGGATCTTTCTCCAAAAAGAGCCCAGTGGTATTTAACAATCAGAGATTTTGATGCTAAGCTTAAGTATATAGAAGGTAGACAGAATGTTGTAGCAGACGCCCTTAGTAGAAGTTTTGTTGATGAAGAGGGTAGTCATGTATGTTATGTATTGGAAGATAGCATAGAGTTGGGTATTAGTTTAGTAGAAGTGAAGCAAGATGAAGATGAGATCCTGAGACATGCAAAGGCATTTCTTAGAGGGGAATTAGTTAGGAAGGTTTGGTTAGGAAGATTAGATACAGACTGGGAAATAGTGAAGATAAGGGTGATACGACGCAAATAGTCATTCCTACGTGTTTAGTACCTATGGTGTTATATATTGTTCACAGTAGGTCTGGCAGTCCACATTTGGGGATTGAGAAGAGGTATCAAAATGTACGGGGACAATTCTTTTGGAAGAATATGCTTAGTTTGGCAGAGGACTTTGTGAGAAGTTGTTCAGTTTGTAACTCATGTAAGCCAAGGGTCGTTTCTTGTAAATTGGGTTCATTCCCGATTCCTACCAGACCCACAGAAAGAGTCCACATGGACCTGTTGAGCAATTTCTGTGAATCTAGTTATGGCCATAGGCACCTGTTGGTGGTTGTTGACAAATTAACTAGGTTCGTAGAGATTTTCCCGTTGAAACATAAAACAGTGGAAGGGGTGGCAATAGCATTCTTTTACAGGCTATATTTACTGGTACGGGGTGCCAGAGGTTCTGATTACAGATAACGGGAGGGAATTTGTGAATAGGACATTAGAGTATCTTGCAGATGTAATGGGTATGAGGAAAGTCATTATTATTCCATATAGACCAGAAGCGAATGGCCTGTGTGAACGAGCAAACAGGAAGGTCACTGAAGCTCTTCGGATGACCATGGGAGGTAATGATCCAAATTGGGATCAGTATCTTCCATAGGTCCAACATAGTATTAGCACTGTGTTAAGCGATACCACTGGAATGTCTCCCAGTGAGGCGCTGTTTGTTTACCCAGCACAGGGTGCGTTCGATTTGTTGCCCATTCCATCAGGTGACGATACAGTGAAATCACTTATTTCTGCGGCGAAAGAGAGATATGTGCGTCTTGCGAAGAATCTTGAAATGAAAACGTAAGACATGGTAGACAGGAGAAATGCAAAGCCAGATAGAGTTAGAGTGGCTGTTGCAGATAGGGTTTATGTGAAGATAAATGTCAGGAATCCATTGAACTATAAGCTGGGTCCTAAATTTGAAGGTCCTTTCCGCATTGTAGAAACAAAGAAGGGAAATAGACTAGAACACGGGTATGTCTCAGTTGACACATATATCTGAAATTAAAAAGACGGGTTAATGGGAATCGTATGGGCTAATTCCTGAGTTGTGCTGTGGTTATGATAATTTTTTTTCTCTCTGTTTTTTAATGGGTTTTTAAATGGGTGTAACTTGTAGTAGTTTTTTTCTTTAACTGGGGAGGACGTTAGTCCTTAGAGTTATAAAAATCTTTAATTGTCTGAGTTCAGTTTTGCTCCTAATTGTTGCATTATTTGGTTAAAATTATGTGATGAATACCGTAGAGTTTCATGGATATATGAAATTCTTTTGAATTTTTTTTTTTATGGATCTCATCTGCGGTTAGGGACTTCATTGTTTGCATTTGGCGTTGGTAATTTGTTTTTTTGAGTTAATTGTTCGCATTCACATGGGTTAATTCGTGGTGAGGTTAGGCCTGTATGTTATTATGGAAGAATATTACGATGTATAGTTATCGTCTGACGCAATATCTTTGAATATAGAGTTACAGAATAAGGGTTTGTTACTTAGGATTTTTTTGTGGGGGGGCGGGGGGTATTAGTATATCGGGCTGAATTTGTCTGGCTTGTTAAAGCTTTGGATATATCAGTGGGGTTTAGGACAGGATTAGAAAGACTTTATTATGTCTTCCAAGTTTGGGTATTTGGATTTTTCAGTTGTCTTTCAGAATTAAGAGGGCTGTGCTCTTGGTAATTGTAGTTGTTATGATCATAGGAGTGATTGCCAGCATGTCAATTGATATTTTGCTGAGAACTGAACAGGTTTCGACAGCATTTGCAAACCAGGGTAAAACTTTGATGACTTTACGAGATATGTTACCCTCTCAAATGTTTAGGATTGCCTTTAATGAGTTCAGTATATAGGTAGGTTTCTCAGGTAATTTTTTACTGGGTAGAATTTTTATGAATAGTATCTTAGAGTTGGTGTACCTGATAGTGGGTTGATTGTGGAAGTTCCAGTTAGTAACTTGGAATGTTTCATATTTTTAACTTATGACATTTTGCCCTAGTAGTTTTAATAGTTCAGTAATAAATAATATGGCACAGGGAATATACTAGTTACTTTTTGAGTTGACTGTCAATATGACCGACTTACGTAAGACACCACTTCCTCGCAGCAGAGCTGTTTGGAATGTCTTCTATGAGCCTCAACCTATACAAGTTAGATATGGGAGCCGTCTATGATATGCCTGCAGGTGGCTATGCCTGTACTTTAATGAGAAGATCCAGGGTTTTGAAGAGATGTCGGACAGGACGTTTACAAATCGCCATCGTTGCTGGGAGACATCTGTTTGGCGAAAAGGATTCGTGAGCACCACATTCAACATGGGCTTGTGCAGTCGCAAGCCACTCAGCATAGTTGGATCGCCAGGAATTTAGGACACAAAGGAAACAGGCTTGCACAGTCGCAGACCGTTCAGCATAGTTGGATCACCAGGAATGCAAGATTTCAAGTGTTGCGTTGCATAAAAGAACTGTTATTGGAATAACATCTGTGTTACGAGACATATAAATTTCGTATCTAGTGCAGACAATTTGCTATGATTTTGGAGTTGTCCCCTACTGAACTTTCAATTGGACAGTTATTGTATCTGGACGAGGTTGTCCGGGAGTAGGTGGTCCGAGCTCCTATTAGATTTTTGAACAGTGAGATATGTGATGACCTGTTAATAGCTCCCACGGCAGGCTCATTTGCGCTGACAATTGGAATTTGGCAGTCGGATACAAGAGAACTATTTGATCATGATCCAAACACAAGAAAACAGCATGATAGGACATTGTACCAATGCACCGGAAATGCCCAGTTCCAGTGGGTTAGGTGTGTGTGTATGTGCGACCCCCCATGATATATGATGGGAGGAATATGGACTCACAATTATATATATTTTATTTTCAGACTTTATATAGTGCTGCAGTGATATCCTGTTGTGCCTCCCTGATGCATTTTTCTGTTTTGAATATGAATATTAATTTCAGGTTTTAATATATGATATATTTCTTTCAACAGGAATCGAACATTGTCCTGGAAGAACGAATTATTTGGAAGTGGTGTTTATTTTACTCTTACATACTATATGAGTTTTATTGTGGTCGTTACGACCTTATTACTTTGCTTGATGACAAGGGGGTTATTCACTAGAATTGCTTGGCATAACTTAATGTCTATGATTGTTTGTGAAACAGTATTTCCTCTAGTAATGTGTTCCTTTGATAGGGAGTGTGAGTCACTCCATTTCATGACTGTAGCTTTTGTAGAGTTATTTCTGTTAAGTTTGCCAATCAAGTCTAGTTTTCTATATCAGTGTCTCATTTCAGTAGGCCTTTGTGTAAAGATAGGTTTAGGGAGAATTATATAATGAAAAGAGAAGGGATCTGTTGACCCAAGGAAGGCCACAGCTACCAGAAACATCTCAAGAAAGGTGAGATGCTAAATACTGTTCAGCAAACAGACACATCAATAAGAAGGCGTCCCTCGAATGCGGGCGGTTAACATATATATATATATATATATATATATATATATATATATATATATATATATATATATATATATATATATATATATATATATATATATATATATATATATATATATATATATATATATATATATATATATATATATATATATATATATATATATATATATATATATATATATATATATATATATATATATATATATATATATATATATATATATATATATATATATATATATATATATATATATATATATATATATATATATCTATATATCTATATATCTATATATATATATATATATATATATATATGTATAATTTTATTTTCCTTTACTTTTGTGTTGTACTTACATGAAAGTCGATCATCTTAACCTCTTCCACCCATTTTCAATTTGGATTTTTTGTCTATTCTCATAGCATGCCCTTCGTTCTCCTCCATTTAATATTGCGGAGCTTTCCTCTTTCCTTATACATGAAAAAAAAATCCCGAAGAGTTTTCTTTGAAATACAGAAATCCAATTAAGCGGTTCCGATTCTCATAATTAGCTGCAATACATTTTTGTTTATGCCAAACCTTAGAACATTCCATTTCACCTTATTCATTTAACGTATTATGGATTCGATAACATGCTGGTATCTTTTATTTTAAACATTTATAAATTTATTTATTATTATTATTATTATTATTATTATTATTATTATTATTATTATTATTATTATTATTATTATATTAAAGTTAAAATAGAAATCTCCAGTAATAATTTTTGACTGATAGTATTATTATTATTATTATTATTATTATTATTATTATTATTATTATTATTATTATTATTATATCTAATAACTACTTGTGAACATTAGGAATTCATATATACAAATGTTACAACTCCCGCATTAAAATCACTGCCGTGCATTCGTCAAATAATATCATAAAATTTCCGAATTTGGAGATGGTAAAAACTGTTTTAGTTCCCAGTTACTCGGGTAAAAGTACAGACAGTAATAGCCAGAGTGATGACCAGGCTATCAGAATTACCTATTTCCCGATGATAAAGTGTTGCCATTTACAAAACGTAATGTCCGCTATATCCCTTATTGAAATAGTCTGTGAATACGTTATTAACTGTTTTTATAGTGCATATAAAATTTAAAGTAAATGAAAGGTTGATAAATTTAAATATTTAAATTAAAAAAAGTAGTAATAAGAAACCTTGCATGGATGAAAAGGTGTATCAAAGTGTTTTGAGGTGGTTTTGTCTAATGTAGAAAGTAAAGTATAACTTAGTTTAACCAGACCCCTGAGCTGATTAACAGCTCTCCTAGAGAGGGCTGGCCCGAAGGATTAGATCTATTTTAAGTGGCTAAGAACCAACTGGTTACCTAGCAACGGGACCTAGAGCTTATTGTGGAATCCGAGCCACATTATGACGAGAAATGAATTTCTGTCACCAGAAATAAATTCCTCTAATTCTTCACTGGCCGGTCGGAGATTCGAACGCTGGGCCAACAGAGTGTTAGCCGAGAGCTCTACCCACCCCCAATGAAGAACTTAATTAGAGAATGATACCAACTGGTAGGTAACAAAGTATCTAAAGGATTATAGAGAAACCGAAAAAATGCTGACCAGAAAAATATTCAAGAATCAAATAGTTTTCATATCCAAAAAAAAGCGACATTAAACAGAAATTCGTCATACAGAAATTATGATGGTATATAAGGCAACTATGATGAAAATTTCTCCACCTCTAACACAATGGTATGAATCTTGATTCAGTTGTTACAGAACAATCTCTGAAATCCTTAGCATTATTGTGTTATATTATATTATGCATATGCGTGTGTATGTGTGTTTGTGTAGAGAGAGAAAAAGAGAGAGGCAATATCTTGGATGACAACCAGACGGATAGACTTTAATAGAGAGTAAAATTTTTGGTTAGGTAAAATTAATGGATCTCTCTCACAGCGATGTGTTATATTTATAAAGTAACAGGTGTCTCATACGACAAGTAGGATGTAAATAGGTCGCAGAGTTGATGGAAGATGGTGGTAGGAAACTGAGATAAGATACAGATATAAATTGGCATCTAAGAGATTAAAGATAAAATTGGCATAAATAAGAGTAAAACGGGTTAATCGTGGTTTATTATTTCCAAACCGTTCATTTCCATAGAATTAAAATATTTTGGCCATTCCTCAGAGAGATCAGTTTTATTTTCTATTTACATTTATACTTAATTAAAACGCATATGTAGAAATTTACAGCTATATTCATTACCAATGCTGTCCCTAATATTAGCAATTTGGGTGACTAAACAATAGACAGAAAAAGATACTGCAAAGTTCACAAATTATGACAGTAATAACATCAGTTCTAGAACGTTCTAGTCAGGTAACCGATTTCTCAAAAAAACATAGGAAATGGATGGCGAAATAATTAACAATAATTTCCAAAGATAATTGTGATATTAGGGAAACAGTAAGGTATATATAATTCCTCTAGAACTGTCTTTACTTACTAGACAAGCAGACAAATTGGATGAAGTTTCGAGGACGCCAGTAACCTTTTCTACGTAACATTTTCCTCTAGACTGCTTAAAAAATCCAGAATGAATTTTTTTTTTTTTACCAAGATAACATTATTTGCCCTACTAAAACGCGAAGCATTTCATACTTCTTCTTTTATTTAGAATAGACTTTATTCTAAAACAAGATTATTGCAATGTTAGGAGCATACCTTCCTGTACACAGCATGTGATTTACTGCTGCAATATCTTTAAGACGGGTGTTCTTACTTAGAACTAAATCAGTTATAACAATTACGTGTGGATTTTGGGTTACGATACCTTTCGTTTTATATTTTAAGACAATTCTCTGAACTAATTTCTGGGGGTACTGTTTTTATTATTCCCTATTTTTTTTTTCTCTCTCTCTCTCTGTGTTTTTGTAATGTTAATTATATCCTGGTTTCCGCCATCTATTCATTGATAAATATTTATAATGTTCCGTAATTATATAACAAGTTTCACTATCACATGCTTACCCTTCCATTTTGTCTCCCATTGGTGGGCGAAGTCTTCATAATGTTGCATTACGTATATTTTGAAAAGGCATCGAAAACCTCCACAGTTTCTAGAACTCTTTTCATTGAAATCAATAAAAGTTTTCCCAATTTTGAATATATTTTTTTTTAATACCTACGTTTTAAATCGATACATGCAGCATAATAAGACAATTTTTTTCAAATCCCTATATCTCTTTTTGTTATTTTTCAGTACGCTTAACTTCAATATAATCTTTAGTTATTATTCAGTACAAACTTTTCTCATAAAACATTCATCCATCAAAATTCTGTATAATGAACAAGGAAGAACTTAAATAATGACTGTATTCCCGTATGCAATAACTTTTTTCATATTTATGTCATGGCGCTACATAACATCAATCTCTATGATCCTGGCATCATACCAGAACGGAAAAGTGTTTAGCACCATTAATCATTTCTTATTGAGAGCTTATCCATTAATCAAGCGTGGCACATAGATATTGTTTTTCCATTGTAAATGAATTGATCGGCATCTACAGCCTTATTTTTATAAATGTTATAGAGAAAAATACTGATTTTCCTTTTAAATCTGAAAAGGATAAATGAATTGCGTTTTGATTTTGCAAAATTGTAAATATGTGATGTATTTTAGAATTAAGGAAAAGAAGAATTATTTGTCTCCATCTGGACCTACATAAAGATTATAATAGATATGTAGGATATAAGATACAGAGGAATTCTAGACTGTGTCCACGAGGAAGTAATTGTCTGGAGAAAAAGATAAGTTTTGTGATGAAACTGAATTTTGCGTAAGACGCTAGAGTTATAAGTGTGCAGTGTCTAAGCAAAATAGTTGCCAGTTCTACTTAGCACTTTTGTTATATCAAGCGGGACATTATCTTTAATATTTGTATAAAAAAATATAAAAAATCTAACATGAAAAACTGCTTATAAGTAAAAGACTACTTTCATAATAATAATAATAATAATAATAATAATAATAATAATAATAATAATAATAATAATATAATAATAATAATTTGTATAAGTCAAAATAAGAAGGGTTTATCAAGACCTGAAAGTCAAAATAAGAAGGTATGTTTGGTCCAATATGCCGAGGGGTGAATGACGGTCAAATTATTACCAGAACGGATTTGACTCCGTTCGGTCATATTGAGTGTCGTGCATGAATGATATTTGAGTTCCCAGGTTGTAGCATGCAATTGCGATAAAAGATATATTAAGTTATATATCATTAGGAAGATCTTGGATCATTTAGTCTGTGCATCTTTTTTTATTTATCATGCAAGCCCCTAAATACACAAGCATCTTGTAAAAGTATAAAACTCAAATGTTAATATGGCTAACCTCAATTTCTCATATTTTGAGGCAATGACCGCATGGACTAAACATCAAACTCAATTTTGATGAAAGGACAGGTCTAGAGCCGTCAATTTCTTATACACAACTATCAAACACACTTTCAATTTTGAAATATAGGGCATGGGAAAATGTATTTACAAATTTTATTACTAATTATGAGTTTAAATGTAAAGTTATAATGTAAAGTGGAGCATTTCTATGAAAATGAAGTAACGCCCCTATGGTAAAGTAAAAAGGCCGATGGCAAATCAATCATAAGACACAACTATCAAACTACTCTCAATGAAAAAAAATAAATAAATGATAGCTGTAAATATAAAGTTATGATACTTAACGAAATAAAAAAATAAATAAATGGTAGCTGAGATATGAGATGATCCAAACCAGTCTGGTGAGTAGCCCATGATATTCATTTGCTTTTGGGGGCATTCTTGTAGATTACCCTGTTGGACAAAAGGATACATGAGCCAGTAAATATTCTCTCTCTCTCTCTCTCTCTCTCTCTCTCTCTCTCTCTCTCTCTCTCTCTCTCTCTCTTGTTAGGAGAATATTCTAGCGTACAATATATTCATAAAGATCTCGATTACTTTTAATTAAAACAAATGACTAAATTTTAATTGACAAGAGTAGGCAGATAATTCTTGACACCAGTATTTTATGAATAGGAATAGGTCTATGTTTATTCTGCAGTTGTAGGTCACCATATGAAAAGTTTTCGAAGACACAAAACTACAAGCACCATAAAAAAAAAAAAAAACGAATAACCAAAAAAAACGGCTGAGTATAAGATAGGCCTATAATCCAAACACCATAAGCTGCGTAAACCGACAAAAAGACATAGGGCATTATAGGTCTACGTCCATTTGTATGATCCTGTTATTTCGAAAGAAGAAAACGTCCTTAAGAAAATTCTCAGCAAATTATATCCAATACTACTCGTACAGTCTATTATACTGTAAAACTTTGAGTTAAGCATAGAAATATACTGGTTTTGTAGAGTGCAGTGACTGTTTGTCATCCCTCCGAATATGTAAACGATTGCAATGAAATCGATTTTATGACTGTTAAAATGTAGTAAAATTTCCTGAAATCAATATGAAATATCAGTCTGCATAGCTCTGAGAAAGTCTTTGCGTTTAAGTTTAGAATGGTGAACACGCTTGACAATATCAGACGGTAATTATCATTGTCCAGTGATTCAAGTGCACCGATTCGAACTCAGACATTCCCTGTGTCACCTCCGTATTCAGGTGAACCTCCTTTACGAAACACAACACTGTAGCATCGAGGAACACTTCTGACTTCGTTCGTATTTTCCTTTTTTTAACCACCTTTACTGAGATGCATGTTACGATTTTATTTCAGGGGATAATACAAAGTTTCCTTTTGATAATCTGCAGAACGTATTTTAGTTCGGTACAACAACCATTGCAATATTTAATGAACATGAAAAGAACCACAGATTAACCAACTTTTCGAAACTATTGCCAGCCAATTAGCTCTAAGGGATGGTCATGACGTAAGCAGTGGGCGGGGCTTAACTGCAAAGAACGCTGTAATAATAATTTCGTTAACAGGAATGGCACTCTGTATGCCATTAAGCTTATATTTTCCTTCTTAAAATGACATATAAGTTCCTTCGTTTCATCAGGTAAATTTATAAAGCAGCTGTCCGAAGTTCATTTACTATTCCAGCGCTTCGACAGTCCTTGCCACCATTGAAAGGAGGTGAATGGCATCCAGGGCACATGCAGAGAATATTCATACCGAAAAATGGGTTTCCAAAGAAGGGGGGTGATTTTTGATTGGTCGGTCATATTCAGGGATCTCCCATTGGCTGTGAGTCTGGCTGGCCAACGTGGGCGCTGATTGGTTGGAACCTTGGGGCTCTGCTCGTGGCTCAAAGAGGAGGATATCCTGAGTAACATATAGAGTAGGTTTCCACCAAAGAATGGAAAGAGCCTCCTTGTAGTGGAGGCGGTGGTTGTCCATGTCGCCCTCGAGGATTGTGGTATTCCTTTTGATCTGCTGGCACTGGGGTTCATTGACGTTTTCCTTCATGCAGTGTCGGTACACTGGTCCTTCATGTATATGGACAGCAATCCTCTTAGAAAGGCGAATCTTGTCATACCAATATAAAAATGGTGACATCCGTTCTCGGGACACAGTATTTGGTAGACCACTACCTCCCCTTTGTGGGATTGCCACTGACAGAGGGGCTGTTCTTCATGAGGTGCTAGGCAATCCTCTGATTCTTATAATAGATCATAATGTTGACCGCTGTGTCTACTCCAGCAGGGGTTATATGAGCTGGTGTGAAGTTCTGCAGGGCTGCCTTGCCCTTCTTATACTCTGTATTCATGTATCCTTTGTAGGATAATTTTATGGTCCTTGCACCTCCTGGGGCCATGGTTATCCTGCTGATACTACTTGGCAATGCCGTTCCTCAACACCCTTACTACTTGGCAGTAAGAATATCCATTAACTAGTGTCTGGGTGATGAGTTCAAGTTCATTGGAGGTGGTATTCCAAGAAGAGCAGTGCGAGAAGGCAGACAAACTTAGGTAGTTATTACCCATGTTTTGAGTTTATCTGGTCACTTTCCATTGCCGTTAAGGCAGTCTGATATCAGATGGTTTCCTGTAGACCTTCGTCTCGAAACCATGAGGAGTGCTGGTAACAGCTCTCTTGCATGTGAAATGGCAGACTGATTCTTCTTCAAATGTTCGACGAAGTTTCTCCAACTCTAACACTTTGGTAACGTTGAAGAAGGTATCATCTATGTACCTTATGTACAGAGCAGGCTTTGGGATTCTGCTGAAGAAGCGCTGCTCAATAACTCCCATGTAGAAGTTGCCAAACAGTACACCAAGGGAAGAAACCATGGAAACTCCATCATTCTGAGTCCATAGTTATCCACATTGATTGACAAATGGAGCTCCTTCATGCAGATCTCCAGCCAGTGGCAGAGAGACTGTTCCAGGATGTTTAAAGTCTAGGAGGATTCGTTCCTGTAGACCTTGTCGAGGATCATCAATATGGTCTCGTCAATAGGCTCATTGGTGAAGAGGCTCTCTACATCCAATGACGCAATGATACCTTGGGATAGCACAGTTTGTAGCCCATTGAGAAACTCTACAGAAGATGCAATGCAAAGTTCATTAGGAACGTGGTGTTAGAATTTTATTTCATGTCCTGCCAGTTGGTAATTCGGTGTTGGCTGATTATGGGGCATACTGGGTTGTTGGCTTTATGCACTTTTATGTTACCGTAGATATAGCCAACAATATAGACGCCCATGGTCTTTGAAAGGTGCACTGCATCTACTGCAGCATTACTCTACGTTTTCGGATATAAATATTGCCTGCATGTACCCCTGGTGCCATTCACCTCCTTTCAATGGTAGCAAGGACTACGGAAGCACTGGAATGATAAATGAACTTTGGACAGCTACTTTATAATTCCCTTGCTGAAACGAAGAAACTTACACGCGAAATTGAGAAGGTTATATATAAGCCTAACAGCATACACAGAGCCATAGTTTTCAGAGAAGTTTGCCTCAAGGGGGTCTTCTTACTAAATTAACAAAATATAATAATAATAATAATAAATAATAATAATAATAATAATAATAATAATAATAATAATAATAATAATAATAATAATAATAATAATAACAGAAAATATATATGGTCTTTAAGTCAAATGATATACTAACAAAATAGATCCCTCTCCTAGATACTCTGGACAAAAGATCTGGTTGCCACTGGAATAATTCTTGTAAATATCATGGAAGTTTTAATGGTATTAGTAACAATTTCACCATTTCTCCGGTGAAGTCTCAAAACAGGAAGTTCATTAGTAATATTAAAGCAGCAGTATACAAGTTCGAGAATTAGGAAAACCAAATTATATAGGATATATCCATAATGGCTATTGTATGTAGATTTGCAGCCAAAAAAGTGGTTAAAAGGGGAAAACTAGTAGAAAAAAACCTAAAAACATGAAATGAAAAATATTTTTGAATAAAGGGGAAGAAATTACATTTCAGTGGATATCCACTGCCAGTCTGGAGTGACTTAGGTAACAGTATTATTTATAAAGTATTCATCAACAGGAAGTTCTCTAAAATTTATTAAAAATTGCAACCAGAAGTGAACCGTGAATATCAGTTTTCCTTCATTAGACAGATTTAACAGTGGAGCTCCTTAATAGAGATATTCGCGAAATATTCTCTTTTTATCTGAGAATCGACAGGCTTACTGGGCTGCAAGTTTAATTCTCTAACAAATAACATACCAAAATAGAAATAAATAGGCCAGCGGATTTTATAGCCTGATAACCTTTAGCTTTATGGGAAGAACGATTAGGAATTTCTTTCTTCATAATCATACTGCAAAGATCATAATTCACCGGTGTAGTAGCAAGAGTATCAAATTAATTTTCATGCTCTCTGAAAGAATATAGTCAACGCACTCTCGTTATTCGGTACAGTTTTCACTTTTATTAAGACATTAATAAGAAATATGTAGCCTATTTCATAAAATATATGAGAAAATTAAACAGTATTTATATGTCCAATATTAATCTCAGTTCATAACTTTCAGTCCCCCATTTAATTAATTTTCCCTGTTTCCTCATAAGCTGCACAAGCACTTGCAATTAAGGTTTATTAAAAACCTTATTTTCTGAAAGGGTGTGCAACTGGGAGGTCTAAAACTCATATATCATTTCTATAGAAATCATAACAATTGTGTTTAATAACCTGGAATTTCCTACATATTCACTCTCATAGAGAAACTAGAGTATATAAATAATACTTATTCAGTAGTAATCCTATAAATGGCACTTTCATACAAAATTTCCTTTTGCCAAATTTATTCTATAGTCAGGATATCAGCTGTTATCTGAATTCATGCACGACGTAGACATAGAATTGCATAATTATAGTTACTTTTTCAGTTTCATCTGAAATGAACTTATCCCACGTCAAAAATGGTCTCTAATTTTCTTATCGATTAGACAAAAAGGTGAATAAAGAGTTAGCACGAAATTAGAGCCTTTCATCACCGTGGGCACTATGAGTGCTGAGCCCACGTACATAATTTTTGTTTTAATTCTAACGAATAGTGCTATTCTTTTCTATTCGGCATGTCACATTGCATGCTTAAGTAGTTCTATATTCCTGGCATAATTAAGATTATGGTACCTTACAAATTCAAAGAAAAATATCAGGTTTGAAGACGAAAATTAATATATGATTAAATAAATCTAACATTCAACATTAATGAAATAGCTCTTTACTAGTATCGTTAGCTAGTAATTTCCATATTTAGTTTTCGTTAGGTGTCAAAATTTGTTTATAAGAATAGGGAAATCTCCCCGGCCCCTGCTCCACGCCAAAAAAATGCAAAAAAAAAAAAAAAACAGTAAAAAAAAAACTAATAAGACGAGTAAAAAAAAAAAAAAAAAAAATCAAAAGCTCGCTATATCTTCTTGAAGAGAGACTTGAATCTCAGAAATTCCATTTCGTCGGAGCCTACGGAAAGTTTTATGGTCCTGGGCCACATCTTTTTATTCCTCCAATCTGGTGGAAAAGGTTGCCTGGGCAAAGTATTATTCTTCACAAGCCTATTTCTGAGAACTTTCCATTCAAAACAAAATTTGTTTCTCGCTATCTCAGTCACCACTCAATGTAAAACTTAGCAATAGTTAAATAGATTTAATTAAGTTATCTTTCCCTTAATCTGTCATTCAAAAAAATCGATATATATATATATATATATATATATATATATATATATATATATATATATATATATATATATATATATATATATATATATATATATATATATATATATATATATATATATATATATATATATAAATAATAATTTTATGTAATTTTAGTAGGGTATAAATTACTAGGTAATCATCACATATGTTTTATTTACTTGAAATAGAGCACGTTTCCGTATTATTTACAGCTTTCGTTTCTATGAGAATTTTGGAATGAAATCATACATATGTAGAAGACTCGCGTGAGAGGTGGTCGTCGAATTTCATTGAAATATATATATATATATATATATATATATATATATATATATATATATATATATATATATATATATATATATATATATATATATATATAAAGTCTTTGGACAACAGGAGAACTATGTGATGACCTGTCAGTAGCTCTTTGCAGCAGGTGCGTTTGTGCTGACATTGGAATTTGCTCAGTCGGATACAGAGAACTATTTGATCATGGTCCGAGCACATGGAAACAGCATGACAGAACATTGAACCGATGCGCCGGAAGTGCCCAGATTCCGGTGGGGTATGTGTGTGTGTGTGTGTGCAATCTCCAACGGTATATTAATCGGGGGATAGGCGCTTGCAAGGGTATTGCAGTAAGAGGTCTGGGTCTATTTGGTTAGTGGTAGTGTGATGGGATCACCACTATGAAGATACATTATTTACAGCAATACTAGAGTGACATTTATATTTTTCCAGACTTTAGAAGGAAAACCCCGGTTGGGAAGCAGTGAAACTGAACGATGCCTACATAATGAATTTTCCCATTTGTACATTTTTCTGTTTGAACAATTATGTATTTACATTCATTTCAGGTTTTAACATAATGAAATATTTCTTTCAACAGGAATTGAACATCGTCCTGGGAGGACGAATATTTAGGAAGTGGTGTTTTTACTCTTACGTGCTATATGACTGCTTATTTTGATCTTGTATAAATATAACCTTATTACTTTGATGATCAGGGTGTTATTCACTATTATGGCTTAGCATAGAATAGTGAGTATGCTTGTTTGTGAAACAGTGTTTCCTCTAGCTATGTTTTCCATTGAAAGGGGGTATGAATCAAGTTAAATTTGTCAATAAAGTCTAGTTTTGTATATCAGTGTCTCATTTCAGTAGCCTTAGTGTAAAGATAGGTTTAGTGAGAGAAGTTTGACAAAAGACAAGGGATCTGCTGACCCAAGGAAGAGCCACGGTTAAACCGAGACATCTTAAAGAAGTAAGATGATTATTTCTGTTCTTAAAACAGATACTCCAATAAAAGATGGCCCTTCCTGAACCGGTCCGTTAATATATATATATATATATATATATATATATATATATATATATATATATATATATATATATATATATATATATATATATATATATGTGTGTGTGTGTGTGTGTGTGTGTGTGTGTGTGTGTGTGTGTGTGTGTGTGTGTGTGTGTGTGTGTGTGTAATAGTTAAGGTACTCACTAGTTGGTTGCCGATCATGCCAGCTAAAACAAGGAGTGGCAGTAAACCACTGGCTGTACTAGCTTGGACTATACAACTCTTGTGTTACGTGCAATGTATTTGAAACCTATATAAGTGTTATGACGGAGCCTAGTCATTTCTTGACTCTTACATTTCAAGTCAAATTAAGGAATAATTATATGATATTTCAAGCAATTTTTAAGTACTTCTTTTTATTTACCATAATAACTCAGCTATCACAGCTGACTCTTCACATATTTTCCTTTGTTTATCAACTTGATACTTTTTTCCTATTTTATAGTGACAGTTAAAGCATGTCTTTTTTTAATTATGCCAAATTCCAAATTAGAGCAAAGTTTTCATGAGATCTTTCAACATGCCATAAAGTAAAGGAAAATTATTATTAAGTTATAACCTTTTCTGAAACCAGAGAGATATCTTCTCATGGCAAAAAGTTGTATTCTGATTCCAGAAGAAAATTAAATTAAAATACTTTGTGTATCCAAATTGTTTATATGATTACATACTGGTCTAAGTAATTAAGTTCTTTATCAGTTATTGAAGCTTTTTTTTTTTGCTACTTATTAGTTTAACAATTTTCGATTGGCTGTCTGTTTGGTGGATGCTTCCTAAACTTCAACTTCCAGATAAAAAAAATTGTAAGTTGCCATTTTTTTTATTTATTTACTTTTAATAAAAAAAACGTCAAAGGGCATGCCAGTTGTTTGTTATTTTTACGAGGTATTCCTTTCGGATATATACAGTTTGTATTGGGTGTGCTAGAAAGATTTTTTTCAATTATACATTTATGACATTCAAGTCAGAATCTTATTGACAAATTCTACCTAGTAAATAAGTTGGTGTTTCTTATTTGATGCACGATCTCATAAACACAACAGTAATTAATATTATTATAAACCTTTTAAACCTTTCATATTTTTTTACGAATTTAGAGACACAGGGGTTATAACATTACAGGCCATCAAACCAACTTTCATTTCAGGGCCTCACCTAAAGTTCACTGTCATACAAATAGACAAATGAGCGTTATAAATGTAATCTATCTGAAATCCTGAGAATGTTCACATGTATATTATTCTAAAAGAATTTTTTTTATATAAGTAAAATCAAAGCAAAATTTTTAAAAATCTAGGGAAAATGTTAGAAATTCATAGGCACAAAAGATCAGTAAGTATTCTGGCGCCTTTATAGGAGTATAATAAGGTCACGGCCTTCCTGAAATTACAACAAGTATTATCATTATATTTTCATTCCATTAGTCTATCCAGACTGGCGGTTCATTGTGTGACGGTTCCGGAAGGCATTCTGCATCCTTAGGAATCCATCGCTTTTTTATTACTGTATGTGCTGTTTTAGTAGTACACTCTTCACAGTGAGTCCGAGGTCTACTCTATCTTCCAGTTTATCCAAGTTTCTCATTAGATATTTTTGTATTGTGCCTATTGCTCAGATGATCATGGGCACATCGTTTCAGCGGCATATCCCATTGCCTTCTCAGATCAATCTACAGGCCTCTGCACTTTTTCTATTTTTTTCTGTCTGTTCCTCCTCTACTCTGGAGTCCCACAGTAATGCGGTATCTGTGGGTGATACTTATTCTTGTTTTGTTGATCAAAGTCAGTCTGGTTATACCCTTAGATCATCCTGTCTGTCCTGGTACTGCAGTCCAAGAGTAATATTACCTGCTTATTTCACGTTACGCTATTGGGTTTGTGTTCATACACTTGTTCTTAGGCCTTGATCTTGTGTTGTTACTAACGTTACTTTCGCTTTTATTTTTGAGTTCCCCCTCTATAAGCAGTACAGTGTTTTATTGTTGGACAGGTCTTTAGTTCATTTTATAAGCTGCCCATACATGTTCCATTATTCCATTCAGTTCTTCGTTGTCCTATATTTATATACAACCGAGCCTTTTGCATTTTTGCTGTATACTGAGTTACTATGCAGGAGATCTATTTACCTACCGGTGAGTATTAACATTCACCAAATTGTCATGCGACTCCCAGTAAAGTAGCTAGCTTATTAGTTGTAGATTTACCCATTTCGAGGGATACATCCGGTGCAACACTTTTGTTTTGGAGCTTTATATTCTCTGATTAAAACCTCCAATTAGAAGTTAATTTGCTAATTGCCCTTTACTTAAAGCTTCATAAAAGCGATGGAAGCTGGCCTCTTTTGTTGGTGGCATTGCCTGTGTTGTGTACTAAGTGTATTTGGGATTTGTTTCATTTAAAGCATTTATTTGTTTGTTAAATCTTTCACTCCTTCTTAGCAGCTTAAAAGGGCCCATCACTATCACAGGAATAAAATGTGTGTGTGTGAAAACAGACAGACTGAGAGGATGTGAAGGCATTGGCTCCTTTTCTCCAACTAAATAGATTTCAAAGCATGGAAATTAATTCTTGTTAGTGCATTCAAATTATTTCATTCATATATTTCGAACTGCAGAGTTAAAGGTCGAAAAGATAGAAGCCGCTGGAACTTTTACATTTTTTTTCTGTAAAAGGAAACTATTGTGCCGGCTTTGTCCGTCCATCCACACTTTTTCTGTCCGCTCTCAGATCTTAAAAAACTACTGAGGCTAGAGGGTTGCAAATTGGTATGCTGATCATCCACCCTCCAATCATCAAAGTTACCAAATTACAGCCTTCTAGCCTTAGAAGTTCTTATTTCATTTAAGGTTAAAATTAGCCATAATCGTGCGTCTGTCAACGATATAAGACAGGCCACCACCGGGTCGTGGTTAAAGTTTAATGGGCCGCGGCTCATACAATATTATGCCGAGACCACCAAGAGATAGATATATTTTCGGTGGCCTTGATTATATGCTGTACAGAAAACTCGATTGCGCCGAAGTTTCTTCGGCGCATTTTTTGCTTGTTTTAAATTGCCTACAGATCATTTCATTACATTTTAAATGGATTGATTCCATAAATATCTTTAAATTTCTAAAGTTGGGAGCAACAACAGAGTCATCCAAGAACTAGAGAAGCATGATTTAGAAGATTAAAGAGACAGCCTTCCTAAGCGACAGGGCAGCAATTATAGTGAAATATAGTGCAAGGACTGTAGTTTTGCCGTGATACTTTGTGGATGAGGACGACAAATTTTCAAATGACCTTCGTATAATCAAATTTTTTTTTCTTTTTTTTTTTTGGGGCAGAGGTCATCTTTCCACAAATCATGAGTGATGTTATTCATTTATTTTTGAGACACCTAACGGACAGACAGGTTTCCACTCAGACCATCTCTCTCTCTCTCTCTCTCTCTCTCTCTCTCTCTCTGGTTCCAATATCTTTTGTTTTCTCTAATGTTTCCTTTGTTACTGAAGACATAGTCGTTGTCATCTTCCTCCTCATTTATCATATTCGACTTTCAAATCTCATTTGATCTTCCTCCTGTGTAAGATCTTTCAGCTTTGTCAGCTTCAGTATGTCTTTCTAGTTTCCCTGAATCTCGCTCTCTAGTAACTGATTGACAAAATCTATTAATATCTAGTTATGCTTTTATCATCTATATAAAAGAAAAAAAAATCAGGAAATTCAAGCACAACTAGTAGACAAATAAATAACATGAACAAATACATAAGTATTAATTATAAATAATGCGAGCTTTCTGTTATTTCTTTGTTATTTGTAACCGAATATATTAGAAAGAATAAATGCTATAATGATAACTACGGAAAGCTATCGGTACTAGGGAGTTTAAAAAAAATTAAGTCTGCATTTCTGAAAGGAGATATTCATGTAAACATGGTCCAAATAGACACTGAAATCGCAGAAAAATTTATTCAAGTTGTTATATAAGATACTCGAAAATGACGAATGTGAGGCTGGAAAAACTTTTCCTTACATTTCTTACGACTGACAGGAAAGAGCAACGAGGTCTAGTTGTAACTCGAAATGTTCATTCACTTGATATTGCCCAAGTAGGACATGTCTGATAACAATCTAGTATAATTTCATTCCCTTCCTGCAGAAAGGGACTGCCGACGGCAAAGTGACACATGAACGCGAAACATTGACAATGGAGAAAGGAAACGTGCCGTTTTTCTATGAGCGTTTCGCAACCAGACTCCCTTTCAATAGGAGCCAGCGTCTATCTCATTTTCTTACTCTATTTGCGCGGGGGTATGTGGGCGCGCGTGTGGATCCAAGGGACGGGTTCAGAAAAAGAACTGCGCAATAGGGTGTGCATGTTAGGTTGTATGACACCCGCTGAATAAAAGGAAGGAACACAAACTAATATCATGCAAAAGATACAGTATTACTTAATGTTATATTGCAGAAGAAAATCACAACGGTGTGTCCTAAAGTTCATGTTTATTCTGGACACACTAGAGAGAATGAACATTTTATCACGAAATTTATATCATATATTTTCGTACCCTGGCGTTGTTATAATTAATCGTAGTTGAATCTGTGAAAAATTAAAATATAAAGTATAACAATAAAGTAATAAATCTTCCCAAAATAGTAATAAAAAATAGAGGTTAACTAATAACCGGTAACAAATAGCGCATAGTGCTCCCTATTTCTTGGCAAAATAATCGACCTTTGTATATTCTTTCACATTGGTCATGATAGGTCACACATTCATTAATTACCATTTCGTTTTTAATGTGAGAGATTACTTTTTACCCAACAAAATCTGTATAGAAGAGTAGTGTAGATCAGTACTGAAACTGCACAAGTTTAAATACTGTGTAAACATTCTTTGAAATTTCTGCAAAATACGAAAGAACTTGGAATTTTAAAGGCAGTCAAAATGCTGAAGAACTTAAGAATTTTAAAGAACATCGAAATACCAACGAACTTTAGCAAATATCAAAAACTGATTTAATTCGATCGTTCTCCTTTAGTTCTTCATGACAGCAGTTTTTCTTCTATTTAGAAAGTTTAGAACAGGGATACAAGATTACAAGAGGATACCGACACTTTAAAAACACTGACCATCTATCTTCTGTCTAAATAACACCGGTAAAGGTATTCTTGTAATCCCATTCCTTGTTTATGGTTAGAAAAACATCAGAGTCCAGATCTGTCTCATGTTAAAGAAACTGATTTGAGCTTGGAGAAAGAACAGTGCCTTTGCAATATATACTGTTGGGACAATGATCAGAATAAGAGGATATAGGCTTCAACAACAATATGTTAATTTATAAAACCAGCGGTATAAAAAGTACTTTGAAAATTTGACGGAAATATGATTAATTACACACCAGCAAACTGTGATAATAAAGCATTTTTTAAGTTAGGCCAGATTATGTCATCAGTGAAAAATAATCGTTTTGCTAGTTTGTGATGGATGCTAGCCGTGAGATTCCGAAGTGACCCATCTTGCAACACCGTCGCGAAGTCCAGAAACCGTCCTTTCACGGTTTGCTTCTTATCGCCGAGGAAGACAGAGCTCTTCTTGTAGACGTGTGCCTGGCATATAAACAGTACCGGATTCATTACCGTGTATTACTTAATTCTTTCTCAGAGCAATAAGTATCATCCATTTGACTATTTAAGAGTCTTCAACTTTATTATTATTATTATTATTATTATTATTATTATTATTATTATTATTATTATTATTATTATTATATGAATTTTGAGATTTTCAGTTTGCACCCACCACTCCCTGCTTGAAATATATTTGCCACTATATCTCGCTGGTTATAAGAAGAACTGCATTGTTAAACAAAATCTTAGTAATTTCGGAAACAACTTCTTAAACTTCTTGGAAACAATCCAAAGTTTGGGATGAGCTGTGACCATAACCGGAAAGGTTTTCTCACAGCAACTGAAGAGAGAAAACCTTAGTACATGAATATGATTTGCTTGCCATTTGGGTTGGATTTAAGCAGCATGAAAGCAGAATGAATTACTAAGATTTATGCTTTAGGAATTTCTTTCTGTGATGGTATTATGAACAGCATATGATTAAAACATTTGGAACACATAGTTACTTAAGAACATTTCGGTTAAAATGTTTTCTTGGAGCTTACTTAAAAAAAAATAAAGCAGACGACCAGAGAAATAAAAAAGATATATATATATATGAGATCATTTTTCTTTGGGAACACTGGAATAATGATTGCGTCTATAAACACAGCCTTCAAAGATTCCTGTCCAAACATGTACAGCTACGTTGCCAGTAAACTTATGAATAACGAGTACATGTATCTTCTTCATGCCTGTAGTAACACATGAAATATTTCACCAAACTGGACTAACATCAACTTCTGTTTGAATGAAAGATTCATCATGGGACGAGTCTGTTCAAAGCACAAACACCATTAGCATTATTTGTCGGCCCTTTGAAGGTCGGATATTCTTTATACGAGACACCGTAATTCCTGCACGATCAAAGAGTATGTGGTTAAACGGAGAAAGATCTGGAGGTGAACTTCATCATCTTTATGCGAAGATGAATTCGAACTCAGGAAAAACAAGCACTAGCTATACAACATATTTTGTTTGTGTAAGCTGTTAGACAATTTTTATTTGTCTGCCGAATAAACTGTTGTACTGTATATTGAAGAAATTTCCTCTCCGCATTGTTAATTTTGCTCTGTCTGTCTGTCTGTCTGTCTCTCTCTCTCTCTCTCTCTCTCTCTCTCTCTCTCTCTCTCTCTCTCTCTCTCTATATATATATATATATATATATATATATATATATATGTGTGTGTGTGTGTGTGTGTATATATATATATATATATATATATATATATATATATATATATATATATATATATATATATATATATATATATATATATATATATATATATATATACATGTAGAACCTACTGGCCACATTTTACCACAATGCTTTCTTAACTTCTCGGATTCTTCACACTTTTTGTATGTGCTGGTCACTAGGAAGTCTCAGATTCAAAATGAAGAATACAAAGTAATTCTGATGTCCGTAGCGGGATTTGAACACGTATCCAGTCACGTTCCCGACACTTTGAATTAAAGATACTGACTCCAAATTTCGTTACCCTTTCAAGTCTTAGATTCTGTCTTGGGATTATATTGTTATCCCAACATTGTTCTGTTCATTAATGACTGTGGCCTGTGGCTTACCAAATCTGACAAACTACCGGGTACTTAGTTTAATATTTCATTGCCTTAGTCAATATAATCATTATGATGGGTTTCAGACAAAAAACTATACCATTACGACAGAATCTAGCATTTGGGCTTCAAACAGTAAGTGAAGAGTTCAGCTTTGATGTAGAGACATATATACGTGCACAGAATGATCTCTAACAAGGTTCAGATTCACAAAGACTTCTCTTTTTCACCATTGATATCCTTTGTATACAAAAAATAAAAACCTTTCGATATTTACAATCTTGATAGATGTTGTCAACACAAGCGTCTTGAGGTAACTAAAGCGTAGAGACGTCTTACGTGCTGTATGAAACTTAATGAACTTGTTCAAATAATAGTCAATATGCCATTGCGTAGTTCCAACAATATCTTATAAGACCATATCCGGTTATTCCTGTGTCCTCAAGTGAGAACACCCAACTTATCCGGCTTTTTTAATAACATATCCTGTTGCCAATAACTTCATATATGGGTCACATGGAACTCTATTGTTGGAAACACATGTATCACTGTTAATATTGCATTCAAAATTATATTTTCAAAGAATAATTTTTATTCAAGTTTTCATGTTTGGAAAGGATAATTGATCAAACGTTTTGTTAGTTCTTGGAATTATTCTTGATGCATATAAAGTTAAATGAATGTTCTGATAGGCTAGGATGTAATTCATAAAATGAATATGAAAGACAGGATTAGGTAAAAGACAGTCATAGTGAAAAACCTTATACTCAGTCTCTACTCCATTGCAGCATCTTAGAGCCAAAAGGTAAAAAAAAAAAAAAAAAAAAACTTTTCGAAAAAGCAAGCGTAATTACACCACTGCATTTATGTAAAGATATTTGAAAGAAGTAACAGGCCTTTATACTACTTAGTTTAACCTCCTCAGATGGAATTGTCACCGATTTATGATCTGTGTACGCCATGAATAGAAGCATATTAGTTGTCAAATAAGTTTATACCTATAAATATGCGCAAACAAACAAACGTTTATTTATTTATGTGTACTTTTATAATATATATATATATATATATATATATATATATATATATATATATATATATACATACATATAAAAAGAACATTCATGAATAGAAGCATATTAGTTGTCAAGTAAGTTTATACCTATAAATATGCGCAAACAAACGTTGTGTATTTATGTGTACTTTTGAATATATATATATATATATATATATATATATATATATATATATATATATATATATATATATATATATATATATATATATATATATATATATATATATATATATATATATATATATATATATATATATATATATATATATATATATATATATATCTATATATATAAAGAACATCGTTTTGCTAGAGTAAACGTGGCAAGATTAATTTGAGAACTTTAAGAGCCAGACTAGCATTCTCATTAGTGTTGAAGAAGTAGAGCTAAGGCAAATGTGGCCTTTGTATCAAAGGCACTCAACAAACGACGGTACTCAGTTACGGAATATCTAAGAGAAGCGAGCTTCTTAATCGCAATCATCTTTCCATATCCTAAGAAAATCTTCTGATAGTGAAACACAAGGAATCAACGCTCTGCAAAGGGACCATCAAGAATGAAAGCACATTAGACTTTCATACTTTCATACGCAGGACCGGGGAAGAGGCAACCGAATCGCTGACCACCTGGCGAATGACACATCACGGGCACGACGCGGCCGGAGCCCTTAAATGGAAGAGACAGCAGTAGCAGCAGGCAGTTAGTATTGTGGGCAGGAGCCATGCAGTAGCAGAGGAGTAGACAGCCATACACGCAGGTGAGCGGTACATTTGCTAAGGCCTTCGTTCTTCCCCTGCCCGACTCCAGTCATCCTCGAGGGACAGCGTGCATCGTCGGTGATCGCCCCTCGTCATTCTTCGCCAGAGACCTGCTACCCCTAAGGTAAAGTAAGAGTAAAGGCTTTTCAGTCACGACAGTTTGCCCTTTAGAAAGTTAGGAGTACCAGTATTTCACTTCTGTCCTTGTGCCAGTTTATCCAGTGCAATTTCCAATGTCCTGTGTTCAAGTGTAAAGTGGTCATTCATTCCTCGAGTCCTTGGCACCCTCCGTGCAGACTCGAGACTTATTCTGTGTTAAATTGTTCATTTACTGGTCTGTAATGTATAAATCTCTCTTGCAGAGGGACCTATTCGCAGTGGACTCATCTTGGACTGTGCCTTGCCCTTAGTCAAGATCCAGTAGAAGGATCTTCAGTCGTTGCAAGCCCTTTATCAATTTACTTATCCATTTTCCCTTCAAATGCTTTCTTTTGTAAATATAATTCTTTGATTTATCCCAAGTGTCTACATAACATTTCCTTATGAAGTAGAGCCTTCAGCTCCTAAACTCGCCCCTTTTTCTTAATTTTTTACGATTTCCCTTTACGCAAGTCAGAACTCCAAGGTCAATTAAATAAAGTTTCAGTTGCCGGCCTGTAAAAAATGTAAAAATACCATAAACCCAGGGAAATAAATATATTATATATATATATATATATATATATATATATATATATATATATATATATATATATATATATATATATATATATCTGTTGTTCTCAGTTATTTTTACATGTCACCTGCTTCCCAGCTCCATCCCCTTTCGTGCCAGTGATGTCTTACACCCACAGTGTTCTTTCCCAAGGTTGTAAATCATATATATAACAAGTTTGGGTGAAACAGTTCAATAGGTTTTAGTTATGTTACAACATACACAAACACACATATATATATATATATATATATATATATATATATATATATATATATATATATATATATATATATATATATTCATTATATATATGTGTGTGTGTGTGTATGTGTGTGTATAATATATATATATATATATATATATATATATATATATATATATATATATATATATATATATATATATATATATATATATATATATATATATATATATATATATATATATATATATATATATATATATATATATATATATATATATATATATATATATATATATATATATATATATATATATATATATATATATATATATATATATATATATATATATATATATATATATATATATATATATATATATATATGTTGTGTGTGTGTGTGTGTGTGTGTGTGTGTGTGTGTGTGTGTGTAGAATCTACTGGTCACTTTTACCAGACACATATGTAATTCTAATAGCCATAATGCCCTCTTAACTTCTGTAATTGTTCCTTTTTGGATATGCTTGTAACTACGAAGCCGTAACATTACGGCTTCGTATCTAAGCATATCCAAAAAAGCGCGAAAATCTGGAGAAGTTAAGAGGCATTAATAGCTAATGAAATACATACATACATATATATATATATATATATATATATATATATATATATATATATATATATATATATATATATATATATATATTTATGTATGTATGTATGTATGTATGTATGTATGTATGTATGTATGTATGTATGTATACGTATAGGTAAATGCTTACTTAGTAAGAATCTTAGGTGGCTGGCTAAATAATTAGATCAATATGATGGGTATTATTTTATTAATCTCGTTTCGTAATTCTTAGGTGTTATAATAGAAAGGATTGATCATAACTGACATTACTGGTATCCTAGAACTGTTATAAAAGATTGTTTTGTTACCTGTGGAAGCTTAAAACATATATATATATATATATATATATATATATATATATATATATATATATATATATATATATATATATATATATATATATATATATATATATATATATATATATATATATATATATATACAATATGTATGTATGAATGTATATATATATATATATATATATATATATATATATATATATATATATATATATATATATATATATATATTTACATGAAATTTATATAAATTTTTGTAAATAGCTGAACAATGATGTCTTACCCCAGCATTCTTTTCAATGAGTAAGTCATATACTCCCTCTGTCTTTGGTTGAAATTGCTCAATGTGTGTCTGTCTCTCGTGTTTTCTGAATTCTCTCTTTCTCAATCCTGCTAAGATGTTTGTTTAATAGTTATTACCTCACTCATTTAACGTTTAAACATACACACACACACACTCACACCCACACCTACACCACACATGCACACACACATACAACATACATGTCATATATTCATCTTAGTACATCCATTTTTATATATATATAATTATAGATAGATAATATCATTTTATTTTCATTATTCTCAACCATTCTTTTCAGGACATAACTTGGAAAGGGCATCTGGTGTCATATTCATATGCACATGCATACATGTGGATTACACACAGTACATATTGTTTTATATTTTATTTTTACCCATATATATACCATATATATATATATATATATATATACTTGGATATATATATATATATATATATATATATACTATTCATCTCAGCAACCTATATAGCTATATATTATACACCAATATTTTTCGTTTTATATATATATATATTATCTATATATACATATATATATATATATATATTATATATATATATATATATTTCATATATATATATCATATATATATACCAAGTTTATTATATATATATATATATATTATATAGTTATATATATATATATATATATATATATATATACATATATATATATATATATATATATATATATATATATATATATATATATATTATATATATATATATATATTTATATATATATATATATATAATATATATATATATATATATTATTCATATATATTTATGACATATATATATATATATATATATATATATATATATATATATATATATATATATATATATATACATATATATATATATATATATATATATATATATATATATATATATATATATATATATATATATATATATATATATATATATATATATATATATATATATATATATATATATATATATATATATATATATATATATATATATATATATATAAATAATCAACACACAATCACGTGTGGAACAAAAATAAATTTCTGACTCACGTCGGGATCGAACCCAGGTCTCTCAGGTGAAAGGCAAGGGCGCTATCCATTAGACCATACAAGTCTAAAATTTGCGTGGCCATGGGTTCAAGTCTCTCACCAATTCTAGCTAATATCTTTATGGACTGGTTTGAAAAGGAAGAGGTGGGCAAAGTAAATAAAGGGAACTTAAATATCGTAAAATGGGTAAGATATGTTGATGACATCTTGATTATTTACAAGGGAGAAAGGGAAGATCTGCACAAGTTTTTAGAAAACATAAATAAACTAAATGAACACATCAAGTTCACAATGGAAGAAGAGAAGGAGGGAGAAATTCCTTTCTTGGATGTCCTGGTCAAGAGGGAAGGGGAAAATTTAAAATTCAAGGTATATAGGAAGAAGACACACACCAATTAATACATACCTAGGTTCTCCAGTCATAGGAAAGAAATAAAAATAGGATTAATGACAGGGTTGGCCATCAGGGCTTATAGGATTTGAAGTCCCAAATTTTTCGACGAAGTGCTGGATTACCTGAGGGGAGAGTTTTTAGGAGATTAGGCTACCTGAGTATTGGTGGGGTGGGCACACATCAAACCAGGAAAAACTATTTTGGGGAGAGGAAAGGATAGAAAAAGGAATATTTGGTAGGAAAGAAAATAATTACTGTCCCGGACAACAACTCTATTTCACCCATCAACAGAAAGCTAAATAATTTCAAATTGATGTGCAGCTACAAAAACATCATTAGGAATAAAATAGTTAGAAACAAAAAGTCGGTAGAGGGGGAAGAGATTAGAAGGGAGGTTTATATGGCAGCGTGTCTAGACTGTGAAGAAGGGTACTATGGCGAAACTGGCAAATCATGTAAAGAGCGAAGCAAACATCTGCAGAACATAAGGCATTATAATCAGACGTCGGCAGTTGCCAAACACTGTTGGGAAAATGATCACAGAATAGACTGGGGAAAATATGAGTTTTCTGTACAGGAACACCAACAAAACATCTAGACTGGTTGTGAGAACGCCTTCATAACTTGCGCCAACAACACGATGGCAAAGGAACACCGGAAACGGCTTAGAAGACAGCATATCTAGAAAAATCGTATACTCCACAGTAGCAAGGAAACGAAGGAAAAATGCAAGAGAACGCACGGAAACCGGACACCTAGAAGAAGGGAGCAGCGAAAGACCAAGATCACGAGGGGTTGGGGGTCACACAGGAGGAGCTAGGCGATTATATGATTAAAAGTACCCTGCACACAGATATAAATACAGCTGGACTACGCGTCTGCTCGTTGTACGGATACCTGATAATGTGGACTGTTTGTCCAAGAAAGCTTGTAACTTTTTGAGTAAGAACTCCATTAGATACCATCCAGTTTGAAAGAGTGTACTTTTAGTAATATATATATATATATATATATAGGGAGTTATAGGCTATATATATATATATATATATATATATATATATATATATATATATATATATATATATATATATATATATATATATATATATATATATATATATATATATATATATATATATATATATATATATATATATATATGTTATGCAGTGAATAAGTATGAGATTCACTGATCGGGATTATGAAGAGAGAGAGACACGATGTTGATAGTTTAAAATGATGAGTCAAGGGACCAATAAATTGAAGACTAACCATAACAAACCTCCAAGATGTGGGAAAGGAAGGAGGAGTTAGAGGATAGACTAAGAAGTGAAAAGGTCAGCAAAATTGACCTGATTTGTCCCTTGCCAAAAGTGGGAGTTAAGATTGAACCATTAAGAGTAAAGTAGACGTCCTCAAGGAGGCGGAGTTTTATTCAACATAGGTCAGGAGTTCATTCTGATCAATTTTTAGCCAGAGTTACTTGAAAACCAAATTGGTAGGATTGTGTCACTCGCTCCTCTCTTAATATCAAGAAATTTCTAAGTCCAGGGTGGCTGGCCGTGTGATATAGTAGAGTTAGAATAAAACTTATGAAAAACCGTGCCCGGTGAATTCTTACCCCCTCCGGGAAAAAGTGAAAAATATTAATAGACAATTTCAACCTAACTTACCGAGTCCCCTGCGTTACTATCAAGTGAAGTCTGTGTGATATACCTCCCAAATGTCCATATTCATTTTGTTTACTAGTTATGTAATGGGTGGTTCGATAATTATATTGTAATGGTAATTGGTTTGAAATGTAAATAAACTTAAAGCGAGAGTTCTGTAAATACTTTTCTTTGTATGTATGTAACGAATACGGTTAGTCTCTGTTTAGCCGTCAGTTTTGTACAGTAATCTCTTATTAAAGAGACATATCTTTGCTCGTGTTTCTTTTGCCAGCCTACAAGAGATCAAACATTGCGCAGTGGTGGATCTGTTCTGTTGGTGGAATGATCGTAGTCAGAGTGATTCAAAATTTAAGATTTGATTGACACGATGGAAGAGCAACTACAACAATTGACGGAGCTGCTGGCGAAACAGCGGATATGGCTCAGAAGAGGGAAGAACGTTTAGCTACGATGTTAGAAACCATGATGAGCGCGCAAAATGGAAATGTCAACGAAAAATCGTCAACGAAGTGGAGGTGCTGAAAACACGCACAAAATGATGCGCAGTACCGGTATAAAACTCCCCATAGTGCCACACCCGCACCTCACCTGTCATCGTCAGTCTCTTTGAAGGAGTTCGATGCTTGGCGGCATAAATTTGAAGGGTATGCAATGCTGACTGGAATCAAGTCGTAACGCCTGCTGAGCAAGGTCGGTTTCGCTTCTCTTTTAGATGAAGACTGGACACGAACATTACGATATGGCCTCTCGTTTTCGGCTGAGGCAGATCTTGAAACTATACTTGATGCCATGGAAAGTCACTTGCGAGGGTCAACGGAATATCATCGTCGACAGAAGAAATTTTTACCCCTAAGGAAACAAGAAATAGGTGAGAGTTTCGACGATTTCCTTTGTGGTATCCGGAAATTGCAGCATTCTGTGATTTTTGTTCTTCGTGTATGGACAATAGATTGAAGACCGTATTGTTGTTGGCACTTGTGATGAACAAGCTCTAAAGCGTATGCTAGAGAAGGACCTGAATTTTGCAGAGGGCTGTAGATATTTGTCGAGCTTCTGAGAGTGCTAATGAGAATAGCGCTACAATACGAGGAATGATCCCACAGAGTATATCAAAAGTTTCACGGTACAAAAGAGACTACAAGCACCCAACAGTTTATATAAAAAAATGAAAAATGCTTTAGATGTGGAAAAGATCGACATTCTGACATGAATGTTTGTAAAGGCAAAGGACAAAAAGTGTTCCCAATGTGGAAAATTGGACATTTTGCTGTTGTGTGTGAGTCAACAGGAAGGAACTCCCTCTTTGCTGAAAAAGTAAGATTCGAAACTAAAGTCAAATGAAGTAGACTTAACAGGGATGTCCATAGGATCATAAGTGATGTGTATGTTAGCAGTGCCATTTCTCCAAGCAACCGAAAGTCCAGATTCGTACCCATCCTGCAGAACTCTTCTATACTATGGACACCCGGATTCAGGGCAAGAAGCAACGGTGATGGGCCTCAATGTAGCGAAGGTCTCTTGGTATATATCCTATATGTGAACCTTAAAAAATTGAAAAGCTTTGTTCGGCTGGTTATCAGACCCTTAACTGTGTGGGAGCTTTCACTTCACACCTTTAAGCTTGGTGATCGACAAACTCAAGCTGAAATAACTGTGGTGAAAGAAGTAGGGAGCTTTATTAAGCTGGTTTGATTCTGTGCTGGGAATTCTACGGGGAGGATTTTCCTGCTCAAATTAATTCTCTTCCCATTACGACTGTCTGTAGATCCAGATGAGAGAAGGGCTCAAAAGGACTACAAAAGAAAAAAAAGACAATGCTTGTAATGTAGTTCATACTCTGTTGCACTTCAAGGTGGCCCTTATGACGTGATCCAACTGAAGAAGAAAGGGGCCAGAGCATGTCTGCAGCTTCCAGTATCAGCATTTCCTCAGGTATTTGGTGCCACAAAAACACTGAGGAGATGCATGGAGTCCCATGCATATAAAGTTGTCTGAGAATGTGAGACCATTTGCTGTGGCCCGCACTATACCATACAGCTGGAGGTCGGAAATAAAGGATCAGCTTGATGAACTTTGGAAAAGATATTATCTATGAGTTGAGCATCCAACAGAATGGTGTCATCCCATAGTGCTGTTGCTAAGCCAAATGGAGTAAGATTGTCGATCTGACTAAGCTCAATAAGTATGTATGTAGACCCCCACTTATCCTGTACGATCACCACATGATGCAGTGCTTCGATTAGCACCGGGCAAGGTGGTTCTCTACACTAGATGCAAAAATGGGGTATTTCAAGTCAAGATTGAAGAAGACCAGGATCTCATGTTTCATTACCCCATGGGAATTGCTATAAATTCAAGCGGCGGTAATGGGACTTATTTCTTCAGAGATGAATATAATCGAAGAGAGACCAAGCTCTTGGTGACATACACAAACTGTAAAGATAGTTGATGATGTTCTTGCATACGATTATTCTTATAAGGATCATCTAGCCCATATTATTTCTATCTTGCAAAGATGTGATGAGTATGGGATAACTCTTAATCACTCAGAAAATTTACTTTATAAAACGTGTGAATTGATTTTGTGGTATAAAATCTCGAGCCATGGCTACACAGTTGATTCCGCAAAGTTTTAGCTGTACCAGACTTTCCTGTACCACAAAAATATAACAGATCTTCGATCTTTTATAGGACTTGTTAATCAGCTTGGAAGTTTTTCTTCAGTAATTGCTCATGAAGCACAACCACTCAGAGATTTACTGAGGCAGCGTAATGAATGGTGTTGGACAACACAGCATGAGGTTGTCTTTAGGAGAGTGAAGAGCTTTTACTGCACCCCTGTACTTGCACATTTTGATGCAACTTTGCAACCATGTTGCAGACAGATGCATCGCGACTGCATGGTTTGGGATTTGTTTTACTTCAAAAGCATGGACGGACTGAAACTAGCATAATGTGGCTCAGATTCCTTTCAGATGTTGAAACAGAGATATTCTGTGATAGAGCTGGAATGACAGCTGTATTATGGTCAATAAGAAATGTCATACTTACTTGGCTGGATTACCTCATTTTTGATGTTGTGGTAGATCATAGACCATTGATACCAATTCTTAACAGTAAGTCACTTGGTGAGTGAAAACCCTGAGACTTCCAGCATGAGGAGAAGCTAAGTAATTTCAGTTTTACTGTCCACTGGCAGAAGGAAGTATTCATTGTATTCCAGATGCTTTATCGCGTGCACCAGTTCAGGATCCTACAGAAAGAAAATTGTTTGGATGAGGATGGATCCACTGATCCTTTGCATGTTGCAATTGTGTGAATGCCCTTCACATGCATGAAGATGGTGTACTTCCTGACACTAAAGGACAAAAGCAACTGGAAAAGGTACGTGTTGCTGCTGAACAGATGCAGAATACAATTCACTTTGGAAAAATTATAATGAAAGGTTTTCCTGAACACTGCCATAATTTGGAAGTAGAACTCAGGCCTTTCTGGAATATCACGTGATATGCTTGCTGTAGATGATGACCTAATTGTTTATGGAGCAAGACTTTCTTATACCCAAGAGTCTTCGGCGAAAGCTCTTGAATGTCTTCTGATGGTCATCAGGAATAGACCGCACAAAAAGCAGCGCGCGACAAACTGTTTACTATTTCTAAAATTGGCAGAGATATTGAGAACATGGTTTCTTCTTGTATCAAATGCCGTCCTCTCCTACCAAATCAAAATGAACCTCTATGGCAGGAAGAAGATCTACCAAGTAGAGTTTTGAATCCGTATCTGCGGATTATTTTCATGTCATAGGTCGTACTTATCTTGTTTATATTGACAGGTTGTCTGGATGACCTTGTGTATCTTCGTGCCAGGAGGTATAGCTTCTGCATCAATCTAATACGGTCACTGGGGCTATATTTTCAGATGCTGGTGTTCCTGTTTTGTTGAAAACTGATGGAGGACCACAGTTTGCTTCGTCAGCTTTGAAGGCGTTTTTATCTCGCTGGGGAGTAGAGCATCGCGTATTACCACCATATAATCCGAGCAAATGGACATGCAAGAAGCATCAGTAGAAGAAAGGTATCAAAGCTGATTATGATTACTGCTAAGAATGGGAACCTGGATGCGGATGAATTTGCCCGTGGATGTTGGAGCTTAGGAATACACCTCGTGCTGATGGCAGATCACCAGCTCAAGTTTTTATTTGGTCATCCCCTCAGGTCTTTTATTCCAACATCGTCGCTCATTTGCCAGGAAGTGGCAAAAGAAAGCCAGAGAATGTGATGTTAAAGCAGAGCATTTGCGAAGTCAGGCGGCTGCAGCGACCGACACTGCCAGACCCTTTCTCATTTGAAAATGGAGGTAGTTATGTTGATGTTCAAGATCACACACAGGACTTTGGAATCGCCAGGTGTTGTTGTCGGCATTGGATCAAGGCGAGGATTATCTCATAAGATGGGCAGTGGGCGCATTTGTGGAGGGAACCGAAAAGTTCTGAGACCTCATCGACCTTTTCTGCAATATATGGATCAAGCCTTGATGCAACTAATACTCCCAAGTAAACCAAAGGATGTGGAGAAGTCACAAGATAATTCTACTGCTGGTTATTAGCAAATCAATCTTGCCTACACCAGCTCCGCGTCGTAGTTTGCGGCATAGGAAGAACCTGATCGTCTACAAGTAAAATGGAAGAAAAATACACATATGAATAAGAAGGATTTCACCAGCCAGGGATTATAATATTATTACCCTAGGCGTCTTAGGGGAGGTGTGTGATATGCCTCCAAATGTCCATATTCATTTGTTTACTAGTTATGTAATGGGTGGTTCGATAATTATATTAGCAATGGTAATGGTTTCGAATGTAAATAAACAAGCGAGAAGTTCTGTAAATACTTTTCTTTGTACTGTATGTGCTTGAGTCGGTTAGTCTCTGTTTAGCCCGTCAGTTTGTACAGTAATCTCTTATTAAAAGACATATCTTTGCTCGTGTTTCTTTGCCAGCCTACAAGAGATCAAAGTCTACAGACACGGTCGTTCATATGTGGTGCAACGCAAAAATACAAAGAAAAACTCAACCGCATAATATAATTTGGTGGCAGTTTCGGCGATTTCTGCCCAGCGCACATTTAAAAACATTAAAGTTCACGCCCTAGAGAAATTTACAGAGAGTGAGGCGGTGACAGCGCTAAACTAACTCTCAATTTAACAGCGCAATAATCAAGACGGTCTTCGCACTAGAAACACCAATACAACATCAACACTGTAGCAGAAGGAAACGAAGCAGAACGAAATATTCCAAGAAGCAGTGAATCTTTTTAAGGCCGATCGGAATGAAAATTGACAGCGTGTAAATCTCTGCCTAGTTTGAAACTCCGAACATTCGCATAAGATCAACCAGAAATTCAGTTTAATAATTATATATGAACATAATAAGAACCATAGTAATAATCACGCAGAACAGAACAGCGGTGATTTTTATAAGAAAACGAAATTTACGAAAGAAAGAATCAGCAACTCGCCTATACTACGCCTCTATCGCAGAAGCGGAGAAGACCAAAACAAACAGTGTTGGCGGACGCGAAAGTCGCCATTATCTACGTCAGTTCAGTGAACTTTCTATCGTACGGACTTAATTACATCAGCCCTAAAAATTTTTGGTCGCTAAAAGGAGACTTAGCGAAAAGCTAGCGGTAGCAGAGCAGTGACGACGACGGCGACGAATGAGAGCGGATGACGGCGACGAAAGAGAGGAAGAATTCGGAACGGTGATAAAGTTTAGAAGTCAACGCGTTGATAACCGCCTCCGGAGAAAAGAAGTAACGTCTTCAATCAACAATTTGGAAGGGATTCAAAATTTTTTCTTCGCCAAATTCAGCAAGTACGGACTGGAAGTCGGCCGAGCTGTGCCGAATTATCGCTGGATGTTGAACGGTATAAACTGGCGCTTCAAGTGCAATCAGCGATCATGCAAGGCAACACGGTTAATTGAATAGTAAACATTCATTCCTAGTATCGTGAATTATCAAGTATAATTTTTTTCTGTGAATAATTAAATTTTTTTGTGTGAGGAAATTCTTATATAATTATTTTTCCTGCAGTGCGCAAATAATTTTTTTTTATAAATGATTTGGCAATTATTTTCCTTTGAATAATATTCTGAAGAATTTTTCCTTATTGTTGTAGCTGAAGGAAATAATTTTTTTTCTCATATTTAGTAATTTTTTCGAATAGAAATTCTCGTTCCTACTTTGGGTGATAGAGACACTTTGTTTAAATAATTCATCATAAATTTTATTATAACAATTGCGCAGACAAAGTGTGGAACTCAAACAATTGCATATGAAAGACTAATATCAGACTTTTCAGATTGTGAGAGAGTCCTAGAAGCAAATGAGTTAGGAAAAATTTGAATTTTTTTGTATAGAGGGATACAGTCAACTCAGCAAACATGCAATTGAAGTAAGTACCTGATTCTCAAATTAATTTTTTTTTCAATTTTTCATTCTTGGAATCATTGAATATTTTATGAATTAATATGAACACTTGACGAAGTTATCTCCCGACTGCAACAGACAAGAAGCGAAGACCAGACTCCATATAACCTAAGACCTGTACCTGAACGACTTTCTAGACCCAGACGTTCTCGTAGTCAAGGTCCCCCACTTAGTTTACCGAGTGCGCCTAACCCTTCAGTTGTAACCACTAACCCAATAACTTCCATTGTACCTAGAAATAACAACATGGCGCAAAACCGGGCCAGAATAACCCGTTTTTCATCAGATTTTTGTGGAACGGTAGACCCAAGTAATGTAGATAAAAGTAGATTAGAAGAATATGGTGTAAATCCCATGACAGCAGACACAGAAAGCAGAATTTCAGCTGGTATCACAGATGAGAGAAAGAAAATAGATAGCAATTTCTAAAGGTTAGTATGGAACATGGTGATGCATACAGTTCTGCATTCAGTACTTCTTTAGAATATTACTCTGTTTAACGAATTCAAGAAACAGTGCTTGCTAATTTTGGCAACCAGAAGCACAGAAAAAGATCCATGGTATAACATAGGAACTTCTCTACCATCAGAAATATGAGGGTAATCACTAGTTTTGTTCACTAGAGAAGAAGCTATAGATAGAGGACGACAGATATGGTGCTGTAGGAATTGTTGTTGAAAGAAGGATGAATTTGATGATGATGAAACAGATTTTATTAGGTATATCCAAGGTACTTTAGATATATGTCATTAGGACCAATCTATACGATGCTTTGGGTAAGGAAGAAAGAGTAGCCTTAAAGAAGCAATGATATAGAAGCCAAATGATGGAATTGTACAAACCTTGATGTACATAGAAAGGAAAGTAAAACAGAATTCATCAAGTAGTAGTGCAGATTTTACGGGAACCGTAGCTAGTGGAAACCCAAGAAATAATAGCAACCAGTCCAGTAGAAACCAATCAGGGCAAAGCTAGGACTAGGTATCAGGAAATAGAAATCTGCTCTGATATGAAATGGTGGGAACAACAGAGATTTAATCAATCAAATAGAAACAATCAAGGTAGGCCGCCAAATAGACGTAACAATGGGAATACCACTGGAACTAATGAAACAACAGTGAAATAACAGGATTCTGGACAGTGAGCTTGGGGTCAAGGCTAAAATTCAGGAACAATAGGCCACAGTTCAATAGGCAGAGATGTAGTTAGAAATGTGTTATAACAACCATACAACACAGAATTGTAGAAGAAACAAATGGTGTTCGAATTGCACAAGACAGACATTTAATCCAAAACTGTTGGTACAACAAACAGGAAATTCTCAGGGGTCTCAAAATAACCACACTCAGCCTAATATCCAAAATACTCCCAGTAACCCAAATCAAGGGGATTCTCTAGCATTAATCACAGAGGGTGCAGTAGAAAGGTCCATCCTTAGCAGAAAGAAATAGTGACAGGAATATGATGTGTCCTCAACAGACATTACTCGGGAAGTAATGAAATAGTGTTTTCTGTAAAGAATTTTAACACGTGTCTAAAGATTGCCTATCACAAGTACACTTAGAAGGTGTACTGAGTTCCATATTGTTGACAGGCAGTACTGTAAGCATTACAGATAAAGGCACTTTAACAAAACATACAGGTTGTGAGCTTTCCAAATGAGAGAACTTCTATAGGACCATAAAGGGGATCGCTGGAAAGCAAATAAGGGCTATAGGCAATGTCAATTTAGAGATAGAAATTCTAAATAAGAAATATAGGGAAGAGTTTGTGGTGTTGGAAGAGAAATATTTTCCAGCTCAAGCTCTATTTTCCTTCCAGGCTATGAAAAGATGTGGAATTGCACTAGATTGTAGCAATGGAAGAATCACTATCAAGAAATTGATAGTGAAATATGTTTGCTCTCTGAAGAAGAGGAACAGTTTTGTGATAAACTTGATCACTTTACCTGAGACAGCCCTCTCATCTGGAAGAAGTAGACATCCAATAGATAGGAAATAGAATTTAATGCTAACCTGGGTAGGACAGTGTGTAGAAATTCAATGATAGAAGAAATAGGAGAAGATAGACAAACTACTTCTTAAAAAGCCTATAGGAAGCCACTCAGAGGAATTTCTCAGATAGCAGGTATGAACCTGATAACTCAAGTGCACGACAGCAGATACTCCAAGAACTTAGTTCTTTTTCCCAACCTGACGATCCTGACACGCTAATAGATTGTAGTCACTTAATAATAAGAGCAGAAGATACGGAAGAGAAGTATTTAATGAGGTGTTGCTGTTAGGCAACCTAAAATGACAGAGATAGGTTCTGTGATACTACAAGGATGAAAATCAGGATGATACTGATGTCTGCTACACTGCCGATGCACAGAATGCAGAAGAGATCTGCTTAGTTAGTACTGCCGATGATAATCTTGTAAACCTTAAATTAAACAATAGCGTTATACTGCATCCACAAGGTCTGGACAAAGGTTAGTCTTAGAATTGTAACAGATAAAACCAGGGGTGATACAGATGTGTTGTTAGTTAATGAAGACTTACCAGACTTTAGAAAATGGACAATTCCTAGTGTAATGGTGGAAATTGTACGACTCTATGTGTATAATTATTCTGACAAGAGACAGGGGAATTGTGCATGCAGGCATAGAATTTGTAAGGGAATTGTGATTACTAACCTCTACTAACCCTAAGTGAAAAGCATTTGTCTCTGTAGCTGACACAAGAGTTAAATTAGAAGGGGAAGTAAATAATACAGATTTTCCTCATTGTAGGGACAGGTTACTACAGATATTAGAGAAATATAGGAGTGTTGTAGCAGTAACAGGAGATAAGTTAGGAAGGACAGATGTCCTGCAGCACAAAATAGTCATAGAAGATGGTGCTAGACCTTTTTATATACCCAACTACAAACTTCCAATAAGTCAAAGACCCATTGTAGACGATGGTTGAAGATGAAGGAAGATGGAGTTTGTAATACCTTCAAGTCACCTTATAATTCACCTTTACTGCTAGTTCCAAAGAAAGACGGTACATGGAGGATGGTAATTGATTACCGTGAATTGAATTCTACACCATCCTGATCGAATGCCAATGCCAGTCATTAATGACATGTTAGCTCAATTAGAGGTGCCGTTTTTCTAGCCTCGATTTACCGAGTGATATTGGCAAGTTCCTCCTCGATGAAGAATCCAAGCATCTCACGGCATTCAGTACTCATAAAGAACATTTGCAATTTGAGGTAATGTCGCTTGGTCTTACTTCAGCTCCTTTAACGTTTGTACGCTTAATGCTGCAAATCTTGGGAGATGTTGAAGACGTGTATCGGTTTATCTTGATGATGTAATAATTGCTAGTAAGGATGTAGAGAGTCATTTCAAGACAATAGAATTAGTATTAGATAGGCTCAGAAAGGCCGGGAAAGGTAAAATAGTTCCTGACACATATTTAAGAGAAGAATTAGGTTACTTCCTCTTAAGCTGAAGTAACAGATAGTTTACGAACCATTTACTCGCGTCCCAATTTAAAAAAAAAATACGTGAATAGGCAACCAGGATGCTGAGTAATCTAGCGTTACAAAAGAAGTCAGCATACAACACAGAGCAGGGGAGAAAACTGTTTTACTCCCTACGCGGCAATAAACAAGAGCTGAAAGGAGGGTTCCGCTCTCCCCATGCTTTGATGTTTCGATTAACGTAGCACGACAACCTCTCTCTCTCTCTCTCTCTCTCTCTCTCTCTCTAACATTTTAAGCTGACCTTCCACATCCTCGGAACCTTCTATAGATTTCTTTAATAACTTTTATCTTTTTATTCAAAACAACAATATTTTATCAGAACTGGACATTTTACCGTTTTCAAGCTCGTAATGAACTAACCGAAAAATTATTCTACAGAGAGAGACCTTTTTTTACTGAATCACAAAGTCACATCCAAGGATGCCGTGCTGCACAGAAATTTATTCATGCTGCGTATTACCGTTTCATGCGCTTGTTTGTCTTCGGGTTCAGCTTCTGATAAGTGGAATGTCCAAAGTATTTCGTGATGATTTTCTTTGTCAAGTCACTTTTCTCTGATTTGTTTTTTTCGACATTTTTCTATCTCTCGCTGTTCTGTTTTCATTTCTCAAACTTAGGATGAAGCTTGTTTGAATTTCTTTTGTTCGTTATTTTACTTTCGTGTAGAAAATCAAAATAAATAATTACACTGTGATTTATACATATCTTTCATAAATGTCAAGAGTAATATCTTTCTTTCTCTCTGTGTGAGTATGGGTATCCTAACTTGAAGGAAAGTGAAATGATAACAGTTGATAATGGAAAATATTGGCAATAATTGGTATGGGAATCGTTTAAAACTGTTGGAATTTCAGTCCTCCCTTTGCCATTTTTTTTTTCTTTTCTATTTACACAAAATATATATAGTTTAGAAGAATAAATTGTCGGCGGCTTTACTGTGAAAATAAGAAATACGAGAGGGATTCGTATGCCTGAGATCACATTACCGATGGTATCTAAACAAAACCATTTGGTATTTTTTTTAGTTAGTCTTACATATTTACAATTTCAACTAGTATAATGGCACACTGTAGTGCTGAAATGCTTCACTACCATCGAAGCTCAAAGAAACAAATTTAACCGACGCTCCCTCAGTCTTCATTGTCTCCCAGCCAGATTTACGAGTCTGCAAAGAGCAAAGCAACGTTCCCCTGGTCCTGGTTTTATTTACATAAACGCATATTGCTCTCATTTTTGTACTCTTTGACACAAGTCCACTTTCTCCACCCAGGATTCCATCAATTTGCTCATCAAAAAGAAGTAAATGATTTCTCCATTTTCTATTCCAGTTCAACCCCATCTATTCTTTCATTGTAACACCAACACTATCTCAGATCTATCAAACATCAACAATAGACTTAATCATCATCGTGATGACCAATAACTCAAAGTTAATTAAATTCCAATCCATATCACTAAAGACTGTACTTTGTCCGAAAGTTGGACATACGTATTGCGCAGTCATTCATATTGAGGGCAAATTATTATCTTCACTGGGATGGCTTGGTGAACAAGTTCTTCAGAACTAGAGCCACTAGATAATAAGGTGTGTTAGAGGAATATATATATATATATATATATATATGTGTGTGTGTGTGTGTGTGTGTGTATATATGTATATATATATATATATATATATATATATATATATATATATATATATATATATATATATATATATATATATATATATATATATATAATACAGTAGAGTGCAGGATATTTAAGAAAATACAGGCTCTCATGATGTTTGCAGTTTCACTTGGAGTGAGAGAAAAAATGTGACATGGACATCTGTTATTCAACATTTTTTCATGTACATACGATCATTTGCAATGTTTAACAAATCTCAGGTGGGAGTATGTGTCTGGAGGGTTTTGTTAATTCCAGCAATTTAGTACGGTCTGCAACTGAGTCTAAATACATGGGAGAGTCACGTGGATGGGTGGAAGTTCTTGTTCGTCAGTGCTCTAGTTCAG
Source organism: Macrobrachium rosenbergii (assembly GCF_040412425.1). NCBI lineage: Eukaryota > Metazoa > Arthropoda > Malacostraca > Decapoda > Palaemonidae > Macrobrachium > Macrobrachium rosenbergii. Next base: position 66,148,316 of record NC_089781.1, on the reverse strand, counting down.
AGCTTCACGAGAAGTTTGGTGTGTTAGAGACAGGTTCTAGGTGTGCCCAGTGATGCATGTTCGTGTGTACATTGTGAAAAATGCTTGGTGCGATGCGCTCCTGTGAAAGCCAATTGATTGTGTGTATGAAACCGTAGCTAAATGGTAGAAACTTTGGAAATTACTAATATTTATAAGCCTTGCTTTACAGACTTGATTATTTTAGTGATTATGATTTTATTATGAGTTAACATTTATCTCATGTGGTTCTGTGTGTTTTAAACTGGGGTGAACGTTGATTTTAATGGATATGGTTCCTTTCTTTGACAGAATGTTTCAATGGAGCCATGACTCAAGTGAAGTGAAACTTAATCTGGCATGGCTCTTGGTGGAGATAGAAACTGTGGCTGGTATTTATGTTCTTCTTTCAGACCACAGACTGTCCTATAATGAGACTTTGGGTGTTTTTTTGTAGGAAGCCAGAGTTAGTTCCTACCTATTATGATATCTTGCAACAATTTTATTCTTTGGATACAGTCAGTGTAATTGGGACTAGAAATTTACCATGCATGATTTTTCATTTATGGTTTTTTGTTACATTTTGCAGAATAAATGTCTATTTTTTTCATATTATGTGGTTTGATTTATACACACTCAGTTTAGATGAAGATTTTCTTGGAATTCCTTGAGAGAGAGAGAGAGAGAGAGAGAGAGAGAGAGAGAGAGAGAGAGAGAGAGAGAGAGAGGAGAGAGAGAGAGAGAGGAGGGTGTGGAGGAAATGCGACACTTAGTAAAGGGGGATGAATGACCAGAGCTACAAAGATTTTGTACCTTCGTCGAGGTAGGCAAAAGTATAAAACGATTTCAAAGACAGAGGCGTAACAGGTGGTAGCCAGAGGTGAAAAATAGATATTTTTCCGGATTTGTATCCAAACCGAAGAGGGGGGATATGGATGACATTGAAGTAGAGATAGTACACATTATAAATACGAACTTTTAATAGGCGTTATCTGGGGTTTAACTCAGAGCAGTTGGTACTCAGGGCATATTGTTGACTTTGCTCCATTATTGCAGAAGCCAAACGGTCAAATGATATGAGACATCAAATCTTTCTGGCCAGGTATCTTAGGGGTACTAACCGATTATCGGGTGTCACAATATTTTTACTGTTTTCTTAGATGCAATTATATATATTTGGGTGTGTTAATTGGAAGTGTTTACGATTTTTTGTTGTGCAGGTATTTGTTAAAGACTAGTAGTAAATGCTAGATACAAGTGGGGAATATAAAGTGCGTGTTTCTTATTGTTTTCCAATAAAGTTGCTTGAGATTTTCCTTTCCTCTCTCCTTTTCAAAGTTTTTTCTCCATTTATCGAATTAAGTGGGGTTGAATTGTGCAGGTATGTGAAATGGGGTGGGGGAGCACCAGCATATGACACAGTTCTGCATTTGTTGCTGAGTTAGGTTTTTGCATGCAGACGAAGGCAGTGGAATTTCGATATGAATTTTACTATTAATTTTTCTCTCCTTTTTCTTTCCTTGGGGATCTTGCGACATGTTTGACTCACATACAGTATGACACGCATGAGCAGCTGTTACGTGCAGGAGCAAGGGATTATTCAGAAAAGTTTATGAATAATTACAGTTGAGGATATGTTTGTTGGTTTGTGTGTGATGTATTTTCTTTGTTGTTTTAGTCAATATTGTATAAGGTTTTAATATTATATGCATTCAAGATCAGGCCGGAGTCTGTGAGCCAACTCTGGAGTTCTTTTTAATTTGAGCAGAAAAAAAGTGGATCGGAAAATGGCAGGCGACGATGAAGATAAAAACTTTGACTCATAGGGTAATGACTTTCCTCACCAATTCAGCTCTTTTCCGGGCTTGGTGAGCATTTTCAACAGCCTGTTGAGATTCTTATTGAGAGCGTTCAGAACCATTTGAATAAAAAAAAAAAAAAAAAAGACACAGATGAGGCAGAGGCGTTTGTGAATGATAAAAGGTTTTTCTTGCACTGGACGTGTGGATATTGTGACGCTGTCTTAGCTTTCAATTTAAGAAATTCCAGACTTGGGATAATATGAAAGTTTTTCTAAGAACTCGTATGGGGCGGAGGAGTGCTGTGATTAGTTCGGGATAAGGAGTATTCTATAAGATTAGGAAGGGCAGAGTTCGATGACAGATTTTAGCTCACAATTGGCTTGATGTGCGGCTGGGAGTTCATGAGAAATTGAAAGGTTCGAGCTGGGTATGTAATTTTATATCTTTAGAGAATTTTCAAGTTACTGAATTTCTCCTGGCTTTTGAAATGATTTTCCAGATTCCATTGCGGGCAGTTTTGATGGCCCAGTGGAGCCTGCGACTGATGAATCATTTATTTTCCACAGGTTATGAAGGGCACATGTCGAAATGCCTAACAGTAGATAGCATTTTCAATGGAGGGCTGAAAACTGCTGAGGTTCCACAGGAGATTTAGAAGTTTACTCGTACCCAATGGTTTCTCTTGATATGTTGAAAATGAAAAAATCTACGGACCAAGAGCTACAGTTTCGTTGCTTTAATTGCAGCAAGCAGGCCACACGAAGAAATATTGCCATCTTAAGTACTGTGGCATGTCTAAGAATGTTACACAATTGAAAGCTTTGTCCATCACTTAAAAGAAGAGTAGCATTAGGCCCAGGACTCAGAATTTTGGAAGTAGCTATGAAAGCTCCTCAGGAGGAGATCAAAGGAAGTCTAGAACAGACAAGATTTTTGGAGGGTCGAACAGAAAAAGGAAAACAGTAAACTGTTCTTGTCATATAGGGCTTTTGGGAGATATACAGGAACCAGGAAGCCTGTGGTGAAGAGGGCCGAAACTAGGTCTAGTATTTGGATTTTGTAGATACTGGTTCTTCAGTCAATTTGTGGACTATGATTTTTATCAATTGATGTTATCTCAGCATCGGAGTGAGGCATTCAGAGGAGAAAGCGTGTGATGTCCAAGCTCATAATCTGAATGTTGTAGGTAAGAGGTGGATAGTTGTTTTTGCTGGGGAACCAGTTAATAAAGGGAAACTAGTTTTGCTGAGTGAGAGTGTTAATTTGGGCAAAGCTTTTATTGGTTATCCAGCATGTAAGAGAATTGCCATTTATACCCTAGTAAAGAAGGTATAATTGATGGGTAAAACTGGAAGTTTATTCCATATATAGGTGTGAGGAAATTCAGGAGTATGGCTGACGTGGGAGATGAGGATGATGAGGGAACAATGAGAAGTTCTAGGAAATGATAATCACGGAGAAGTTAGGCTGAAGGAAGTTCTTGTTAGATATAATTTTAGGAGCAAATATAGTGAAAGTGCAAGTAAGGTGAGAGATACAAAGATGTATGGAACAGGTGTGTGTGGTGGAGTAGTGAGAACTTAAATGTGTGGTGAGCAGTTTCAATAAATAAGGTTTCAAATAATGAAATTACATGGCTGAAATTGTTGAACTGTGATAATTCAGTTAGGAGATATCAGAGGGATACCTATATTGTAGATTTGGAGGAATGGAGTGATGACACTGAATCAGTGACATTATTAGAGGAGCAAAATGGATTTTCAGAAGTTGATGGGAGGTTAGAAGGGGAGATTTATAGGAGTCATTAGAGTGAGACAGACTATAAAGAATACGTAGAGGGGTTAGATGAGGTGTTGGCTGAACATGCAGATGCTATTGAAAGGAGATAAATTTTGGCTAACAGATGTTGGGGAGAACAGGGTAGCCAGAGGAAGGGGACTAATTGATTTTTGTCTTTGTCATACAGGATACCTATCTCAAGATCAGGGATGAGGGTAGAGCAAGAGGTTAACAAGTGGGCGGAGGTATAATTAGGGTTAGCCCGTCACCGTTTGATTTCCGTTGTTGGCAGTACTGAGAAGGATGGTTCAAACTCTGCATACGTAGAATTTAGGAAAATGATTGGAGTCTGGGTATTTGTTTGCCAGATTTTATCTATGGAGATTGGAGGTGACTATTTATTCATCAACTGATCTCATGCAAGGGTTTTTGCAGGAAGTACCATTGAATGAGGAGTCAGAAACTTTTACAGCATTTCCATTTCAAGGGTCATTGTGGAATCACATATGCCTTTTGGTTTGTTAGGTGAATTCTATGACATTTATGAGGCCAGTGAATACAGTCTTTACAGGATGTTGAGTAAAAATGTGTATGTTTATATGGATGACATTTTGATTTTCTAGATTCATGAGAACCATTTAGAAGTGCTTAGGGGAGAATACTTAGGAGGCTTAAAAGTATTGTAGAATCTGAAAGTTAGAAAACTAGGCAAGTGTGACTTCTTGAAGAGAATATTGTATATCTAGGACATGTCATTTGAAAGGTGTTCCAAGTAAATGACAGAGAAAGTCAGACTATCAAGTTTTCACCACCTAAGACACAGAAACAGAGTTCTGCTAGTTCTCATGGGTAGCGGTGGGTTTTCATGGAAACGTAGATGGGGTTCCACAGTTGTGCTTTGTGATGAGACTATGTTGAGGATGGTGTACAGTTTTCTTAAGGAGAGGCTCAGCAGAACGCTTTCAGAAATTCAAACAGGCTTTGATGAGTGCCAGTTTTAAAGTTCCTGATATTTCATTACCTTTCACATTAGTGACTGATGCAGTTAAGAGGGATAGAGTGCTGTGTCTAGAAATTTGAGGAGCCAAATCACATCCAACCTTCTAAAGCAGAGAGTAATGAACATTCACTGTAGTGTCTAGTTTGGGTCATGTCAAGATGTTACTGATGGGAATAGGTGGAAGTTCTCATGGATCATAAACCATTATCAGATCTTTCAATAAGCCAGGTCTTTCTCTAAGAGGCTGGGTGGTTTTTAACAACTAGGGACTTTGACGGTAAACTTTGGTATATTGAGGTATTAAACATAATGTGGTGGCAAATGCTCTATGGGCATTTTGTGGACATGGGCGTGTCCTGTGTATTGGCTGCATTTCTCAGGCGAGAATGCTTGGCCTGGATCTGTTATTCAACATTTTTCATGTACATACGATCATTTGCAATGTTTAAGAAATCTCGCAGGTGGGAGGTATGTGTCTGGAGGGTTTGTTAATTCAGCAATTCGAGTACGGTCACCATTGGTCTAAATACATGGGAGAGTCACGTGGATGGGTGGAAAGTTCTTGTTCGTCAGTGCTCTAGTTCGGAAAGTTTCTAGAAGTTTGGTGGGTTAGAGACAGGTTTCTAGGTGTGCCCAATGAAGTGTATGTTCGTGTGTACATTGTGAAAAATGCTTGGTGCGATGCGCTCCTGTGAAAGCCAATTGATTGTGTGTATGAAACCGTAGCTAAATGAGTAGAAACTTTGGAAATTACTAATATTTATAAGCCTTGCTTTACAGACTTGATTATTTTAGTGATTATGATTTTATTATGAGTTAACATTTATCTCATGTGGTTCTGTGTGTTTGTAAACTGGGTGAACGTTGATTTTTAATGGATATGGTTCCTTTCTTTGACAGAATGTTTCAATGGAGCCATGACTCAAGTGAAGTGAAACCTTAATCTGGCATACAGCTCCTTGGTGGAATGAAACTGTGGCTGAAGTGACTATGTTCTTCTTTCAGACCACAGACTGTCCTATATAATGAGACTTTGGGTGTTTTTTGTAGGAAGCGGGAGTTAGTTCCTACCTATTATGATATCTTGCAACAATTTTATTCTTTGGATACAGTACAGTGTAATTGGGATTAGAAATTTACCATGCATGATTTTTCATTTATGGTTTTTTGTTAGATTTGCAGAATAAATGTCTATTTTTTTCATATTTTTGGTTTGATTTATACACATCAGTTTAGATGAAGTTTTTCTTGGAATTCATGAGAGAGAGAGAGAGAGAGAGAGAGAGAGAGAGAGAGAGAGAGAGAGAGAGGGGGGAGGGAGGATGCGACACTTAGTAAAGGGGATGCAGACCAGAGCTACTAAGATTTTTGTACCTTCGTCGAGGTAAGTAAAGTATAAAACGACTTCAAATAGAGGCGTACCAGGTGGTAGCCAGAGGTGAAAAATAGATATTTTCGGGTTTGTATCCAAACCGAAGAGAGGATGTATGGATGACACTGAAGTAGGAGATAGGTACACATTATAAATACGAACTTTTAATAGGGCGTTATCTGGGGGTTTAACTCAGAGCAGTTGGTATTCCGGGGCATATTGTTGACTTTCCATATTATTGTAGAAGCAACCGGTCAAAATGATATGAGACATCAGTCTTTCTTGGCGGGTATCTTAGTGGGGTACCAATTATCGGGTGTCACAATATTTTGCTGTGTTCTTAGATGCAATTATATATATTTGAGTGTGCTAACTGAAGTGTGGTTACGATCTTTTGTTGCGTGCAGGTGTTGTTAAAGACTAGTAGTAATGCTAGGATACAAGTGGGGAATATAAAGTGCGTGTTTCTTATTGTTTTCATTAAAGTTGCTTTGAGATTTTCCTTTCCTCTCTCCTTTTTCCGTCTTTTTTTCTCCATTTATCGAATTGTTGTGGGGTTGAATTGTGCAGGTATGTGAAATGGGGTGGGGGAGCACTTAGCATAATGACACGGTTGTGCATTTGTTGCTGAGTTAGGTTTTTTGCATGCAGACGAAGGCAGTGGGAATTTCGGAGGGTGAATTTTACTACAGAATTTTTTCTCTCCTTTTTCTTTCCTTGGGGGGATCTTGCGACATAAGCTTGACTCACATACAGTATGACACGGTGAGCAGCTGTTGCGTGCAGGAGAAGGGATTTATTCCGGAAAAGTTTGTGATTAATTATAGTTAAGGGGATAATAATTTGTTCATTTTTTGTGTGTGTTCTTGTTTTCTTTTGTTGTTTTAGTCAATATTGTATAAGGTTTTAATATTATATGCATTCAAGATCAGGCCGAGTCTGTGAGCCAACTTGGAGTTCTTTTTTTAATTTGAGCAGAAAAAGTGATCCGGGAAAATGGCAGGCGACGATGAAGATAAAAAACTTTGACTCATAGGGTAATGACTTTTCCTCACCAATTCAGCCTTTTCCGGGCTTGGTGAAAGGCATTTTGCAACAGCCTGTTGAGATTCTTATTGAGAGCGTTCAGAACCATTTGAATAATAAAAAAAAAAAAAAAAAGACACAGATGAGGCAGAGGCGTTTAATGAAGCTAAAGGTTTTCTTGCACTGGACGTGCGGGATATTGGCCGACGCTGTCTTAGCTTTCAATTTAAGAAATTCCGGACTTGGGATAACATGAAAGTTTTTCTAAGAACTTCGTATGGGGCGGAGGAGTGCTGTGATTTAGTTCGGGATATGAAAGCATTCTATAAGATTAGGAAAGGGCAGAGTTCGATGACAGATTTTAGCTCACAATTGTTTGATGCGGCTGGGGAGTTCACGGAGAAATTGAAAGGTTCGAGCTGGGTACGTAGCAATTTTATATCTTTAGAGAATTTTCAGAAGTTACTGAATTTCTCCTGGCTTTTGAATGATTTTCCAGATTCCATTGCGGGCAGTTTTGATGGCCCAGTGGAGCCTGCGACTGATGAATCATTTATTTTCGCACAGGTTATGAAGCACATGTTGAAATGCCCAACAGTAGATAGCACATTTTTCAATGGAGGGCTGAAAACTGCTGGGGGTTCCACAGGGAGATTTAGGATTTACTTCCAGTGGTTTCTGTGATAAGGTTGAAAATGAAAGGAAATCTACGGACCAAGAGCCACAGTTTCGTTGCTTTAATTGCAACAAGCAAGGCCACACGAAGAAATATTGCCATCTTAAGTACTGTGGCATGTCTAAGAATGCTACACACAATTGAAAGCTTTGTCCATCACTTAAAAGAAGTAGCATTAGGCCCAGGACTCAGAATTTTGGAAGTAGCTATAGGAAAGCTCCTCAGGAGGGAGATCAAAGGAAGTCTAGAAACAGACAAGATTTTTGGAGGGCCGAACAGCAAAAAAGGAAAACGGTAAACTGTTCTTGTCATATAGGGCTTTTGGGAGATATACGGGAACCGAAGCCTGTGGTGAATGGGGCCGAAACTGGGTCTAGTATTTGGATTTTTGTAGATACTGGTTCTTCAGTCAATTTGGTGGACTATGATTTTTATCAATTGATGTTATCTCAGCATCGTTGAGGCATTCTGAGGAGAAAGCGTGTAACGTCCAAGCTCATAATCTGAATGTTGTAGGTGAGGTGGATAGCTGTTTTTTGCTGGGGAACCAGTTAATAAGGGAACCAGTTTTGCTGGCGAGAGGTGTTAATTTGGGTAATAAGCTTTTATTAGTTTATCCAGCATGTAAGAGAATTGCCATTTCTTATACCCTAGTAAAGAAGGTATAATTGATGGTAAAACTGGAGGTTTTATTCCATATATAGGTGCTGAGGAAATTCAGGGAGTATGGCTGACATGGGAGATGAGGATGAAATAAGTGGAGACAATGAGGAAGTTCTAGGATGGTTGCTATGGTGAAAGTAAAGGTGAGAGATACAAAGATGTATGAACAGGTGTGTGTGGTGGAAGGTAGTGAGAAACTTAAATGTGTGGTGAGTACATTTTCAATAAATAAGGTTTCAAATAATGAAGTTACATGGCTGGAATTGTTGAACTGTAATAATTCAGTTAGGAGATATCAGAGGGATACCTATATTGTAGATTTGGAGGAATGGAGTGATGACACTGAATCAGTGACATTATTAGAGGAGCAAAATGGATTTTCAGAGGCTGATGTGGAGGTTAGAAGGGAGATTTATAGGAGTCATTAGAGTGAGACAGACTATAAAGAATACGTAGAGGGGTTAGGTGAGGTGTTAGCTGAACATGCAGATGCTATTGCTTTAAAAGGAGATAAATTTTGGCTAACAGATGTGTTAGAGAATCAGGTGCAGCTAGAGGAAGGGACTAAACTGATTTTTGTCTTGTCATACAGGATACCTATCAAGATTAGGGAGTAGGTAGAGCAAGAGGTTAACAAGTGGGAGGAGGAAGGTATAGTTAGGGTTAGCCCGTCACCGTTTGATTTCCCGTTGTTGGCGGTACTGAGAAGGATGGTTCAAACTGGGTATACGTAGAATTTAGGAAAATAATTGGAGTCCGGTGGCTTGTTTGCCAGATTTATCTATGGAGATTGGAGGTACGACTATTTATTCATCAACTGATCTCATGCAAGGGTTTTTGCAAGTACCATTGAATGAGGAGAGTGGGAAACTTACAGCATTTTCCATTTCAAAGGGTCATTATGAAATCACATGAATGCCTTTTGGTTTGTTAGGTAGTCCTATGACATTTATGAGGCCAGTGAATACAGTCTTGCACAGGATGTTGAGTAAAAATGTGTATGTTTATATGGATGACATTTTGATTGCTACAGATTCCATAGAGAACCATTTAGAAGTGCTTAGGGAAGTCCTTAGGAGGCTTAGAATGGCAGATCTGAAAGTTAAACTAGGCAAGTGTGACTTCTTGAAGAAGAATATTGTATATCTAGGACATGTCGAAAGGTGTTCAAGTAAATGACGAGAAAGTCAGAGCTATCACGGATTTTCCTACACCTAAGACTAAGAAACAGTTCTGCTAGTTCATGGGTATGGTGGTTTTTTTCCGTAGGCTTGTGAATGGGTTTTCCACGTTGTCAGCACCTTTGATGAATGTATTGAGGGATGGTGTACAGTTTTCTTAAGGAGAGGCTCATCAGGCAGCTTTTCAGAAATTCAAACAGGCTTTGATGAGTCCTCCAGTTTTAAAGTTCCCTGATATTTCATTACCTTTCACATTAGTGACTGATGCCAGTTAAGAGGGGATAGGTGCTTCCTTAATGCAGAAATTTGAGGGCAAATCACATCCAATAGCCTTCTAAAGCAGAGAGTAATGAACATTCACTGTTGTGTCTAGTTTGGGTCATGTCAAGATGTTACTGATGGGGAATAAGTTGGAAGTTCTCATGGATCGCAAGCCATTGTCGGATCTTTTCAATAAGCCAGGTCTTTCTCCTAAGAGGGCAAGGTGGTTTTTAACAACTAGGGACTTTGACGGTAAACTTTGGTATATTGAGGGTAAACATAATGTGGTGGCAAATGCTCCTAATAGGCATTTTGTGGACATGGAGCGTGTCCATGTGTGTACTGTTTCTCAGGCGAGAAGAATGTGACCTGGACGTCTGTTATTCAACATTTATCATGTAAATAAAATCCAAGTATGGTCATCTTTGGTCTAAATGTATGGGAGAGTCACGTGGATGGGAGAAAAGCTCTGTTCGCCAGTGCTATAGTTTGAAAAGCTTCTAGAAGTTTGATGGGTTTGAGCCAGATTTCTCGGTGTGCCCAATGAAGTGTATGTTTGTGCGTACATTATGAAAAGCTCTCGGTGCAATGCTCTCCTGTGAAAGCCAGTTCACTGGGTGGTGTGAAACTATAGCTAAAAGGTGTGCTGGACACACTGTGAATTGGAATTCCCATAATCCCATTCTCTGAAATGAGTAGAAACTTTGGAAATTACTAACATTTATAAGCCTTGCTTTACAGACTTGATTATTTTAGTGATTATGCTTTTATTAAGAGTTAACATTTATCTCATGATAATCTGTGTGTTTGTAAATTGGGTGAGCATTGATTTTTAATGGATATGGTTCCTGTCTTTGACAAATATTTCAATGGAGCCATGACTCAATTGAGGTGAAACCTTTCTGGCATATAGACCCTTGTGGAAGTGAAACTGTGGCCAAAGTGACTATGTTCTTTTTCAAAACATAGACTACCCTATATAATGGACTTTGGGTGTTTTTTTTTTTAGGAAGCGGGAACTAGTTACTACCTATTATGATGTCTTGCAACAATTTTATTTTTCGGATACAGTGTAATTGAGATTAGAGATTTACTATGCACGATTTTTTCATTTACTTGGTTTTTGTTAGATTTGTAGAATAAATGTTTAATTTTGATATTTTGGGTTTTGATTATTCACATCAGTTTTCATGAAGATTTTCTTGGAATTCATGGGAGAGAGAGAGAGAGAGAGAGAGAGAGAGAGAAGAGAGAGAGAGAGCAGAAATGGACACCAAAGGAGGTAAATTATACAACACCTTCAAATGAAGGCGTAACATACACACACACACACACACACACACACACACACACACACACACACACACACATATATATATATATATATATATATATATATATATATATATATATATATATAGTATATATATATATATGTATATATATATATATATATATATATATATATATATATATATATATATATATATATATATATATATATATATGTGTGTGTGTGTGTGTGTATATCTTATATCTATCTATATATATATATATATATATATATATATATATATATATATATATATATATATATATATATATATATATATATATATATATATATATATATATATATGTGTGTGTGTGGCTATATATATATATATATATATATATATATATATATATATATATATATATATATATATATATATATATATATATATATATGTGTATATTAGGATCTTTGGTTGTTTTATGGGCGGTACAGTAGTTTGTTTATTTGGCTAATCCTCCCCCTCCTCTTATTTTCACAGGAGTGTTTACGTCTGTGTTGGCGTGGCGCCAACCTTTAGTCAGGTTCGGGCAGCAGTATAACGGGTTGTTCTCTCGGGGATGAGAACTTTTGGGTACCAGCAGCAGTTCGACTTTGAGGACGTTTTCTTGGGCAGCCGGTGTTTGTGTCCAGGCTAGAGCAGCGCACCAGCGGAGATGGTCGTTTGTTGGCCGCAAGTGGAGACCCTGTCGGCGGTTTTGGCACGGGTGCAGTGGCCCCGTGTCCTTTGTATTTTGTCGAGACGGCAGCAGGACGTCGTAACAATACGGCCTGTTGCCGCCCGTTGGAGGACTTCGTTGGAGATGGCTTTTTTTTTTTTATCGACTGCTGCTGGTACTTCCTTTTTTTTGGATGTAAAGTGATATTGCTTTATTTGTTTTTGTGTTTCGTGGCCCGGACGTGGCTCATTTTGTTATGACCTTTGTTTTTTTTCTTAAGATTTTTATTAAGTTTAAAATTAATAAATATATTTTTATAGCAAACTCATGTATTTTGTTTATTCCTCCTCCTTTGTGTGCGCGAGCTGTCGATTAGCCAGAGCAGTCCCAATATTATTTCCATCTAGATCCTGTGTTTTTCTTAAGGGCCGAAAAGCGTCATTTCGTAACATATACTATATATATATATATATATATATATATATATATATATATATATATATATATATATATATATATATATATATATACATACATACATACATACATACATACATACATACATACATACATACATACATACATACATACATACATACATACATTATATATATATATATATATATATATATATATATATATATATATATATATATATATATATATATATATATATATATATATATATATATATATATATATATATATATATATATATATGATTAAATTGTACCCATAAATGACTGACTCCTTTATTTGATTTTCTACCTGTACGATAGATAGCTAGGAAAAATGTAAGCAATATATTTCGAAAGCACAAAATATTTTATTATTTTTCACAACGAAGCGTAAATCGCCATGGCAATAGTGTTCATGCTTCCCCAATGTAATTTAAATCTAAGAGAGTACTAATGGCGTTTTCACGTTTCCATTAGAGTTTTTCCTGTAAAGGATTTCAACTCATTTCGAATTAGAACTCTTTCCTTATTTGAGGAACAGGACCACCTACAGCGCTTATTCACATTTTTACCGCTTTCTGTACTGCTGTACTTGAATTGATAAATCGTTGAAATAATACTTCATTAATGTAAGTAAAAATGTCCTGTAACGCGCTCTGTACACACACACACACAGATTAACGAAGGGATTGCCTGGTAGAACATAGGTAAGTGATTCGGATCCTAGAGTGGAATGTAATTCACCTCCCTAGCCGAGATTGTCTGATAATGCAATAATACCTTATTAACAAATGTAATAACGATTAAGAAAAACTTCATCTCTATAATATTACTGATAATAATGATATTAATGAGCACAATAATAAGGGCCATGGTTATTAGTGTTCTGCATTAATATTTCTAATATTAATTAATAAATAAGTCAACAAAATCCTCTTAACTACTCGATTTTTCCAGATTTTTCCTAATTTTGAAATGTAAATTTTTCTTGTTTGGGTTCGTTTAGTACAAGAATAAGCGTATCGAAAAGCATGAGAAAATCGAACATTTAGGTGTTTGTAGTCCTAATAAACAAGAAAATACTCATACAACGTGAATGTGAGAAATGATTCATCTTCACATAGTAATAATGCAAAGGAAAATTACCACACTATTTTATTTGTATGTGACGTATTTTATATTGTTCGATCATTTCCTTCAGTTTCCAAGAAAATGTATGAATAGCCTTAGTAATTATCATTCTTTCATTAAGGTTACTGCTCAATAGCGTCCACAGATCACATTAGATTTAGACCTTGCCTTACATTTTGAATGCTCTTAGTACAAGAGACCACTTAATACGTAGCCTCGTGCTAACTGAGAAAGTATAAAGGTGTTGCAAACTTATAAAGATTATGCGTCTGGGTGAGTAAGGCAGTAACAGACGTTTTAATTTGCCTTAAAAAAAAAACATTCGTAGATTCGAATCCCACGGTTATACAGAAGGATTGATACTTCTTTGGGATGTTCAGTTTCCACAGATGTATGCATTATTGTTACAAATGCAACCGTTTTAGGTCCTCTGTCATTGTCATCCTATAATTATGCTACATGTCGTATGGTAATAAATTAAATGAGATAGAATGACATTAAACTAAAGTTTAATTTAAGAAAAATACATTGGTGAATCCGGAATTCATTGATGAATGCTTTGTTCAGCTAACACACATTCTATACAGCATACAATAAATTTACATTTCTTAGTAAGTATCATTTTTGATGGAAAAAGTAATTGTTATCATTACTATAAGAGAGAGAGAGAGAGAGAGAGAGAGAGAGAGAGAGAGAGAGAGAGAGAGAGATTTTCTTATCCATATCAGTCTTGTGAAAATATTTTATTTCAGGATGTTTCTCAATTTTTTTACCACTAGCGGGAAGGAAATGCTGTATTTTGCATTAAGTGACCACCCAATCATTCGGGGTCTCTGCAATCCGAACAGCAGTACTGCTGTAATGAAAAAAAAAAAAAAAACAGCCAATATTTCTGCCAGTGGATTGTGGAAAACCGATTCCGTCCGTATTTGCAATGGCTGTCAGTGAAGGCCTTCTCCCTTTATGTTATTTATTTGCAAGGGAAGCACCAGCCTTTGGTTTGCAGAAACAATGGAATATATTGCCAAGAATATTGGGTTTTGACAACGAGAAAGGAAAATACAATAATAACAAGGAAATGGAAGGTTTACGATGACTATGTGCTTTTTGGCAAGTATGATTTAAAAAACCGTTACTCACTTGCCCAGCCAATCTCAAATTCACTCTTATGTTGAATAATGACTGCTTAAACATTTGAAAAATGGAATAATGAATTCACACGCATTGTTTTAAAAATTATATTTTCTCTTCGGACAAGTTCTGTTTCGTTTAGCTTTTGGCTGCCTTACAGATACTGGTTGCGCGCACATACTGTACACACACACACACACACGCACGCACACCACACAGCCAGCTTATATATATATATATATATATATATATATATATATATATGTGTGTGTTCGTTCATGTGTGCCATAAAGCATATAGGAAAGAAAAGATAAGACAATTACGAAAGGAAAAAATATTCTTTTTCTACGAGGTAATAAACACACAGACATTCACAATCCGTTTTTCTTGCAATGGCTATTACCAGAAACATCGGAATACATAAAAGGAATATATTTTTCCTACGGCTTCTTTACAATGATGTTTTCCGGGAAATTTTGTTTGGGTGACTCTCCTTCCTCCTTAGGACAACAAAACCATGAAAGTCTTGTCCCTAGCTTGATTTCCAGAATTGTAGATCATAAACGCAGTTTCTGAAAAGCAATTATCATACTAGATATATAACAGAGATAGAAAGAAAACTTATGATAATGTAGCAACTCTATAATAATAATAATAATAATAATAATAATAATAATAATAATAATAATAATAATAATAATAATAATAATAAATTATCATCTAAGTTTTTACGAATATTTCCAGTAAAAAATTGTATTTCCTATTTCTGTAAACCTACCTTCATTTTCTCCCCTACGTTTGAGAAGTTAGTAATGCTAATTAACTTCCTATGTATGGAAGCCTGAAATATTTTATACACTAATAACAACTCAAGATACTATCCCCAGAAACTGTAAAGCAGTAATTCTCTGGTTTTTGTTGGACAAAGAGTAAAAATTGCGGTTTGTTTTTTTTTACTCAGGTTGGTGAATACGGGTGCTCCGGTGATCTAGGTGGTGCTTTGGAACTCTCATTCCGTTTCTAGTCTTGATGTTTCTCTTCAAAACTCTTAAGTATATTTATTACTATATCTTATAAAGAAATTCAGTAACAAAATGAATATGAAATTTGGAGCAATAGTAATATCATAAAAAATAATATTTCAAAATAATATCTGGCTTTAAACTTATAAGTTCTAATGATTAGTTAATACTACTCTTCACCGACAATACATAATGCAGTTATGCATTTCCTATGAATGATAAATATTTTTTGGGATGAAATAATAATGATAAGTAACAGATGACTATGTAAGACTAAATATGTGCTGGATTCGGTAACAAGTAATGGATTTCCAGCGGTGAGATATCTCAATTATGCAAAAGCTGCCATATCCCGAAAAGTCTCCGAGGATTAAACATCTCTAATTTAAGAATTATAGGAAAAATCATGTTTTCAAAAAGGCTAATGACATTAGAAAATCCTCCGGGCAAAAATATTTCTGGCAAATAATTACTGGTCCTAAGTTATACCTACATAACAAGTTACATTAAAAATGATAGCAAAATAATACTTTGAAATGAGCAGTAAGCTTGAAAGTAATATGTAAAGCTGAAAATATTCTTAAAAATTATGCCCAATTCTCATGTTTTCTGCTTTCCAATTTGACTATATTCATAAAAAAAGAACATCTTGCAAAATAAACATTATGGACATAAATTAATGTGTCCTTCAAAACAGGTGAATATTCTAATTATTTTCAAGTTATCATCCCAAAACCTTCCAAATAAGTTTAATTGAAACCAGCTGAAAATAAAATGGTGAACTTTACTTTGACCTGTTCCTTTAATGATTAGGTAAAGGTAAAAATAACAAAGAAAATATTCACCAGTCTCCAAGGTTCCAATCTATACCGTTTCATTAAAGTAAATAAATAAAATTTTAACACTGAAATTTACAAATAGTACGACAGATATGTCAAGATCTACATGTGGAGTTTGATTACCCATAACTGCCTTAACTTCTGTGCGTTATAAGATATAATTTCTAGAAATTAATTATTAAATTAACCTTTGACCTAAAAAAAAAAAAGGTCAAAGTAATGACTAATCTCCGAAGTTTCTAATTGTCAAGTTTTATGTAGAATCTAAGAAAATAATAACAATAATAATAGTAAGGGAGGAGAACTTCTCTGAGGGCAGTAGCGTCGAAAATATAGCTGTCTCCAAGGCATTTACTTTGTATAGAGTCTTCTCTATTCGTCTTACAGTCTTCTTTTCCTCGGCATTTAGCTGGTACATCACGTTTCCTAAGGACATGTGAAGATTTCTGTTGTCTTGGGTTTGTTTCCACCGTCGGTCATCTGTGAGAGTACAAAGCGAATTAATTTGAATACATGAACACAAGTATTTATAGCAGTCTATTTGCCACTCTTATGATTTCCATTGGGGACCTATGAATCTTTTATAGTACAACTTTGAGCAAATCCTCAAATATTCAAATGTTGGTCGCCATTATATAGAATTCTAATTTTTTTCAACATATCTGTAAATTTGCAAGTTAATATGTCATACGGGATTTCTATACCCACGTTTTCAAGGTCAAGGATTAATATTGTGTCACAAAAACAGCCATAACTTGTGCAGTTTTATTTGTACAGACATTATGGCAAATAAAGTTATAAAAATCTTACAACAATACATGAAATTGTACATATTATTTATCATTGCAAACTGTTTTTATAAGTTAAACTTATGCTTTTGTGTGTATCTTTAACTGCCAAGATACACAGCTTCTTGCATAATGTACATATATTATATGTGCTCCTAATAATAACAGAAAAATTATGTGTTTAGTTGTGTAAAGGGAAAATACAAACTAATTGTTGTTCAACTCATCCTCAGAGCAGTCACTGTCATTTTCATTCACTTGACCAGTGACTGTGAATGGATTATTGCATCCATCTGTACCTCCAAATATACAATAAATAGTGCAGGGCAACTGACTCTTTTGACAGGAGCAGGCCGTAGAGCTGCAGACTCTGTCCACTGCTTTGCAACCACAACTAAGAACATCAATTAGGCCAGGAGGAGCTGGAGAATCAGAAGCAAATGCGTGTTGGGATGCCATCCTTCATCTGCCATCCGAAATTGCTGATGTCCACTGTTGGAGGGCCTTGCTGATCAGCTGTTTTCACTTGTCTGTTTAAGTGTGTTGTTGTAGGTGAACTCTGCAAGATCATAAACTGCATTATTGCACTGCACATATTTTGCTTAATGTCTGACCTGCCTAATCACTGCTTCAATAGTGTCTTCATCAGCTGAATCTGCTTTGACTATCTTCAGAGTCTTACCCACAAAATGTCTAAACCCAACAACTGAGGCACAACCCTCCACATGTATAACAACAATATCATCTTCTAAATAGCTTATAAGTTTTGTAAACATCTGTTGGCGAGGCAGAAGACCTCCAAAACCATAGTATATATCATGTAGTTCAATAGACGTCCACATGCGTAGATACTGATTGGCATACGTATCATCAATTACCATATTTAGTGCATCATCATCCAATACATTTCGGAATTACCATAAATTCATCATAACACTTTTCATGGTATTGTGCATCAGCAGCAGGTAAGTCAGAAATAGCCCCTTTGGTACGGATTTCAACTTGTCTGCCCCATACATCATTTCTCTGCTCACAGACATCCAAAAGTACATCTTTAAATGCAGGAATACCAAGGCGATCCTGGTCTCGCATCTCACAACTCGTTCCCAGCGGTCAGGGTGTTTTGGGTCTTTTGGAACACAATCTTTCCCACAGATCAGGCAATGTTGTAGGAAGTGAAAGGTGGAAAGCTGAGACCTTCTGACCCTGGAGGTACTTGGCTCTTCACTCTCAGAAGTTGAAAAGCCTTGTTTTCTTTTCTTAGATAAATATTTTGCTACATTTTGCTTAGAGGTGTATGCACAATAGCATGTTTTGTGACATTCAACAGTTGTATTTTGTCCAGTTATATCGAGAATAGCTTGCAACTTTAAATGGAAATGATCACCTCTCTCTTTACTGCGTTGAATCATTGTGTTGATACTTTGTATCTTGAAGGCTTGAAGAGCTCCCTCCGTACGACAGGATGGAATCAGACAGGATTCACTAGCCATTTGAGGAAATAGTACCAGCACCATGTAAAATACCACAAGAGTGTTTGCACTAAAAGTTAGCACCTTATATCATCCAACATCACCTTGCTAAAAATAGTAATGCTGACTAAGGCTACATTACATCATTACATGGCATATGTACAAACATGCAATACATATATAATGGATTATCCAAGCAGTGACTACATCTAGACATAAATCTAGTCCCGTCATGTTCGGTAGTCCAAATCCTTAAACAAGTTTTTTTTTATTACTATATGATTAAAAATAAAAATCTGGTTAACCTGAAAAGTTAGGGGCATTACCTCTGTGGTTCTCCATGCAGGATCCAAAGCAAACTAGTTTAAGCCACTAGATAAACATACAGGAACTACTTCATGCCAATACTTCATGTTAGAGTGAAAATCCTGTAAATAGACATCTTTATATTAGTATTCAAGGACAAACAAAGATGATTTCACATTGGTACACAATGTCAATACACTAAAGAAGGAGTTACACTTGTTGATTTATTTAAAGTTTTTATTGTACAAATTCACATAGGGAATTATATCACCTCTTTTAATTCAGCTTCTAGCATTGTCACATGTTATTTTTGTGTAATGGTACAATACAATTCATGCATAATGGCTGCCTTGACTGTGAGTACTACATTTCTACAATAATGAAAGTGTATGAATTATCTTGAGTGAAGTTTTGACCATATATTTTATGCAAATAAGCTGTTCACTTAGATTTTTGGTATCGTAAAGAAGGGTATTATCATCAGCTTAACGTTTGGCGTGTATTATCGTCACATATCAAAATATTAACGAAATCAAACAATATAAAATAAAGGCCTCAAAAGTTTGTTTTTACTTTGACAGCTACTATATACTTTATATAAAGATTATGTTACGCCTGATTGGACGATAATAAACGCAGGTCGATAATACCCTCAACGATGGTATCCCATATTGCATTTAGGCATAATATATACCTGCAACAAAATATTTAGTGAGTTTATCATGTTCCTTGACCTTAAAAACATAGGTATAGACACCATATTACTTTTATTATCATGTATAGAAACAAAGACATAGAAGAAACTATATTTTTAGTAATGGCGGCCATTATTCACATATAACACGAGTTGCCCAAAGTTGTAATGAGGACAACAAAGCTGAAAAACCTAAAAAAACACTTTAGGATAGCAAATCTATCAAGAAACCTTGCACTATAGAACATTCAAAGGTTACCCATTTTGGCTAATGGACTTCATGTGTTGGTGACGAAATCTGTCCCGGAGTCGTTGTGATCTTCCAGGCCTAATCGTTGTTGCTGGCTGCAGGTGGATGTTGGCTCGTGAGCCCCACACTGGTTTGGTACTCTATTAATCTTGGTTTGTGTTATAGGCCAAAGTCTAGACCTTGTTATAGGCCGTCCAGGTAACATGCCGTGGCATCCAGTGCTCTCTCTCTCTCTCTCTCTCTCTCTCTCTCTCTCTCTCTCTCTCTCTCTCTCTCCCCCCGTCTCCCTCTCTCTCTCTCTCTCTCTCTCTCCCATGACGGTGCTTGGTGTTGGCAGATTTCTTATATTTCTCTTAATGATGGTGGGGAAGAAATCTGTTTCTTTCGCCGTGTTAATGTTTGACTTTTTTCTAATATATGGAGTGCTTTGAGAAACCGTAGGCTTCGTCGGCCTGGTGTTTGATCTATAATTTCTGTGTTCTTTATAAGCTCAGCTCTTTCTAGTCGTTTGTTACGATTTTCTGTTTAATGGTTGAAAATGACCCCTTCTTGAAGATGGAAAGAGACGACTGGAGAGTCTGGTACTGGTCATCTTGATATATGAGTGGTGGCATCCTTCCACCGGGCATGTAAATTCTTAGATGACACTCCTTCTCTTCAAAGATGTTTCTGAGGGCGCCGGGTTGTTTTTAAGAAGTAACTGGCTGGTTTTAATCTTTGTATAGTAAAAATTATGACGTTAATCTTATCTCCTACAGTGGGGAAGATATTTTCATTTATTATTTTCATGAGAGAGAGAGAGAGAGAGAGAGAGAGAGAGAGAGAGAGAGAGAGAGAGAGAGAGAGAGAGAGAGAGAGAGAGAGAGAGAGCCTACTAACCAACCCACCAATTATTCTAAACACCCCGCCTGCTATAAATAGCCTACCTCTGTACCATGTATCCCAATATCCTATTTCTTTCTCTTTCGTACTTTCATAGATGGGAGCCAGTGCGCTGTCGACATGTTAGAGGAAATAAACCTAAGACAGCACAAATCTTTATATGTCCTTAGGAAACTTGATGTTCCAACTACATGCTGACGAAAAGGTTGTAAGACGAATAGAGAAGACGCCATACAAACTAAATGCCGTGTAAACAGCTATAATAATAATAATAATAATAATAATAATAATAATAATAATAATAATAATAATAATAATAATAATAATAATAATAATAATAATAATAACGGCTTATCACATCATAAAGAAATAGAAACTAAAGTATCAGTAATGGTATCAGAAGTAACTATGCTTAAAATTATTATCATATGTAATGTAAGCAAAGAAATGCTTCAGAGTCAGTGAATACTCACTGAAGTCATGAAATTCACAGCTGTATGATTGTACTGTAACAGAAGTGTCAGAATTTAATATGTATCGGGTTGTAATAGATTGTTATAGGTAAACAATTGTGATAAGTATTTCTCCAGACTTGAAACAATGCACTATAGAAGCCGGGGATCTTTCCTAGATAGTGACCCCCAAGGGTTTTCGGGGGTCGTTATCTAGGACTAATATTTCTTGGGGTCATTATCTTTATGATATTTACAGTCTTTTGTTAATTTTTTTAAGTAATCCCCAACTGGCTTGTACTAAACACTCCTAGAAGGTGGATACATACCGAGTTAAATCCCGTGGGGGGTCACTATCTAGGAAAGATCCGAGGCCGGCACATGTTTCTGCTTCTGTGGAATATATCCTCTGAAAGGATCCAGCAGGCCATGTTGTTTCTGGAGTTAACAGACATCATCTGTGTATCATATAAATTTATACTAAAGATACTCACTTCTCTATAACGTCCATCTATATATCAATAGTAAGGTAAACAATAAATTACTGGCCAGTTATTAAAAAAAACTTTTCTGCATAAGAACAAGGAACGTTTCGGGTAAAGCACCGAGTTGAATACTGGCATCATTGTTTTTGAAGATGGAAGCTGATTTTCTGGGGAGCTATATTTCACTCCATAAATCTTTCTGTTAAGGTGAATCTATATAACAGTTCAACGTCCGTTAAATGAATGTCACATTGCTGACTGCATATTATAACGTTTAGTAAGTACAGGGAAATACCTCCAGTGTTATCGGTAATGAAGATGCAGGGCAAGGATCGATGAAGTATATTACTTTACATATACAGAATCTCAGTAATTCTCTCTCTCTCTCTCTCTCTCTCTCTCTCTCTCTCTCTCTCTCTCTCTCTCTCTCTCTCTGAAACAAGGATAACTACGAATTCTAACTTCACTCTCTGCGCAACAGAACAGCAAAATCTATTAGCCTAGTTCCCGGTAGGGGGGGTAGCGCTGCCAGTGCACCTCACGGGGTGCACTGTAGGCATTACTAAAGGTTCTTTGCAGCGTCCCTTCGGCTCCTAGCTGCAACCCCTCTGGTTCCTTTTACTGTACCTCCATTTACATTATCTTTCCTCGATGTTGCTACCCACACTCTCCTAGCAATTATTGCGGTGTTTTCGTCCTGTTACACCTTTCAAACCTACCTACTCTCAATTTTCCTTCCAACACCGAATGGGCTCATAGGTCCTAGTAGGCTATTTGGCCTTTGGCCTAACACTAGATTTCATTCTATTAGCCTAGTTGCCCAGTGATCTCGGCTTGTACGACGTGATTAGGTAAAGCAGTCTGCAATCATTGTAGGTTTGATAATGCAATTGAATTTAAGGAGATGGAATTGTTATGTGGATGTTCTGATTGTGAACATTAATATGGCGATGCTGCTCCAACATTTTCCTTTTAGGAAAACTAAACTTCCTACCGCTTATTGGACTCCTATAGGTAGTCACAAGAGTCTCAATGAAGAGACACTTTGAAGGAAAAATGGAAAGTGACTGGGCAACACAAATACGTATCCGGTTTCTATGAAGAATAACGCTGTATTTTTAACAAATGCTCTGAATGTGGATTTATGATTAAATTCTAAAAGGGTTTCTTCTGTAAATGCTTTATGTATCCCCAGAAGCGGTTCGAGCCATCAACAGAATAAATCGCTCACCAAACGACGAAAAAAGAGGAAACCATAAGAACTTCTCAATAACAGATGGAGAACAAAAAAGAAACTCATGTTTATTTGATTTTATGATGATGCCTGCATCAGTTGGGAGTGTATTCCTTTCGTGAAAAGGCGCTTGATTTAGTCAAAGTAACAGATGTTACTAAAAATGGCGTGCTTTCCCTACAACTATTCATGAAAGCGAGAAACTATTATGTGGAGAAAGCACGATGTCGGAGCTGGACGTTGCCGCCTGGTCAGTTCATTGAGGAATGGGTCTCTATAAATTTGATGGTGGCATTAACGACGCGGACGCAGGCTGTAATGCACAGTCGTTTCTCAGAGAGGAACATAGAGGGACGGCGCCAGGGAACATTACAGAATTGCAAAATACCAAGAATTCGTAGAAGTATTCAGCTTATCTGCCGATGCTTCATAATTTTACTTATTGTATCTTTGCAATAGAAGGTCTGTAAACAATATAGCACCGCTGTTTTCATATTATTAGACACTCGTATTATTTTTTTACTTGGCTCATTGATACTTATGAAATTTCTCAGATAAGTAATACAGGTAATATTGTAAATACTAGCCTGTTTTCTGTGTTAATTTTGCTTAATTTTGCTCACCCTTATTGATGAATATAACCATAAATTATTAAAAGGTAATTATAAAATACGCAGAACACCATTATTGCAGATTTATCGTCAGCCTAGAACTTTAATTTGAAATGTTAGAAACAACGTGGTAAAAGTGACCTGTGCTGATGGTTACACATGTCCTGTCAGAGACGGCAACTGATACTAACTCTTCATCTAAACTTTTCTGTGCGAGATCTGTGTTTGATTGGAAAGAATTATGGCTGATCCGGGACCTCATCTTCTGGCAATTTATGTGGCATTTACACGATTCCTTTTTTGCCCGTTATTGCTCTTTGTCTCCCATCCCCTGGTTCTTCTTTCAACGAGGTAAAGCACCAACAATTATACTTCGTCCTCCATCGCTTTCCTGAAATGAACTCTCTCTCTCTTCTCAAGGTTCCTTCCTGAAATAATCGGTTCCATTGCTTTTGACTGAAATGTACCGATAATATTGAAAAAAATATCAGGTCTTTTCCTTTTCTCTACTAAATAAAAATAAAAGCGATAATATCCTTAAAGTATACTGTAATTCTTGTCGATGCGAACATGCCCAGGATTTTGCGCGAGAATGTTCACACAGAATGTGTTCGTATGTGTGCGTGTGTGCTATCATAAAGGAATATATATATATATATATATATATATATATATATATATATATATATATATATATATATATATATATATATATATATATATATATATATATATATATATATATATATATATATATATATATATATATATATATATATATATATATATATATATATATATATATATATATATATATATATATATATATATATATATATATATATATATATATATATATATATATATATATATATATATATATATATATATATATATATTTATATATATATATATATATATATATATATATATATATATATATATATATATATATATATATATATATATATATATATATATATATATATATATATATATATATATATATATATATATATATATATATATATACACACACACACACAGGGTGTGGCATAAGTAACGCCCTTTGTTTAAGTGGAACGAAATTAAAGCCTTTTTGATTATCCTTTATTTTTTCGAACATGAATGTATTGACACAGGTTAACATATTAATATAATATATCAACAAAATTAATATAATGCTTATTCGGTTTAATAATGTGGCATAAGTAACGCCCTTTTTAATTTTATATCTTATAATGTATATTTTCTTTATTATTTTCTTCAATTAATTTGCTAAATCTTAATTTTTTCTGATATTTTCTACAACCATGAGATTAACAAAGGAACAGAGAGTAAAAGCAATTCAATTAAACTCTCAAAACAATAAAAATGGTGCTGAAACCGCAAGATTGTTATCAGCTGAATTTAACATCCCAAGGGTGCAAAGCCGAAATATCATTTGTATTGAACATTATTAAACTGAATAAGCATTATATTAATTTTGTTAATATATTATATTGATCTATTAACCTGTGGCAATACATTCATGTTCGAAAAAATAAAGGATAATCAAAAAGGCTTTAATTTTGTTCCACTTAAACAAAGGGCGTTACTTATGCCGCACCCTGTATATATATATATATATATATATATATATATATATATATATATATATATATATATATATATATATATATATATATATATATATATATATATATATATATATATATATATATATATATATATATATATATATATATATATATATATATATATATATATATATATATATATATATATATATATATATATGCGTGTGTGTGTGTGTGTGTAACTGAATCACGAAAATATGGAACGTGATGAGTACATAAATAAAGACAAAATCCACGAAGGAAAGAGAAACAATGGAGTACTGCAAGGCCCTTCTACTTATAGTCCTTTACTTAGCAGACTGAAGAAATATAAAAATAAGTTTACAAAGAAAGCTCATATAAACGACAGATGGGGATTACAACGGAAAAAATACTTACCTGGAATCCAACAAAATTGTATAATCTTTTAAGTGTCCAATCCCTGCTTCTGAACGGTTGAGCCTAATCCTTTGTAAAACCCCTTAAATATTTAACCCTGTTTTGGCAGTTCTGCTAATTCTTCAATTGTGTTGGATTCCAGGTACACATTTTTTTCCTTTTAATCCCCATATGTCATTTAAATGAGCTTTCTTTGTAAACTTATTTTTATATTTCTTCAGTTTGCTAAGTAAAGGACTAGAAGTCGAAAGGCCTTGCTGCTCTCCATTGTTTCTCTTTTCTTTGTGAATTTTTTCTTTATTTACATATTCATCACGTTCCATATTTTCGTGATTCAGTTAGACATAATGTGGGCCACGTTTACTTTCGCTATCCTGTTTCCTCTTTTGAGTTGCGTAGTCACTATATACCTTCAAGTCTCTTTCGGCTGCGCATTCAACCAGGATTCAACTAAAGTTCCTGAAGAAGTGCCTATCCGAACAAATGCTTCCTAAATCCTTGCTACCACGACGTTTAATAAGATATGACCATCACCCATTCAATGAATTCAGTGCCATGATGTTAAAACGCCACATAGCAGCCGCAAAGCAAGAGGAAAAGGAAAAATTTAATAAATTAGAAATAGCCAGAATTTCATTCAATCATTTTATCCCAGCTGATTGGAAGGATTCGCTGCGACAAGAAATTTACGGAAAACTTCGTAGGACCACAGATGTCCTAACAAGGAAACTCGACAGAAAACTAAAAAAAAATATAATTGATAGCAGTGACTGGACTAATAGTGCACGTAAAGATTGTGTTATACATCAAGTAAGCAAATAACTGAAAATGTTGTAAGTGCACTCGGGAATGGTTTATCCTTCTTTATATCGAATAGACCCTCTGCTTTAACGATTGCGTCGTCCCTATGTATATTTGAAAAATATTGTGATCTCCCTCAAAATCATGTTGACATGATTAAAGGTATTGTTTATGGAGCTGCCAATGTTAGGCATGAAACTAATTTCCTTGCTAGCTATAAGAAAAGGATTAGTCTTAACAGGTAAGAGAAGCTTCAGGTTTGTTGGACACACACAATAACACAATGTGGCATAAGAAACACAAGCATATTACTGAATAAGTAAATCTTAATATTTACCCTATAATTCACTCCTTATGTATATATATATATATATATATATATATATATATATATATATATATATATATATATATATATATATATATATATATATATATTTAAAGAACACATATATGCATTTCATAGCTTCAATGCTTTAAAGTGTGATGAAAGAATTTTTGGAGCGAGATGGTACTGACCGAGACGTCAGTTGCGCGAGAAGCTCAGCAATATTGGCGGTCAGGTGATCTCCGGAGCATTATGTATATTCGTGAGTACGTGCGTTACTTTGATGTAGATTATGCCAAAATCTGCCCTAAAAGTGAGTTTGATCGTTCATTAACGTGATCAAACTGTCATAGCTTTGGAGTGGGTCCAGGCTTTGAAAATCGGCAGATAAGGTAGAGTTTCAAATCTCTGTTTTTATGGGAGAAAATTGAACTTGTGATTTTTACCATGACTTTCTGATCATTATGAACTTTTGAACTGGTGTGGGAGATTTAATATGAATATTCATACCTCTTTTATATTAGTATTTTGTTGTGTTACGTTTGCCATATCTTGGCTATGCATTTTACACTTTTCATTATTGTGTTTTGTATTTCATGTATTTTTGGGAGTTTTCTATCATGTTTAATTCTTTCGACAGATGTCTGTGGACTTGTTGGAATAACATGTGGGCTTGTGGTAGACTGTTTTTTTTTGACATGACTTTTATTTATTGATTTGTGAGTATGTGAGATTTTGGGGATTTCCAGGCTATTAACCATAATGAGACTTCTTTAATCAGAAGTGCTTTGCAGTTTAGAGTTTAGTTATCTGACTCGATAATTCATTTATTATGCATTTTAATCTTTGCTTTGTTTTATTCATTTCTTGTTGGGTTATTTGAATAATAAACCTATTTTTGTAGAAACGATTGTGTTTCTTTAAATAGTCCATGTAATTGCTTTGAGAGAATGAGTGAGGTTAGGGTGGATGAGCTTTGGTAAACGATGAGAGAGAGAGTCGATACATGGTGAGAGAGAGAGAGAGAGAGAGAGAGAGAGAGAGGAGGGAAAAAAAAATGTGAGTGTTATCATGGGTTGAATCTTTTCACGTCTTTTCCTGAAGAAGATCGCTAGGGATTACACTACGTACACTTCTAAATCAAGTGTTGATCTGTTCCTTGTAACATATATATATATATATATATATATATATATATATATATATATATATATATATATATATATATATATATATATATATATATATATATATATATATATATATATATATATATATATATATATATATATATATAAATATATATATTATATAAATATATATATATATATATATATATATATATATATATATATATATATATATATATATATATATATATATATATATATATATATATATATATATATATATATATATATATATATATATATATATATATATATATATATATATATATATATATATATATATATATATATATATATATATATATATATATATATATATATATATATATATATATATATATATATATATATATATATATATATATATATATATATATATATATATATATATATGTGTGTGTGTGTGTGTGTGTGTGTGTGTGTGTGTGTGTGTGTGTGTGTGTGTGTGTGTGTATGTGCATATCAATCCAACAAATTGTGTAGTTCATAGATTTTTTATCATAGTTTTAAATATTATATTTATTTGTGTCTCAGTATAATTCTGTTTGTATTCTACAGCTATTGTGTTTTCCACACAGGCCTTATGATCGTATTGCAGACGTCATGGGCATGAAGACGGCGACAGTGCATTCACTTTTACAGCGAAGCATGGGAACAGCACCACCTGGAACAGACAATTACCCGTCAACGACACATGGTACCCCGACACCCACACCAAGTGCCTTTGATAATTTTGCTATCGGTGCCATTCGCCGCTATGTACACGGTGAATTCGCTAAGAAAAACACATTCACCATTAAAAGTCTGACACAGGGTGTACGTGAAAACGGCATCATCCCAGCTGGAAAATCAGAATCATCAGTGTGGCGATTACTACATGACATGGGGTTCTGCTACAAGACCACACAACGGAAAATGTATGTCAAAAGGAAACTCTTGATATAGTGTGCTGGCGCATTCACTCTCCGAGCACTTAATGAATATCGGAAGGAGGGGAGAAAGGTGGTATACATCGAAGAAACATGGTTCACCACGAGGATGCATCCTAGCAGCGAGTGGGTTGATGCCACGCAGTCCATGACAAGTGCCACCTATAGTCGGCAGGTCCCTCCCGGAGAAGGGGAGCGTTTTGTGCTTGTTGCTGCAGGCACAGAAGATGGTTTCATTGAGGAATCATTCTTGTGTTTTCCTACAAAAAACAAAACTGGTGACTACCATGGCGAAATGAATGCCGACCTCTTCGTTCGTTGGCTCACGTCCCAACTTCTTCCATCATTGCCTGAGCCAGCAGTGCTTGTGCTTGATAATGCACCCTACCACAACCAATTGAGCGAAGATAGTCGTTGCCCAAACTCCTCCACCATTAAAGCAGATATCATGAAATGGTTGACGTGCCGCCAGATACCATTCCCTCCAAACTCCACACGCCCTGAGCTGTTGCAAATCTTCAAGCAAAATCGCCCACTACCTGTGTATAATATTGACAACATCATCCGTTCATGGGGACATGAAGTCGCCCGACTACCACCTGCTCATCCTGAGCTCAGTGCTATTGAGCAGGTCTGGGGCTTTATGAAAAAACGTGTGCGTTCCTCACTGCAGTAGCGATTCACTCGGACAGATTTACAGGCCAGAATAGAGGAAGCAAAGGTTAGTGCAACAAGGGAAGTGTGGGACGGTGCAATAAGACGGTCCAGAGCCTTCGAGGAAGCATACTGGTCAAATGATAACATCCAAAGACCTGTAGATCCTATGTATAATCATCACCATAAACAGTGATGATGAGGATGATCTGTTCCTTGACAGTGATGACGATTAGGAATATATTTTTTGTGATTTTTGTTCAATTGTTTCCTTTACTTTCCAACTGATGGCGATAATTATTTCACATTAGAGAGAGAGAGAGAGAGAGAGAGAGAGAGAGAGAGAGAGAGAGAGAGAGAGAGAGAGTCACAGACAGAGAAACTTTTATCATGCTTCTCTTATCATTAACATCTTTATCATGATTATCATTACAACTGCTATCACTATTACTATTTTTGTCTTAATAGGTATAGATACCAGGGGCACCAGCAGATAAGGTAGCCCAGTTATGAAAAATAACAGTAAAACGAAAGGGAATGCAGATTGGAGATACATTAGATGAAGATAATTCTGCATGACTGTTCAATGCAATTTATGCTGTCTACACCTTAAAAAAGGAATTAAGCTTGGCTTTAGATATCTGAATCTCTTGTAACTGTATGATGGGTCTTAAGCTGTATTATGAGATTTAATTTTGGTTATCTTTCCAAGTCGTAGCCGTATATCGCACGAAACTTAAGGATTTAAGAAGCCCTCAGGGCAGGTTCATCAAGTTGGATAAATAAGCTAAAGGCTGTAAACTCCTTATACACCCTGACGAAATACAACAATATCATGAAATGTTAATAAGAATTATAACAAGAATCCAACATATCAATTCTATCAGTTATTAACAAATATAACAGGTTAGAGAAAGGTAGAGTAAGAGACGCCGGAGAGAATAGGTAAGGGGGTTACCGGAGGGATAGGAGGAGGGTCAAGACAGAGGAGGGAAGAAGAGGGGAGGGGGACGGGGGAGTGTAGGCATTCAATTGCTGTACCACTTACCCGATTCACTGGGCTTAGGCTTTATTAGGCCAAGAGTAAACACCTTAATTAAAGAGATTTTCCAATGCATTATAGTATCAAAAATTAGGGGAAGGTCTCAAGAGTGTTTTGTCAAAGTACCTTTCTGATCAAGTAATTAGTATGGGAGATATTAAAGAAAAACACACTATTTTTTGCCAGAAATGCATTAGTAATAGGTTAGTTGTCAGTAAAATTTCCCTCGTTACCTTACTTGTACGGATTAGTAAAAACGCACAATGAAAATAATCCTATGCGGCCTGTTATCGGTACTGTTGGCTCAATATCATATAAACTTTCGAAATATATTGCCAAGCTCTTGTCCCCGAAGCTTGAAACTATCTCCGATTCTCACATATATAATTCTCTAGATTTAGTTGATAAATTAAACAAAATAACTTTTTGCCCCATTGATAGATTCGTTGGTTTTGATGTTTGTTCTCTTTTTACTAAAGTCCCTATAGATTCTATAGTAGTGAACTAATCTATCATGAATTACCTCTATATACCCGTAAGTTATATTATTTCACTCTCTAAGTTGTGCATTTGTGAATGTAATTTTATATTCAATGGTGCATTTTACCAACAAATATTTGGTATGGCAATGGGCAACCCATTATCCGATATTTTTACTTAATATAATTTGTACTCCTTTAAAGTGGTATAGATATGTTGAAGATATTTCGGCTGTTTTGCCTGCTGCTGTTGATTTAAATGTTTTACTCTCTAATTTGAATAACCAGGTACCATCCATTAACTTTAATTTAGAATTAGAAAAAAGGCAATTGCCTCCCTTTCTTGGATGTTTTAATACATAGAGAACCATTTCAATGCAAATTCAGTATTTATGGTAACCAACCAACAACTTAACTTATGTTCATTTTCATTCAGGCCATCGCCTTAATATAAAAAAAATCTATTTTTTCTTCCATGTTTTTACGAGCTTTGCGCATTGTCAGTCCCCAGTATTTGGATCGAGAAATCGAATACATAAGAAAAATATGGACAGATTTATGTCATCCTTCACATATACTAGATATTTGTTATAATAAAACCCACAAAAAGTTTTATAGTGAAAGTAACACTGAGAAAGTAACCCCTAAGAACATTCTTAGCTTGCCTTATTTTAGTGGTTTTGAAAACATAAAATCATTGTGAAAACGTTTTAATGTCAACTTCGTTTTTTTCCTATAATAACACACTAAAAGGAATGTTAATAAAAAATAGCCCTAAAGAAAACAAAAACGTAATATAATAAAATTCCATGTTTGGAGTACCCATCTTTTTATATTGGCAAATCTAGCAAGGATTTAGATGCATGTATTAAACAACAAAAATATTCTGTCAAAACTGGGCAAACATCCAATGCTATATGCAGTAATTTTAACCTTAGCCCTGGTATGTATTATTTGGACCCCTGTATTAGAAAAATGTTCAAGAACAACCTAAAACATAAAATCACTGACATAATTACAAATTAGTTACCTTATATATATTGCCTATGTATTCTTATGTTTAATATAATGTTTTTTTTTGTGAAAATGTTCATCTTGCAAAAACTTTTATTTTTTACCCCCCAAAAAATTATTGAGTTGTACTTTTATAACAGTTTTTGGTGGTCAGTCACCAACTTGTATAATCTTTTAAGTGTCCTGTCCCTTCTGAATGGTTGAGCCTAATCCTTTGTAAAACCTCTTAGATATTTAACCCTGTTTTGGCAGTTCTGCTAATTCTTCAATTGTGTTGGATTCCAGATACATATTTTTTCCCTTGTAATCCCCATCTGTCATTTATATAAACCTTCTTTGTATATTTATTTTTATATTTCTTTAGTCTGCTAAGTAAAGGACTGTAAGTCGAAAGGCCTTGCAGCAATCCATTGTTTCTCCTTCCTTCATGGATTTTCTCTCTCTCTCTCTCTCTCTCTCTCTCTCTCTCTCTCTCTCTCTCTCTCTCTCTCTCTCTCTCTCTCTATATATATATATATATATATATATATATATATATATATATATATATATATATATATATATATATATATATATATATAAAGTGTGTGTGTAAATAACTGAATCACGAAGATATGGAACGTGGTAAATGTATAAATAAAGACAAATTCCACGAAGGAAAAGTGGAACAACGGAATGGTTACTAGACCTTTTGATACATGGTCCTTTGCCAGCAGACTGGTGAAAAAAATATAAAAATTAGGTTACAAGAAATCTCATATAATTTACAGATGACATACAGATAAAACTGAGGATGAGGATTATAAGGAACAGATGCACCAGGAATCCAACACAGTTTAAGAATTATTGGACATTTCAAAACAAAGGTAAATCGTTGAGGGTTTTTACGAAGAATTAGGCCCAACTGGCTCTAAAGCAAGGAGGAGTCAATGAAATCATTGTACAGGGGAAGAGACTGACCACCAAAAATTACCTTGGAATGAATACGCTGATTAAATATTTATAAAAGTACAAAACTTAAACTATTCTCCTTTTGATAAACAATAAAAATTTTTGCAAAATGAACATTTTCAAGAAATACTATTGAGCATACGAAAACATAAACAAATATATATAAGGTAGCTAATTAGTAATTAAGTCAGTGATTTTAACTTTAAGGGCATTCTTGAACATTTTACTAATACAGGGGTCTAAATAACACATGCCAGGGCTAAGGTTGAAATTACAGCTGGAATTGAAGATCCTACAAGAAATCGTGAAGAGAAATCTTTCGGTCTGGCAATCACTGAGCTGTCAGTCCAATTTATCCTGCGAAAGTTTTCACTTAAATGAATGAATATTATGTTGGATGTTTGCCCAGTTTTGACAGAGTCCTTATGCTGCTTAATTCTCACTTCTAAATCTTTATTAGAGTGACCTATATAAAAGCAAGAGCAGTCCAAACATGGAATATTATATATTATGTTGTTGCTTTCCTTCGGCCTATTTTTTATTAACATTCCTTCTAGTGTGTTATTTAGGAAAAACCTTATTGACATTAAAAGATTTTAACAATGATTCTATGGTTTCAAACAACTAAAATAAGGCAGCCTAAGAATGTTCTTAAGTGTTTCTTTCTCCATATATCATAGTGCAAGTTACATGGAGGAAGAAACTCCTAAGAACATTCTTAGCCAGCCTTATTTTATTGGTTTTAAAAGTATAAAATCATTATTAATATCTTTTAATGTCAACCTGGCTTTTCCTGTGATAACACACTAAAAGGAATCTTAATAAAAACTAACCCTAAAGAAAGCAACCATATAAAATATAAAATTCCATGCTTGGACTGCTCTTCTTTCTATATAGGTCAATCTGGTACAGGTTTAGAAGTGAGAGTTAAGCAGCATAAATATTCTGTCGAAACTGGGCTAACATCCAATGCAATATTCAGTCATTTTAGTGAAAACTCTCACATGATAAGTTGGACTGACAGTTCAGTGATTGCTAGATCGAAAGATTTCTCTTCATGAAATCCTTTAGAATCTGTAATTATACAGCTTACTTCCAGCTGTAATTTCACCCTTAGCTATGGCATGTATTATTTGGACCCCTGAATTAGTAAAATGTTCAAGAATGCCCTTAAAGATAAAATCACTGACTTAATTACTGCTTAGTCATCTTGTATATATTTCCTATGTATTTATATGTTTAACAGTTTTTGGAAAATGTTCATTTGCAAAAAATTTCTATTGTTTACCAAAAGGAGGATCATTTAAGTGTTGTACTTTTATAAATATGTAATCAGCCTATTCATTCCAAGGTCAATTTTGGTTGTGTTTTTTAGAACCAGTTTGTCCTAATTTTTTGTACACATGCTACTGTACCGTGTACAATAAGACTGTACATACGTAGATTTTTTTTTATAAATACATACATTTAGTTTTCCCGGGTAGCAACGGGTTGGTCAGCTAGTATACATACATACATACATACATACATACATACATACATACATACATACATACATATATATATCACACACACACACACACACACACACACATATATATATATATATATATATATATATATATATATATATATATATATATATATATATATATATATATATATATATATATATATATATATATATATATATATATATATATATATATATATGTGTGTGTGTGTGTGTAAGTGTTAAAAATAATATAATAGACACAATGCCATCTTAACTTCTTGAATTCCTTGCACTATTTTTTGGATATGATTATCACTACAAAGCCTAAGATCCAAGCGCAAGAAATTGGAGAGACTGTGATGCCCGGTCGCGGGAAATGAACCCGCGTCACCATAATCACAAGGAGGTCACGTTGCCGACCTGACCACAAGAAGGATAAAAGTCTATGACCTCTCGTACATACATATGCCTGTCGTTTTCAGATGTATTTATTAGAGCTGGAATAGACCCATCCTCACCATTGTAGCCAAGTGGGCAACGTATGTACAAGAGGTAACATACTTTCATTCTTGTCGTGGTCAGCTTGGCAACGTGACCTCCTTGTGATTATGGTGACCCGGATTCATTTCCTGCGACCGGGCATCACAGTCTCTTCAATTTCTTACGCTTGGATCTTACGGCTTTGTAGTGACAAGCATATCCAAAAAAGCTCGAAGAATTTGAGAAGTTAAGAGGGCATTGTGGCTATTACAATTACTTATGTATCTGGTAAAAGTGACCAGTAGATTCTACATATATATTTCAGCCTAAAAAGCAATAAAAATGATTGCCCACTTAGTTACGATGGTGAGGATGGGTCTACTCCACCTCTAATAAATATATCTGAAAACGACAGGTACATTTATGAACGAGAGGCAATAGACTTTTATCCTTCTCGTGGTCAGGTCGGCAACATGACCTCCTTGTGATTATGGTGACACGAGTTCGTTTCCAGCGACCGGGCATTACAGTCTCTTTAATCTCTTGCACTTGGATCTTACGGCTTTGTAGTGACAAGCATATCCAAAAAAAGCGCGAAGAATTCGAGAAGTTAAGAGGGCATTGTAGCTATCACAATTACATAATTATTTATCTGGTATATATATATATATATATATATATATATATATATATATATATATATAATATATATATATATATATATATATATATATATAAATATAAATCATCAATGAAGGGCAGAGGACACACAGATATACAAGCTGACTTTATTCCAACGTTTCGTAATTATCGGATTAATTACATCATCAGGGCTGTTAAAATATGAAAATAAAATTCTTTGTAAAATCATAAAAGCTAAAAATAAAGGCTAAAAGTTATTCATACAAAATTTTCACAAATGTACACAAACGTTAAAATTAGAGAACAAAAGTTTTAAAAATCATTACGTTAAAATGAAGGTAACAGAGTATACAGTAAACTAAAATTGAAAACCATCTGTGAAAGGGGTTACAGAACAAAGATTAAGGACCGACCTAGAGGAGTGACAGCTTTAAACTAAACATAAACATAAATAGAAAGAACACAAGTCAGGATAAATATAGAGGAGAGGAGGACGTGTGAGTGTTTAACGACGGAACAAGTTGTTTGATGAAAAGTGATTCCAGGATAACAAGGTCTTGAGGGTTGGTGGTATGGCCTAAAATGTGGAAGTCTTTATTATCAATGTGTGTTTTACAAATTTTTGAGTGATTTCTGATGTTGGAATGTTCTGGGTTTGAAATTCTGCTACCTGTTTACGCCACGATGAGAATCGATACGCACCTTAAGGAGTCTACTGGTGGATCCACATAGGTCCCTTTTGACATTCAGGGCAAAGTATATTTGTAAATGATACAGATGACATATAAGGTGATAACCGATCTTTGGTTTTAAAGTGAACCAATGGTGAAAGGGTTCTTAGGGATTAAAGTGACATCAATGGCATAAAAATGATCCTGAATAATTTGAGTGAACTTTTGTGGAACTTGGGGTCATGAGTAAATGGAAAGCTTGCGTAAAATTTCATTTTTGGACTGTTAAAACTGCTGGTTTTGTAATGAAATGTTTGTTAAGTAATTTATGTAATTTTCTATACACCAGCTTTGCAAAACAGTTATTATTAAAAAGTCAATTAAAAAGATTTCCTTCCAAAAAGGCTCCAGTTCGACGTAAGGACACTCCCTTTAGAAACAAGTTGGATTTGGTATTATCTGCAAAAGCTATAAAAGTTGGTACCAAGTCCAGTAAAAAGTCTTCTTTCTAAAAACCGTGGTATTAAAACTGTCGTGTTCTCTAAAAACTAGAACGTCCAGGAATGGTAGACGGTCGTTCGCCTCTTTCTCGATAGTAAACGTTATGCTCGAGTGTATACAATTGGCATATTCGACGAAGAGGTCATTCGTATTCACTTTTAAAAGGCCGAACGTATCGTCAACAAACCTGGAATAAAAAAATAGAACCTTAATGGGCAATTATCAAGCATGCGCTCCTCCAGGGAGCACATAAAGATATTAGCAAATGTGGGGCCAGAGGAACCCATGGCCATGCCCTCTACTTGTTTGAATAATTTAATATTAAAAATAAATGCAGTGTCAAACTGCAACCGTTTTAAAATTCGTGCGATTAAAATGATTAAAAGTAAAACAGGAACATCAGCTTGTTAAAAACCAATTTTCTCCAACAGGGATATTAGTAAATAATGACTCGACGTCGGACTGGCCATGAATAAATCTGAATCTTGTCTAAGAATGGTTTCTTTAAATTGAAAAAGAGTTATTCAATGAATACTTATTTTTAGTTAGATGCTCAAGCATTCACAAACCTTGGCTAATTTATAATTTGGTGTTTTGAACTATCCAAGGATAGGTCTAAGGGGATGTCAGGTTTGTGAATTTTCACCAAAGGATACCATAAGATGAGCCTGTGGAAAAAAAATCTTGGTAAATGGTTTCATTAATGACATTTCCTTCTTAAGAGACCTTAGAAAACTTGATTTTGTCTTCAATTTTAAAAATATTATAGTAGTCAGGCGTCCCAATGGGTTCAAATTTTTGTTCTATCGTTTAAAATAACCATTTTGATATGACATTTATTGAGGATCACTGTACCTTTATTTATCCAGGTCTCGACGTGATGTCTTCGTTTTTGCCAATTGTTTCATGATGTCAAAATCTTCCTTTCGGAAAAAGGGAATCTAGTTTTGATTTCGAAAGGTGCTGTAAAAGTTCGTACAATCGTTTTTTCAGACTTACCAGATCAGTTTTAAAAAAGTGCTTTGAGACGGTGGAATATCGATTCAAGTGGCAAAATTTTGTAAAACTTTATAGTTAGAACCAAACCCAGAGACAGCAAGAACTCCTGGTTTTACAAAACAATTTATTTTTAAATGGTCGTTAAATTATGGAATTTGGGAAACCCAGATTAACAGTTTTCTGTTATGGCGTTCCTGTATATCTACAGATAAAATCCTGTAGACTTTTAGGCCAATCTTTTGCAAATAATAGAATCAATAAAAGTGAG
Source organism: Macrobrachium rosenbergii (assembly GCF_040412425.1). NCBI lineage: Eukaryota > Metazoa > Arthropoda > Malacostraca > Decapoda > Palaemonidae > Macrobrachium > Macrobrachium rosenbergii. The sequence continues at coordinate 66,110,347 of NC_089781.1, read as the reverse complement.
TGAATTAAAAGATTGCTGCTGATTGTTCATGGATGAGCTGTACCTAAATTAATGCTGCATGATACATTGCCCATTTCCATGTTAAGAAGATTTTTGGTAGCATCTTGGTAGAATTCCAAGGATGATTTATAAAGCTTCCATTTGACAAAATTTGGGACAATGTTGTTCAGGACACAATACTGTAGGAAATCAGGTTCCTTTTCCAGCTTCTTTGAAGCGTTCAAATAACCGGCAAGCAGTAAGTACTCCATTATCGTAACGATGTCTATCACTTGAAAGGATGAGTAAAACCTCTAGATCGAGTCGGAGGATGAAGAGCACAGCGAAGAAGTAGTTTCTCCATTGTGGAGAAAGAGGGGACGGAACGACCGTCAGATTAGTGTCCTCAATCCATCTTAAAATCATCAATGAAGGGCAGAGGACACACAGATTTTAGACTTTATTCAACGTTTCGTAATTATCGGATTAATTACATCATCAGGGCTGTTAAAATATGAAAATAAAATTCTTTGTAAAATCATAAAAGCTAAAAATAAAGGCTAAAGTTATTCATACAAAATTTTCACAAATGTACACAAACGTTAAAATTAGAACAAAACTTTTAAAAATCATTACGTTAAAATGAAGGTAACAGAGTATACAGTAAACTAAAATTGAAAACCATCTGTCAAGGGTTTACAGTTTATCAGACTTGTGTTCTTTCTATTTATGTTTATGTTTAGTTTAAAGCTGTCACTCCTCTAGGTCGGTCCTTAATCTTTTGTTCTGTAACCCCTTTCACAGATGGTTTTCAATTTTAGTTTACTGTATACTCTGTTACCTTCATTTTAACGTAATGATTTTTAAAACTTTTGTTCTCTAATTTTAACGTTTGTGTACATTTGTGAAAATTTTGTATGAATAACTTTTAGCCTTTATTTTTAGCTTTTATGATTTTACAAAGAATTTTATTTTCATATTTTAACAGCCTGATGATGTAATTAATCCGATAATTACGAAACGTTGGAATAAAGTCAGCTTGTATATCTGTGTGTCCTCTGCCCTTCATTGATGATTTTAAGTATGGATTGACTCCAGACTCACACTAATTGTAACCCTGGACTTCGCTCGTTTCCTGGGCCATTGATTCCTCCTCCACAATGGAGATCCGGAACTACTTCTTCGCTGTGCTCTTCATCCTCCGACTCCGATCTAGAAACTCATCCTTTTCAAGTGATACGACATCGTTACGATAATGGAGTACTTACTGCTTCCGGTTATTTGAACGCTACTCTCAAGAAGCTGGAAAAGGCTAAGTTGGACCTGGATTTCCTACAGTATTGTGTCCTGAACAACATTGTCCCAAATTTTGTCAAATTTAAGCTTTATAAATCATCCTTGTACTCTTCAGAATTCTACCAAGATGCTAAAAAATCTTCTTAACATGGAAATCAAGTGTAAATATGCAAATTAACAGGTACAGCTCTCTTATGAACAATCACCGCAATCATCTTTTAATTCACTCACTTTTATTGATTCTATTATTTGCAAAAGATTGTTTACTAAAAGTCTACAGGATTTTATCTCTCATATACAGGAACGCCATAACAGAAAACTTGTTAATCTGGGAATTACTGTTCCCAAATTCCATAATAATTTAACGACTGTATTTAATTTTTCCAGCATTGTTTTGTCTAAGAGAGGAGTTCTTGCTGTCTCTGGGTTTGGACTTCTGCTTGCCTAACTATAAACCTAACTTTACAAAATTCTTTTTGCCACTTGAATCGATATTCCACCGTCTCAAAGCACTCCCTTTCAAACTGATCTGGTAAGTCTGCAAAAACGACTGTACGAACTTTCTCACAGCACCTTTCGAAATCTCAAAACTAGATGGACCCCTTTTTTCCGAAAGGAAGATTTTGACATCATGAAACAATTGGCAAAAAACGAAGACATCATTCTCACCCGACCTGATAAAGGTAAAGGTACAGTGATCCTCAATAAATGTGAGTACATATCAAAAATGGAAAGTATTTTAAACGATAGAACAAAATTTGAACCCATTGGGACGCCTGACTACTATAATATTTTTAAAATTGAAGACAAAATCAACCGTTTTCTAAGGTCTCTTAAGAAGGACAATGTCATCAATGAAACCATTTACCAAGATCTTTTTTCCACAGGCTCATCTTATGGTATCCTTTACGGCCTACCGAAAATTCACAAACCTGACATCCCCCTTAGACCTATCCTTGCCTCGTTCAAAACACCAAATTATAAATTAGCCAAATTTCTTGTACCCATGCTTGAGCATCTAACTAAAAATAAGTATTCATTGAATAACTCCTTTCAATTTAAAGAAACCATTCTTAGACAAGATTCAGATTTATTCATGGCCAGTCTCGACGTCGAGTCATTATTTACTAATATCCCTGTTGGAGAAACTATTGAATTAATTCTTAACAAGCTGTTTCCTGTTCCTGATTCTACTTTTAATCATTTTAATCGCACGAATTTTAAAACTTTATTTGAACTCGCAGTGCTGGACACTGCATTTATTTTTAATGGTAAATTATTCAAACAAGTAGAGGGCATGGCCATGGGTTCCCTCTTGGCCCCACATTTGCTAATATCTTTATGTGCTCCCTGGAGGAGCGCATGCTTGATAATTGCCCATTAAGGTTCTACCCCTTTTTATTCCAGGTTTGTTGACGATACGTTCGGCCTCTTTAAAAGTGAATACGAAGCTGACCTCTTCGTCGAATATGCCAATACTATACACTCGAGCATAACGTTTACTATCGAGAAAGAGGCGAACGACCGTCTACCATTCCCTGGACGTTCTAGTTTTTAGAGAACACGACAGTTTTAATACCACGGTTTTTAGAAAGAAGACTTTTACTGGACTTGGTACCAACTTTTATAGCTCTTGCTTCGATAATTTTAAATCCAACTCTGTTTCTACCCTTCTCCACAGGGCACTCGTCCTTACGTCGAACTGGAGCCTTTTTCATAAAAATTTCTTTTTAATTGACTTTTTAATAATAACTGTTTCCTGCAAAGCTGGTGTATAGGAAATTACATAAATTACTTAACAAACATTTCATTACAAAACCAGCAGTTTTAACCGTCCAAAAATGAAATTTTACAAGCTTTCCATTTACTCATGACCCCAAGTTCCACAAAAGTTCACTCAAATTATTCAGGATCATTTTTATGCCATTGATGTCACTTTAATCCCTAAGAACCCTTTCACCATTGGTTCACTCTTTAAAACCAAAGATCGGTTATCACCTTATATGTCATCTGGTATCATTTACAAATATACTTGCCCTGAATGTCAAACAGGGACCTATGTGGGATCCACAGTAGACTCCTTAAGGTGCGTATCGATTCTCATCGTGGCGTAAGCTTCCGTACAGGTAGCAGAATTCCAAACCCAGAACATTCCAACATCAGAAATCACTCAAAAAATTTGTAAAACACACATTGATAATAAAGACTTCCACATTTTAGGCCATACCACCAACCCTCAAGACCTTGTTATCCTGGAATCACTTTTCATCAAACAACTTGTTCCAGTCGTTAAACACTCACGTCCTCCTCTCCTCTATATTTATCCTGACTTGTGTTCTTTCTATTTATGTTTATGTTTAGTTTAAAGCTGTCACTCCTCTAGGTCGGTCCTTAATCTTTGTTCTGTAACCCCTTTCACAGATGGTTTTCAATTTTAGTTTACTGTATATTCTGTTACCTTCATTTTAATGTAATGATTTTTAAAACTTTTGTTCTCTAATTTTAACGTTTGTGTACATTTGTGAAAATTTTGTATGAATAACTTTTAGCCTTTATTTTAACAGCTTTATGATTTTACAAAGAATTTTATTTTCATATTTTAACAGCCCTGATGATGTAATTAATCCGATAATTACGAAACGTTGGAATAAAGTCAGCTTGTATATCTGTGTGTCCTCTGCCCTTCATTGATGATTTTAAATATGGATTGACTCCTGACTCCTCACACTAATCTATATATATATATATATATATATATATATATATATATATATATATATATATATATATATATATATATATATATATATATATATATATATATATATATATATATATATATATATATATATATATATATATATATATATATATATATATATATTATTACATGTAAGGCTGATCATGTATTATTCCATTTACATAATTTTTACGGCCCTGCAGACCAAGAATACACGTAATCTGCCACTTGAAGCCAAAAGTTAACCTCAAAGACAGTCGTTAATTAGCCAAAGTCGCCAGTTAAGGGTAATTAACCTTAACAAGAATATTTGAGATGAATTTTAGATTTCAAACGCAACGGTTCTTCCCAACATCGAACGCGAGGCATACAAAAGCATTGAGACTTAAAACTGTTTTGCTTACCCTAACCTAGGTATTTTACTGGAATAACGGGGTTGAAGCTAACAATATAATACTTTGGCTTAATCTAGACTTCGTAAACACATGTACCATAAGTGGTGGCTGAAGGAAGAAAACAAAGAAAATGTGAAACACAGAAGGAGTACTAGTCAATCGACGAAGCTTCAACAAGAATCGGACTTACCGTGAACGTCGAGTCGCTGCGCAAACGAGGGACCTCAGGAGTCGTATTCTGGCAGTCTTCCCAATTCACTAATTAAGATAGACGTAGGAGTCAAAGTAATAAAGAACAAAGAATAGCGTTCAGCACGCTCTCCGTGTGCACCCTGGTTCAGTGACCGCTTTACTCTCTCTGACCGACCTCGCTTCGTTCCCGCCAGATGAGGTGGCCTCTTGACATACCGCCCCGGGCAATCCGACCTTGACAAAGGCATCGCCGAATGCATAGAATAAATAGCTTAAGGCCACCATAACTAGGGGTCATTGAGTGTAAACCCTCTCTGAGGCTTAGGTCCCAATGCCCTAGCATATTTTGTTTTAAAACTGCTCAGCCTATATGCGCGGCGCCATCTGTCTACTGCTGTGATCGTTATTTTGAATTGTCTAGCCTACCGGACCGGCAGAGATGTTCTCTGTCGAGGTCAATCTGACTAATATTCACTAAATACATTGAGGGCAAAAATTCCCCATATATTTATATGTTTATACATTGATATATATAATATATATATATATATATATATATATATATATATATATATATATTTATATATATAATATATATATATATATATATATATATATATATATATATATATATATATATATATATATATATATATATATATATATATATATATATATATATATATATATATATATATATATATATATATATATATATATATATATATATATATATATATATATATATATATATATATATATATATATATATATATATATAATATATATATATATATGTATGTATGTATATATATATATATATATGTATGTATGTATTTATATATATATGTATATATATAGATATAATATATATATATATATATATATATATATATTGATATATATATATATATATATATATATTATATATATATATATATATATATATATATATATTATATATATATATATATATATTTATATATATATATATATATATATATATATATATATATATATATATATATATATATATATATATATATATATATATATATATATATATATATATATATATATATATATATATATTATATATATATATATATATATTGTTTATATATACATATATATATATATATATATATATATATATATATATATATATATATATATATATATATATATATATATATATATATATATATATATATATATATATATATATATATATATATATATATATATATATATATATATATATATATATATATAATTCTGAGCAGAAAATGTCCTCTAAACTTTTGTATTTTAAGGCTTCATTTGTCAGTGAGGGAATTTTAAAATAACCTTTCATCTTTAACATTACTCTTGGGTGAGGGAAGTAACAATGGGAGGTCGAAGTAGCCTGGGATGGGGAGTCGTGTGAAGCGAATGAGACAAGTGTATTGCTTGTCATTTAGTTATGATTCTTTTTCTTGCAAGTATATAATCTAATTTTGATGTCTAGCTCAGACTGGCACCATGTGGCTCTATGTATCAAGTACGTAGTGTAGTTATTGCTTGCTAAAATTTATTTGTTATCGTAACATTCTAGCATACTTTCTCCGGCTGCCTCATCACGGTATATATATATATATATATATATATATATATATATATATATATATATATATATATATATATATATATATATATATATATATATATATATATATATATATATATATATATATATATATATATATTTATATATATATATATATATATATATATATATATATATATATATATATATATATATATATATATATATATATATATATATATATATATATATATATATATATATATATATATATATATATATATATATATATATATATATATATATATATATATATATATATATATATATATATATATATATATATATATATATATATATATATATATATATATATATATATATATATATATATATATATATATATATAACACACACACACAGGATGTAACACAAATTTGTACATATATTTCAGGAAATGAAAGATAAAGGAATTCTGGGTAATAAATGTTCTGTATAGCTATGGTATTTTAAAGCTTCATTTGTCGGTGAGGTGAATTTTAAAATAACCGTTCATCACTAACACTACTCATGGGAGAGGGAGGTTGTTAATGGGAGGTCAAGGTAGCCTACGATGGGGAGTGGGGTGTAGTGAATGAGACAAGTTGATTGCTTGTCTTTTAGTTACGATTCTTTTTCTTGCAAGTACATAATCTAATTTTGATGATTAGTTTAGGGTGGCACCATATTGCTTTACGTATAAAGTGAGAAATGTAATTATTGTTTGTAAAAATTTATTTCTTATCGTAAAATTCTAGCATGCTCTGTCTTGCTGCCTCATGATGGAATTGTTGAATCAGGTGTCACGACTAGGCCTGTTCATAAGACTATAGTCTGGTGAATACTTTTGATGGAGAGGGAAGGATCTTTATTATCACATTTTGAATTTTTAACAGGTGTCTAATGAATAAACCTACCTTTGATGTAGGCGGGGCGGTGGGGGGGGGGAGGATTCAATTAAGTTTGTGTTTCTTTTTTTATATATCCAATGAATACCACTAATAGAGAGGGAGAGTGTTTCAGTGATGCAGACTTTTTTTTTTTATTGTTCACTATGTAATGAACGCATTTGGGTGGGAGATATTTTATTTATATCGGTCAAATCACTCCATCCTATTCCCCCTCCCGTACCCCTGACTACTCTGATATCCCGTACACCATCTTACGCACCTGAGAGCAATGCTAATGATAACTGGTTAGTTTAATATTACCCATACCAACAAACGGAGCCTTAAAATACATATCCTTATACATTATTTTCTGGTCAAAATTAATTTTTTCTCCCTGAAATATTTGCATAAGCTCATTAAATACATTATATATGCTCGTATATATATATATATATATATATATATATATATATATATATATATATATATATATATATATATATATATATATATATATATATATATATATATATATATATATATATATATATATATATATATATATATATATATATATATATATATATATATATATATATATATATATATATATATATATGTATATGTATATATATGTATGTAATATATATATATATATATATATATATATATATATATATATATATATATATATATAAATATGTATATATATATATATATATATATATATATATATATATATATATATATACATATATATATATATATATATATATATATATATATATATATATATATATATATATATATATATATATATATATATATATATATATATATATATATATATATATATATATATATATATATATATATATATGCTGTATACCCTCTGCGGAGAACATAAGGTGAGCCAAAATTAACGCTCTCGAGTAGAACCTTGTGAAAGCAGTAAGATATAATGTCGTCGAAAGGGGATAATAAGTCTATTTAAAGAACGTTAGGCTTAACTTTTGATAATTTATGCATTAAAGATGGATATCATAGTTAAGAGTGTAAGATTTCCCTCCTCTAGAAATTATAGCGTCAAAGAATGGTTAATTAGGGAGTGTGAATCTGTCAAATACATCCCGGTTTGTGTGTGTGTGTGTGTGTGCGCGCATGAGAGAGAGAGAGAGAGAGAGAGAGAGAGAGAGAGAGAGAGAGAATTTATTAAGCTGGAATAAGGGTTATCAAACATAATTTTAATCTCATTATAATAGTAGCTTTTATCAGAGCAAAGATCAGTATATTATCTGTGTAAAGTAAGTCTTAATTTAAATCGGTAATTCTACCAAGTCCTGTGTTATAAATATAATTTGTTTCATCTTTTCTACTCATATAGCATTTGATGATTACTTTATTTGATAAAACTTTCCACAAAGTGTCCAAAAGAACCACAGCTAAACTTTACAACTAAAGTAGGGGTCGGAAAAAATATTTCCTACTTTATAAATTATATACAAAAATACGCAGGTAATTAAAGTACAATGTACTTTCCCGAAACCCTTAAATCTTTTATTGTTATGAATATTTACAAGAATAAATAAATCAGTACTGTACCTTGACAGCCCATACAGTTCGTATTGGGAATTTAACGGTTATAATTTTGTTGTTAGTAACTTCAAGAATTCACTGTCAGATCAGTATGGCTGTTAAAAATCAAAGAGCAATTAAAGATATCTGTTTGAAGATTGGAATGTTAGAGAACTCCCATGAAATGAAACTCGATAACGACTGGTTTTCGTTCGGAAAGTGCTTTCTGAAAGGATTTTAGGCATATGAGCACAACAATAAAGTAGATTAATCAAAGTGGTCATAGATGGTAAACTGAATTTTAATAATCCTCGAATATGCGTTCATTTTGAAAGCATGAATATGCCGACGTGTTCGTCAACAAACAGACAAAATGAAAGAAAAATGCACAGTAAAGAGAGTTAAGTAGAGTATTGCGTATACACAGGGATTACTAATATTGTTTGCTTCAATTACGATTTTACGGTAGAAAAATAATGAGCACGGTTCTCATTTTCTAATCACGGTACCATAATACTTAATGAGAACTGATCATATGTAGTGCTTGGATTCCTCATATATCGCTTTAACCCACATTATGTCCAATGTCTGATGTAGCCCAGGTACAAAAATATGGTCTTTCATGGAACAATTGAAAAAATAACAAGAACATGTCTGCTTATACTTATATAAAGAGAAAAAGTTGAATGAACAGATAGAACTTCTTAAGGAGAGAGAGAGAGAGAGAGAGAGAGAGAGAGAGAGAGAGAGAGAGAGAGAGAGAGAATGGGGTTGAAGGAGGAAGGATTATGCAAAATTGGAGGAATTTATTGATCATGATGTTTACAAAATAATATTGAAATAGAAATCAAGACGGGTAGAAAAACAGAAACAGAACTTCTTATGAAATTAAGGCGAGAAAACGAAGCTTGCATCTTGAATTATAAATACTGTTAGCAACTCTGAGAATAAAATCTTATATTTCAAAAGTCGGTAATGAATTCCATTTCCGTGTGTGGGGATTTTTGCGAGTGTTTCTTGGTTAGTAAGGCATTTATAATTTTGTTGCATATACCGGAAAATGATAAAACTGAAGAGAATCAAATTATTGCGGCTCCCTATCTGTTTTACGAACAGCTTAAAAATAAAATTAAATAACCACAAGGGAGAAGAAAACCTAACTAAAAAAAAAAAAGAAAAAGAGACACCTTCTCAGAAGGAGAGGGAATCATAACGTAATGCATATATATATATATATATATATATATATATATATATATATATATATATATATATATATATATATATATATATATATATATATATATATATATATATATATATATATATATATATATATATATATATATATATATATTGTTATAAACTGGGTCCTTGGTTGGGGAGAGAATTGGAGCAGTTTGTCTTTTTTGACTGCCAATGGACCAAGGGGCCCCGAGTTTATAAACAAAAAGAAAGCTACTGGAAACTCACCTTAGAATCTTCCTGGATTTAAGTAAATAATTAAGGTCGCCATTTGGAATTAGAATTCTTGTACAATTGAAGGGGCTTATTTACAGAGACTGAGGCAAATATGCAAGAGAAAAAAAAGGAATGTAAAATGTTACAGTTACAACCATTTAAAGTACATGCAGTAGATTAGTAATGCAGTGATTTGCAAATAAGCAATGTAAATATGAAGGGCCTCAGGTACAAGAACCCTGTGATAACAACTGACAATGTTATGGTAAAATTACAACAGATTACAGACAATAGTACATTGGTAGGGGTGAATTCCAGGGTGAAGCCACTCAGTTAATTAAGATGATTTTGGCGGGCGCAACGGAGTCTTGCAATTAGGCTGCGACCAGGAATGGTTGCGAAATTTGGATGGCAGTCAGAACTAGTGAGGCATAGATTTGTGAACTGGGCAAGATATGATGACTCCTGGAAGAGAGGTTCTGAGTTGGTACCACACGGAAAAGAATAAAATCTGCCCTGCTGTCCATTAAACAATAAATCTTCACACGGGGAGGAATCAAACACCTATATCACTTAGACTAATTTGGCCTTATTTTGCACTGGGGACGGGGTATTGGAATACCTATCACTGAATCATTTTAAGTTGATTTCAAAGCAAGCCATGGGGTGATTTACGGGCTGCTCGAAGTAGGATAACTTAACGAAGGGGGTGCGATTGTGGAGGAAAGAAATTGAAGTTTGAAGGAATGGAAACATCAAGGGATTTCAATAGGGAGGGAAAGGGCTGGCTTACTGACTACTTGCGATCAACGAACCTGATCTACAGATGTGGGCACCAAACATGATCGACTCGGCTGGTTATCGAAGTTAGCTTTCACCAGCGGAGAAGGAAGGAAGCGCTGGATATGCGTCTGCTACAGAACTCTGGAGGCCTCTGCTTGCTATCAGGGAACAGTGTGCGTTTCCTGTGGCTGTTTGTGTCGAGGTGTAGGCCTACACCCACCTGCAAAAGTCATAGAGCCAGTAAAGGGAGCGGAGGGAAATGGCCTTAAGGTTAAGTACTTAGAGGTTAAGGTCCTAGCTATCTCCCAGCCCGAATATGTCCCTTAAGCCCGCAATACCTAACTACTCCACCATCACGTGATGGGGGTGAAAAGGGGATCCACATTGTCTATCCCAGATCAATTGAGTTGGGGGTGATCCCTACATTAGTGAAAACTGGTGCAAACTGCCTTGCTCTAGTTCAAAACACGCTGGGTCTCCTTTGCCCGCCATGTTTACATGCCCCCATAGTCAAATGAAAGGAGAAAAGGCGCCAAAGGATAAATGACACACTGGCTGATACATGAGGGAGGTATAGATTCTTAAGTATTTATATATATATATATATATATATATATATATATATATATATATATATATATATATATATATATATATATATATATATATATATATATATATATATATATATATACATATACATATATATATATATATATATATATATATATATATATATATATATATATATATATATATATATATATATATATTCATATATATATATATATATATATCTTCTTCTTCTTCTTCTTTTAACGTGCTTTTATTCCCATTTTTGTATGGGGTAAGCACGATGCCTTCTTTGAAGGACTTTTGATTTGGCTTTGGGTAGACCTGTGGTCTCGATCGGCTGCCCTGCCTGACATCGCTTAGACCCCGGTACGTATCTTTCATGTATCATACCCGACCCAACGCCCTTTCTTCCTAGCAGCGAGAAGTTATTGCGCGGGTATGGCGAGAGTTCGAGACGTGTGAGATGTTTGTTATGTTTTTAGAAGGTGTTGTAGTGGCTTTGTTTTGTGTGTTTTTTAGTCTGTAACATCCATTTGCTTTTTAAGCAAACCTATCCGTTGATTACATATATAATCCCGGGATGTCTACACGGATAGCAAAGTGTCTGCCTCTCTGATCAGCCGGCTGCGGGTTTTGAACCCGCGCCACAGACCTCTATGAAGTCCGAAGCTGCTGCTGTAACCGACTGAGCCATCGAGGCTCTTACACACATATATATATATATATATATATATATATATATATATATATATATATATATATATATATATATATATATATATATATATATATATATATATATATATATATATATATATATATATATATCATATATATATATATATATATAAACGTCCTTTAATATATATAATATATTATATATATATATATAATAATATATTTTCATATATATATTATATATATATATTTTTATAGTTGATAATAAGTTCGTCATCAATGGGCTCGAACCAGCGACGGACAAGAACCTCAGGAAATAATATATTTTTCATATAACCGAAGGAATTTTTAGTTGATAATAAGCCGTGTGGGTTCGAACCAGCCACTGACAAGAACCTGGAGTTCTTGTCCGTCGCTGGCCGTGTGAGTTGGCCCACTAATCTGAGTTCTTGTCCGTCGGGACGACGAACTCATTATCAACTAAAATTCCCCTTCGGTAACATATGAAAATATATTATTTCGAGTAGAGCGAATTGATATCAAAGGACGTTTAGTAGCTACTGATTGTATATGAATCACGGTGATGTGATAAAAAGTCATATATATATATATATATATATATATATATATATATATATATATATATATATATATATATATATATATATATATATATATATATATATATATATATATATATTATAATAAATATAAGGAGCCCATGAAAATGCCAAAATGTGAAAAATAAAGGCTATGTTTCAGAGACCAAACTGTCTCTCTCCTTAGGCAAATAGTGAATGAGAAAAAGTTACAGAAAAAGCAATATTTTTACCAGAAGGTCCATAGGTCACCTGTTACATCACTCCAGTTGACAATTTCTCTTTAATCTTCTTAATCTCTGGTTGGAGGAAAATTTTATCTATAATATCTGAATCCCAGGCGCCTCTTGAGAGATTCATTGTATTTCTTTGTTTAATCAAGGCTGATTCCACCATCTGGCTTTTGAACTGACAACTGCTGCTATAAATCATAAGAGATATATTCCAGTTTATTCTGTGTTTATGGTTATTTATGTGGTTAAAAATAGCTGAGTTCTTTTGTCACTACCTAACTGAATGTTTATGCTGTATTAATCTCTTGGGGAACGATTTGCCTGTAAAGCCGATATAAGATTGGTCACAATCGAGGCAAGGGATTTCGTAAACTCCTACGTCTTTAGGGATTGGCTTTTGTTGGACGTTAATCAGGAATTTGGCTAAGGTATTTGGGTAGGTAAAAGCTTTCACCTACCCAAATACCTTAGCCAAACAAAGAAATACAATGAATCTCTCAAGAGGCGCCTGGGATTCAGATATTATAGATGAAATCTTCCTCCAACTAGTGATTAACTAGATTAAAGAGAAATTGTCAACAATTTGCCTGAGGATAGAGACAGTTTGGTCACGGAAATATAGCCTTTGTTTTCCTCATTTTGGCATTTTTACAGGCTTCTTATATTCGATGGACTTCTGTTTTAACAGCAAATATTTCACAGTCATATATATATATATATATATATATATATACGAGAATATATATATATATATATATATATATATATATATATATATATATATATATATATATATATATATATATATATATATATATATATATATATATATATATATATATATATATATATATATATATATATACATATATATATATATATATATATATATATATATATATATATATATATGTATGTATACTGTACACACACACACACACACACACACACAAACATATATATATGTATATATATATATATATATATATATATATATATATATATATATATATATATATATATATATATATATATATATGATTATTGTGTATATATATATATATATATATATATATATATATATATATATATATATATATATATATATATATATATATATATATATATGATTATTGTGTGATATATATATATATATATATATATATATATATATATATATATATATATATATATATATATATATATATATATATATATATATATATATATATATATATATATATATATATATATATATATATATACTGGTATGTACATGATAATGGCTTGTGGAGAAATGGTGGCACAGCGACATGCAATACCAAGGCCTAAAGAACACTAGGTCTGCTCACGACGAGGTAAATTCTGGTATGGCTGAGGTAATGGCGGCTTAACCTTCTGAGGGGTAAATACGGTGACGTCAGACCGATTCAGCATTCTGTAGCTAGCCATATAGAACGGTCATTATCACTTTCTAAATATATTTATTAAAATTATTAGTTTCTCACAGAATATGGATTTAATCACCAATATTGACATCTTAGGTGTTTCCACACATTTTCATATAAAAAATTATGTAATGATAAAAAAAAAATAATGTAGAAAAACACATAAAAAAAATTTATTTCACTATTGTATACAACCAATTTCTGAAGATAAATCACGGGTCTATAATGTGTCCTATGAACAATGCATATGCACTTTTTCACGAAGATACATTGCTTAAAAATAACAATGTATTGAGATGCATTACTTAGAAATTATTCTGGTGTTAAGAGTAAACACTTGTTTAAAAAAGAAATACAAACCCCTTAACACACATAAGCTTGAACTTGATACATTCTTATACAGCTTCTGTACTTTATTCAGTATCTTTTTATAAGAAATTATTTCCCTTTTTAATATTCTCATCCTAAAGAATGTTCGATAACGAATGAAATATGTGACTATATCAGTAGTGAAATTGGTAAAATTTGAAATTTCTACAGCTAACTTTTTGACAGTTCCTTTTCCCGCTCTTTGTCCTTATTCACGAAGGTAGCATTTAAATATTTTTTCCATTGTTTTCAGTTGTTCATACAATTCTTTAGTGGGTTTCATTAAGTCTTTATCACCTATGCTTATTCGTGACCATGAGTTATCTTCTAATGGCACATATGACCCAAGATATGGATATTCTGGAAAATTATGGTCAACAAATCCACAGAAGAATTCTAAACCTTCATTTTCTATTGTTTTCTGGAGTTGTTCATCGTCAGTCTCTTGCAAACTTTCAGTGAAGGTCTGGTAAACAAAACATTATAGCCGAAAGACTTAGTTCACGCTGTAGTGACTCATCGTCATTGCAACAGGAAGAAGTTTGCATGTCAAGCAAGAATGCAATGTGACAGCTTTTGCTCTTGTCGTCTACTATATATTTTGATCCCATGAGAGAACTGTATTTCCCTAAAAAATTACACTAATTCTTTGCTTCACTGCAACTGTAGATGGGTGCTGACAGTAAGCTCCCATCTGTCGTAGTCAGGCAAAGAAATGTTTAAGTCCAACATGCTTTAGTCTATATGTTACCATATATGATATATGAAATTTGTCTTTTACAGTTGCTAGCAATTAGGGCAAAGACTGTGAGGAAATTACTAATCCTTTTTGAAATGGGTAAAGACGTTTACTTCTCAGAACCTTCATTGATTTTTCCATTTCTACCATGCGTTTAAGAATTTCGTCTTAGTTTGACATGTGCATTCCTGAATATTTTTATGTCATATGGCACTCAAGAACTGAGAACGTCAAAACCAGGAATCTGCAAGTGAAATGAGCTTACCCGTGGTTTCTCAGTCTCTATCTTGAAATGATCCCTTCTTTCTAAAATATCTGAGTGATTTTGCAGTTGTCTCTGAAATGAGTTGCACAGCTAATTCAACAGTCATGCGCTTAAGGCCATAGTTAATTTTATTGTATATGCTTTACTGGCAGCTTATGCGATGCTTTTAGATAGTTTTTACTTCTCATTATAAGTTCCTCTGCATTTCAAATTTTGACTTATCACTTTCAAATGTTGCTCTTTCTCGCTCCCAACTTATTTGCTCTTCTTCCCACTATACTTTTTCAGAGTTCCATTCTAATTTCATATCATTTAACTCCCCCAAAGCGCTTTCTAATTGGCGTAGCAAGTCTTCCTCGTTGGAAGATGGTATCTCTTGCCCATAATCTTCAAGAATTTCTGCAACTAGACGTTTCTGTCCACGTTTTATTACCCGTTTCTCTCTGTTACTTGATAGACACCGATCTGTGCAAATGATACAATTTGGATTATGAATAACCTAAATCATATTTTTTTATCTTTAAGGCAATATGGCTTGATAGCTTTAATATCTGATTTCCAATACTAATCATTTACCAAATTTACATTCAATTTTGAGGCTTACCTTATGAGAAAGGTAATAAGAGCGTTGTAATCGAACATTATTTTAATCGTCGCAGGTTTTTTTGGCATTGGTTCTCCATGCAATTCATACTTCAGATTCCTCTCAAATGTATCTTCTTCAAAATCCACTTCACATGATTGCCATATAGGAGTTAAAGAGGTCCTTCCTTTTACACAAATGTACCAACGTTTTTCTCGTTTCCACGTGTTTTGGAAAGTTGTAAAACGTTACTTCTTTTTTCGTTTCACCTTTATTGGAAGAACACCTGTAAAATAGCACAATAACCAGGCATTTTCTGTATAGGTACGGATACCGTAAGAAATAAAACCGAATATCCTCCAGTGGACATTTCCAGTTTACCAGTTTATAACGGGTACACGGAAGAGCTTCGCACTGATCACCAGCTTTATAAACAAATGCAGACCCTGCCATAAACAACGGATATAAATTACGGCTCAGGACTGTCTGACGTCATAATCCGACCCCATGTTTACCTGCGCAAAAAAGGACACGTGTTGGTTCGCTGGTGGATTGATCTGGTATTCTTTAGACCTTGTGTGATAGCGTTGCGTTATTTCTAATACGTCCCTAGAATTCCATATTTCCTTTACTACATTTGTTTTCAAGAGGTACATATTTTTAATAAGGTAACTTAATGCTGTTGTATAATGCATTTCCTATTGATGCTGCATGAATTATTAGAAGATATAAGCAGGACTTTCAAAGTGAACACGAAAACCCAATCTTATTTCCGTAATGAAGTGACAAACGAATTCATTGACGCTCCTTAACTGTCATTTCATCAGCTACGATCTTTGACCCTATTAAAGAGTCAGTGACATGCAGCAGTCACCTGCAGATGATTACTGTTATGAATAAAGACAAATGCAGGCGGTAATTCGGTCAAGGTTTCATTTTGCGCTCAACGAAATTAAAAAGGTAAGGTAACAGGCACATCAATCTATTTCTCATAAACATATCTTCTCGATATAAATTTAAAGATAAAGCAACCGGCGACACAGAAGTAAACAAAGTATATTCTACAAACAAGCAAAGAAACAAATGTAACAAAGACGACCACACAAGCAAAAGTGAAAACTCAGTGGACTATGAACGGAGATAATGACCTCAAGCCAAAAGGAAGCAAGAAAAAGAAAAAGTCTTATAAAAAAGAAAATCTTGAAGACACTAACGATCTAAAGTTTTCTGAAGGGAGTCTTTGGCTAAGAGGAGAGCTAATCCAATATAAGATGAGGCTCCTGGTAATAACGCTTGATTACCCGATGATGAAGATGAGAAACCGCATGCTGGAACGGAATTGCCCTGATTATGGAAATGAGTTAGATGGTCTTAAAGGTAGATTACTCTAAACACCGATGGCGTGATCTTGCATATTGAGATGTGGTCTCCTTTTTGCCACTAGAGAAAAATTGAGGACGAAAAGAAATTTATAAAGTAACAGAGTAAATATTCTGTGGGGATTTTTTTTACATTTCGTTTTTTGCAAAATAAAAATAAAAAACTGTAGTGTCGATATAAAGATAAGCCTTGTTCACAAATAATAAAATAGGGTAAAGGATTTTTTTTTTCAAAGCGGTTAATGCATGGTTCACTGACAGCATTTTTTTTTTTTTTTACCCATACGACTCTTGAGGAGTTCTTATTTGCTCTTCATACCTTTTATAAATTGTGAAATATGAATGGATGATTAGTGCCTTTCAAAAGGAGCAAATACCTCATGCGCAGGAGGAAGACGAATGATATCAGATTTCCTTAAATAATCATTACACTGGGAAATCAATAAAGTGCTTCTAGACATTAAAATACGACAAAGATGACTCATGTACGAGGTGTGTTAGAAAAATATCCGACCCTTATTCACAAAAAATATTTGTATTCATATAAAACAATCTTACACTAATCTCCTTCAAAGTAGTCATTTTGGGCTGCCACACACTTTTCCAGCATTTTGCTACCGCCGAAAGTAGCGCTGGAGCGCCTCTTATCAGATGGCGAGCAGCTGGTCCGTCTCATTCTGCATGATGTCTTCTCTGGACTGAAATCTGGTTCCTTTGAGGAGCATTTTCAGCTTGCAGAAAAGCCAAAAGTTACACAGAGCCATGGCGGGAGAGTAGGGAGCCTGATGAAGCACAGGTGTGTTGTGTCTGGCCAGAAAACTGTATCAGATGTGAAGAATGGGCGGGTGCGTTCTCGTGATGGAGTTGCCAATTTCCTGCTGCCGACAGGTCCTACCATTTGCATCTCACGTCGTTACAGAGGCGACGCAGAACCTCTTGGTAGTACTCCTTGGTGATGGTTGTCCTGTGTGGTGCAAATTCGTGATGGACCACGCCACTTGAGTCAAAGAAGATGGTCAGCATGACTTTGACATTGCAGCGGACGTGCCTTGCTTTTTTTGGCCTCGGGAATGTTGGATGCTTCCATTGCGATGACTGAAACTTGGTTTCTGGGTCGTACCCATAACCCCATCACTCATCGCCACTGATTACTGTGTTGAGGAAGTTGGGTTCACTGTTCACAGTCTGCAGCATGTCCTGTGTCCAAATCCTGCGTCAAAATCCAATACTGATGCTCGCCTAGTTTGCAAGTTCTCTGATCGGGATTCGACGATCCTGCATCACCAGGCCACCTTTGCAGCAGTTGTACCACTCCTTTATCTATGTGGTGCCCATTGCTTGGTCCCCGAAGGCCTGTTGAATCTTGCGGATCGTTTCCACTTGGGAATCGCCAAGCTTCATATAAAATTTAATGCAGAAGCGTTGTTCGAATTTTTCTGCCATTTTGTAAAAAACGAGAATCTTACGGTGCTCACTTACACTTCCTTACTTATCTGCGGTCTGCCGGCGACTGACAGGCTTGACAGCTTCTGCGGGCAGAAAAAAAATTCAAGCATATGCATTAGGGTCGCCCACATATATGCACCCAACCACGCATCGTTAGCTTTATTCGTTTATGCACGAAAAATTATGGTCGGATATTTTTTTAACACACCTCGTATATGATATTATTAGCCTGTCTCTCTGCCTCTGCATATCAGTCAAGGTAATTCATTCAAAAAGTGGGGGATGCATTACTATTTATATCAAATCCGATCATAACCAGACTTTCCCGAGTTAATCTCATACAAATTTGGTTGGATTAAATGCAGTAGTTATTCCCAATTTCAGAATAAAGGCTGTTATATTAGGTTAAACCAGGCACAATATTTAATTTTTTAATACTCTTCTCATTTATAGGAAATTGTAGCAAATGTCTTCTTATTTAGGGGAACCTGCGCAAATGTCTTTTTGTCAACCTGCCAATCTGTTTGCCTACCTCTCTTGAACCAGAGAAAAATTAAAACTACTGCCGCGGTGTTTGTTACAGCGAATATAGTTACTCAGTTAAGAAAAAAAGCAATGAATTGGAACCATATGCTTTAAAGGTTATAATTTCATAATATAACCTTAAATGCACTACCCATTAAACTTTCCGTTTTTATAATGAATACTTCTGAAATGAGAGCGCTGTCTACATAGTGTAAGCATAGCAATTTAGACTTATAATGGAAAATGTTTCGTATTAAAGGTTCAAAGAAAAGCAACCATTTCTCTATACCAATAGAATATCGAAAAGTTTACGCTATATGTTAGTCAGATCGAAAATTTTTGGCACGATAACTATACCGACTAAGTTTTTCGATTGAATAGGACTGTAGGGGGACCTAGACAAATACAACTGTCGGAAAGATGTAGGGGGAGAAGCGGGAGGAAGATTGCGAGACATTCCAATTCAATGGTAAATTATTTCTTTCTTCTACTTTCTAAGTTTCCCAATTGTTAACAAAGCAAAGTAGAGCAAGCCTGATTATAAATAAACTAAGAGCATACTTAGCGTGAATAATTGCACAAAGTTCAAGTCACCTACCTTAGTTACGGGTGGAAAGCGAGGCATCTAGGCCAAAATAGGATGAAGTAACTATAGTTACTTCATCCATAAAACTTTTCAAAACCCCAAGAGGCAAAAATATCTAGTCAGTAATAAACTAAGAATGGAACTAGTCTCTTTTCTTTGGAATACTACAATATCCTACATAAGTTCTTGATCATAAATAGTGCTCTTCTCAAAGTGGTGTTGGATTATAATAAGAATAAAAATTTATTTTGGCCTTAATTTGCAAGCAGACTTGTTCACCTGGGGCTAAAATTACCACACCTTAAAAGCATATTTTTTTTTTACTGTTCGCAATTTGTGTGGAAGTTGGTATAAAACAAATGGGAAATGGTACAGCTATGCTCAGAATTGATGCTACATAACAGCATAGGATTTCGTTCAAAATTCACTGACTAGCAACCTAACATGCTGCATATTTATCTCTTTTGTCAATGCGAAAACATGATTATTTCATAAAATAAGGCTATTATATGTTTCATAAGAGTAAAATCTATCATATATTTCAGAATTGTAAGAAAATAGTACGTGTAGCAATTGTCAGAAAAACAGTTATGAGCCATTTTCAGAACTTTCATTTACTCATCGCTGATGCGTTTGACAAAAAAAAAAAAAGTCTACATCGAACCTAGGTTCAAATGTTAAAACAAAAAAATCGCAAAAAGTTATTCATAATGTTAATATTGCTTGCTTTGCAACCATAGCATTTTGAAATAGTCTTATTTTTATGCCTCAACGGTAAAAAATATAAATACATAAATACAAAAGTATTACTGTAGTTAAAACGCTTCCACTGATATCAGAGGGCGGGCGGGGCCTGTGTGACGTAATCTTTTCATTTGCGGCAGTATGAACCACCTGGAACATACATCTACAATGAATAACTACAATGAAACCGTTTTGAATTTTTTTTTATATTTATTGCAGGAATATTTGGATTATCTTAAAAATTAAATTATTTATGTTATATTTGGATTATCTTAAAAATTAAATTAATTATATTTATATACACTTTCTGGCATTTCAAGTTACCTTTTGAATTAATCAATCATACACCAAAAGCGAGCAGAAGGACTTTTAAGAAAATAACATTCTAAGCCAGTTAAAAAACGATACTAATAAATAATTCGATTAATAGCCATCACTTCCATATAATGTAAATCATCATCATCTTTTATTCTTCAAAGAACCGATAATCTCTCAAAATAAATTCTTTAGTAACCAAGATTACATCTCAGAAGGCTTAGATTATTTTTTTAGACCTATAAATCTTTTAACAACATACAGGCAGTTTAAACGTAGCCTAAAACTTCAAAATTAAAAAAATATTTTTGTAATTTAATATTCCCATTTTTTAATTTTTTTATGACTTGAGCTTATTAGATCTACTGTTATAATGTTGCAGAGGTGATTATGTTGACCAGTCCGTGGAGCAAGTTAAAAGCGCTGTCATTGACAGCACCCCTAACCTTATCACACCGTGCTATGAGCAAAGCAATGTAAAAAAAAAAAAAAAAAAATTAGTTCAAGTCACGCAGATTACGAATTATACCAATGTGGTGTGTGGGGCTGTGACGCTTGCAGTAATTGTCGCAGTATATGGGGTAACGAACAGCATTATTGGAACAGCTATTCTGACAACTTCAGGTGCAGTGCGTCAGGGTAGTTCCACATCCTGCTTGCTTTTTTATTTTGTACATGAATGACCTTATTAAGCTTCTTAAAGAAAACTGACCCTGATGACTTTTTGTCATGGTTGCATTTGCTAGTTTTGATGGATGATACAGTCCTTCTTGCCACAAGCAGAATAAACATTGTAAATAAAGTATCATTAATAAAACCTCTATATATATAAAATGGATGTAGGTGTGTGTGTGTGTGTATGTTCCAGATACACTCTGAAAAGCATCAAGCAATTTCGTGTATACATGACTTCTATCTCGAAAAAACACTGTGGGG
The DNA here is from genome assembly GCF_040412425.1 of Macrobrachium rosenbergii. Lineage (NCBI taxonomy): Eukaryota > Metazoa > Arthropoda > Malacostraca > Decapoda > Palaemonidae > Macrobrachium > Macrobrachium rosenbergii. The sequence goes on along the minus strand of NC_089781.1, from coordinate 66,087,988 downwards.
GTACACTCACCAAAGGGCACCAAAGGGGGTGATGGAAGGGCTTCCCTAAAACGGGGCTGGTTCTGCAAGTGCAATGGGGCAATTATTCAACTTAGTAACTTTACGAATTTATCACAATGGATGACTTGTGTGTGTGTATGTTCCAGATAGACTCTCATTAAGAAAAAACTTGGTATACATATGACTATCTCGAAAAAAACTGGGGGTAAGATATCACTAGCACCAAAGGGCACCAAAGGGGGTAGGGGTGGAAGGGCTTTCCTAAAACAGGGCTGGTTCTTCAATGCAATGGGGCTGGTTATTCCCGTAGACTTAGTAACTTTACGAATTTATCTTACATAATTTCGGAATACATAAGACTTACTATATGGAAAAGAATACTATGGGGGTAAGACATCAATGAAACCAAAGGGAGTTGGGATTGGGAAGGGGGTGACAGAGAGAGAATGAGAGGGAGAGGAAGTGAGAGAGAGAGAAAGAGAGAGTAGAGGGGGTGTTAGGGAGAAGAAAGAGGGAAAGAGATAGGGAGGGTTGGAGAGAGCAAGAGAGAGAGAAAGAGAGGGAGATAGAGTGAGAGAAAGAAAGATGGAAAGGAAGTGAGAGAGAGAGAGAGAGAGAGAGAGAGAGAGAGAGAGAGAGAGAGAGAGAGAGAGAGAGAGAGAGAGAGAGAGAGAGAAGGGGTTTTAGGGAGAAGAAAGAGGGAAAGAGACAGAGACAGAGGATGAGAGAGAGAGAGAGGAAAGAGAGAGAGAGACAGAAGAGAAAGTGAGAGAGAGAGAGAGAGAGAGAGAGAGAGAGAGAGAGAGAGAGAGAGAGAGAGAGAGTGAGAGTGAGAGGAAGTAAGAGAGAGGGTAGTGGGGTGTTATGGAGAAGAAAGAGGGAAAGAGTCAGGGAGGGTTGGAGAGAGAAAGAGAGAGAGAGACAGAAGAGAGAGAGAGAGAGAGAGAGAGAGAGAGAGAGAGAGAGAGAGAGAGAGAGAGAGAGGTGAGAGGGGAGAGTGAGAAGAGGAAGTAAGAGAGAGAGAGTGGGGTGTTATGGAGAAGAAAGAGGGAAAGAGTCAGGGAGGGTTGGAGAGAGAAAGAGAAAGAGAAAGAGAGGGAGAGAGAGTGAGAGAAAGAAAGATGGAAAGGAAGTGAGAGAGAGAGAGAGAGAATAGAAGGGGTGTTAGGGAGAAGAAAGAGGAAAAGAGACAAGGATGGTTAGAGAGAGAGAAAGAGAGAGAGAGTGGGAGGGAGAAGAAGTGAGAGAGAGAGTAGAGGGGTGATAGGGAGAAGAAAGAGGGAAAAAGTGTGAGAGAGAGAGAGAGAGAGAGAGAGAGAGAGAGAGAGAGAGAGAGAGAGAGAGAGAGAAAGGGGTGAGAGAAAGAAAGAGGAAGGAGAGGGGTGAGAGAGTGAGAGAGAGAGAGAGTGAGAGGGAGAGAGAGAGAGAGAGAGAGAGAGAGAGAGAGAGAGAGAGAGAGAGAGATTGTTTATTGGTTATCACTCAGACTTTTCCCGGGCAGTGCCAGGTTGTCAGCTAGTATTAAAATGATTATGGTATGAAAATTAATGCAGATAAAACTAAGTTTTTTTGCTATCTGGAAACAATTGAGGTTAAAGATCTTGTAGTGGAGCTGTGCACTCAGTACACATATTTGGGTTCAGTTTTTACTGCTGGTTGCTCCATGTCATCCTCATGCCCAGCCCAGGGTGGCACATGTTAAAAAATGTCTTTCGTTTTTAAGTAAAAACAATGGCATCACATTTGCTGTGAAAAAGAGAGTCTTTGATTCTGCTTTAATGTCTGTCATTTTGTACGAGTGTGAGTCTTGGCTGAGGCCGATAATAAAACTGTATAATTGGGCACTGGAAGTGCTACTTGGTGTTAGAAAAACTACTTGTAACGATTTATTTTATATTGAATCAGGGCATCCACCGTTGCCCCACTTAATTCGGAGTAAGCAAAGAAAGTTCTTTACTAAAATGTACTGCGAGCGATCTGTGATGTATGATGACCCTCTAATGTTAGTGATAAACACCGTGTTGAATGAAAGGTATAACACCCGAACATATCTCCATGGACTGATGAATGCAAGAGCAGATGATGCCAAAGTCGCCATGGAGACACTGCAGCATAACATCCCCCAACACGAGAGGATTGCATTTACCCGCTTCAGACTGTCATCTCACTCCCTGGAGGTGGAGGTGGGTAGGTGGGGCAGGAGGAGTCGCGGCCGTCTACCGATGGAGGAGCGTTTGTGTACTTGTGGTGCCATATAGACAGAGGCACATGAGGTAAGGTATTGACCAAGAACGCAAAATATCCGATGTAATTATAATCTTACAAGTATTGAGGCCATATTTTCGAACAATCTTGATAAGTCAGAACTGTGTAAAATAATACATATAATTCTGTCTTCGTATGTGTGAGAAAAGTACTGAGAATTGTTAAAGGGTGTCACACGTTCAGCATGTTCGATGTCATTATATTTTTTTTTTTTTAGAGTATATTTAGTTTTAAACTTTGGAAGGAAAATTGTTGTAGTTAAGATTCTGCTTAAATGGTTATAAGGTGCATTTACAGTTTTAATTGTAAAAATAAATGTGCTGAAAATATCATATAGCATGGTTTCAATTGATATAGTTTAGATTTGCTTTTTGATTCTAAAGATTTATATGTCCATTTTGATGCACTTTTGTTGAACCATATTCAAGAGCTTGTAATTTTAATTATATTATGTTGCGGTTAATAAAATTCTATCTATCTATCGTGATATCTATCTATAAAAGGGATCTTATTTATACAACCATAGGGAAGATAGTGTTAGCTGTGAATTCGCAAACTTGTCGACATGTATGACTTTGGAAACAAAAATAAAGTTTAATACTACTTGTCAACGTTACGTTAAGTCTGAGACTTTGAACAATACAAAAAGAATGACTTTGCGTCAGATCAAAGCATGGATGTACAAGGACACTTGCAGAAATGATCACAACGAACAACGAATTGACATTTACAAATGAAATTTTTATTGACATAAGAAGTTTGGATAAAAGTGCATATTAGTTAAATTTAACAAATTTTGTCTTTTGAAAGATGAAACTGTCAGAATGTATGAAATACGCCTTGAAAGGTTTAATGAATTACATGCAATAATCATTATATGTTGAGGGTAAAAATTCGAGTTTTCGGATGCGATCACCAAAATTATTATTATTATTATATTATATTGTAGTTTCAGATAGGAGAACATGTGATGTATGCCAGACGTATGATATTTTGTAATATTATGCACTCTTGTCCCTTTAAATCGGCTAAAGGGACAGGCAAATCCCAGACACGCCCCCTTCCTGTGAGTATACTCTACCCACTCACTGCGTTACTGCTATAATTTATACTATTATTTCCATTTTCACATTTTTTCCTGACATTGTACATAACTCCGGGCATTTACAAGCTGTAGGCTACAATATAGCCAGCCGACGTAAGGAAAACAGTAAAAAGACTGATGAAAATCTCGGGTGCTCTGTTCCTGTTACATCTAGTAGCGAAAGTGAATGGTCTGTTGTTCACCCACTTGGGGAGGAGAATTGTAAATTAACATCGACTGTTTTGCTATGTAAACACCTAATGAGTCCCGGTCACCAAGATGCGGCAAAGGCATCAGATTTCTCGCTAGATGAACCTGGTATATCAACATCAACAAAGCAGAAATTCCTCTATTTTCTCCTCGGAAGCATCCAAAGCTTTGTCAGGAGTCTTCTCTTTGGATATCTTAAAATCTGCAACACCATGCAGACTGCAAACTTCATAGCTGCACCCTTCAACTGAACACCGCCAATGCGCTTGCAAGCCGCCATTTACTGGTGAGGCCAGGTTAAGGCTGACTGCTCAATGTCCTCATGTCGGCCTTTTGCCATGACCTTGCAGGTCTGACCCCTGGACCTCTTCCAAAATCACATATACCTCTTCAGCTTGTCCTGGGAAGTCTTGATATCATAAAAGGTTGACCTTGCAGTGCCATACTCATTCTTGATACTTGCCAAAAACAAATTTGCCTCAATTCTCTTGAAGATTTCTAGTTTCTGTTGAATGGTCAACACCTTCCTCACCTTCTTAGGATTAGATGGGGCCCTAAAATAACATGCAGCAATAAACACACATCTAACAGCACCTGCGATACTGCAGGCACTGCGGCAAAGGCCACATGCTCGGGTTAATGCATGGCATATCGCAAATGCCCACGGTCAAACAAGTGACTAATCATGCATGACTGCACATAGTAGGAAAACTCTCTTTGTTACCGAGCGCATTAATACTTTCTGGATGTAGCCAATTAGAGCAAGATATAGTCATGACATATATGCCTATTAACCATTAAAGATAAAAAATCATAATGGTATATGTTTCCTCAAATAGCGAGAAAGCTTGCAAAAAAAACGTGCTTCCTCATCCCCATACTTTCAAAAATACACTATTAAACAGATGACATATCCATATCAGGCTAAAAATCGATAAACAGTGACGATTCATGACATGTTAAGTGACATCGTGAATTTAAGCCAGTAACAATCTCTCTATATACCTCTTTCGCTTTGTGCGTGTGTTCGTGTGCATGTGTTTCTTAGTGCAGTATCACATGTTACCCTTATTTTTGCGCTTTGCTTGATTTACGGTATAGCATTTCATTACAAGTTTAGTTGACTCTGGCGGCCACCAAGGCTTTGACTCCAGCTATTTTCGCATCGCTGGATTTATCCTCTCTCTCTCTCTCTCTCTCTCTCTCTCTCTCTCTCTCTCTCTCTCTCGCTTGATCGATAGGAAAAGCTAGGAAGTATTTATGAATCTAAATTTCCGCTCTCAAGACAAGAGAATAGTAATTCCCACACGGAATCTTCAATTTTAGGCCACATGGGCTTATCCCTAACAGTCCGCCATCTTTGATTTGTGAGATCCATTAGAAATTCCATTGTTATAAAATCCACACACACAGTGCTCATATATAAATCCCTTTCTTTCGTTCGCTAATTTTTATCCATACATCCATGCACCTCGCAGCATTTTTAGAAGTAATAAACCTTTAATTCTTCAACTGAGTAGGATATTCCTCGGCGAGCCAGTAGTATTCCTGTAAATTTATTTATTGACGAACATATCATCAAGAATTTCCTCTTTCATTCACTACTGCGGGAGCCCCTGAGCTTGGGAAAAGGGTAGGCTCAGGTAATAAAACCCAGACATGCGGTCAGGAGGAACACCTGCGCCCCCCCAACCCCGCCCCACCCCACCTCCACCCCCACCCCGCCCCGCCACACTCCTTGTTCATTGTCGGCAGATGTCATGAGAACAGAAGTGAACATTGCAGTACACATTCAAGCTAAGGTTTGTTTTGATAACAGAGAATAACAATTTCTTTCCTTCTCCATGCATAACCTCTCAGAAGTCCGGACTGCCCCATGTGTCGATTTTAGTATTCGATAGGATCAATGTACTGTTTTCATTACGCCACATTTAAAATTATTTGAGCAAGGAAAATTTCCTTTACACACCATAAGTGCATAACCCCAAGCCTTTTTTTTTTTTTTAGTTCTGCAGCGTCTCTCCGCAAAATAAAACATTCATAAAGGCTTACGTTAGCTTGGGCTAAATTTTCCGTTCATTAAGAACCGCTATGTCTTTTCAGACACCCTGAAATTTGCCTTATTCAGACATATTTTCAGACACCCTGAAATTTGAGTCTTATTTAGGCATACTAATCTTCGTTCATTCTGAACAATTGAGTGTTTTAGGCACCCTGAAATTTGTCTTATTCAGACATACTAATTTTTAACTGAGACTTTTATTGAGACTTTTCAGACACCCTGAAATTTGCCTTATTAAGACATATTTTCAGACACCCTGAAATCTGAGTCTTATTTAGACATAGTAATTTTCGTTCCCTCTGAACAATTGAGTATTTCAGACACCCTGAAATTTGTCTTATTCAGTCAATCTTTAACTAAGTCTTTTCAGACACTCTGAAATTTGTCTTATACAGACATACTAATTTTCGTTCATTCTGAACAACTGAGTCTTGCAGACACCCTGACATTTGTCTTATTCAGACATATTAATTTTAACCAAGTCTTTTCAGGCATCCTGAAATTTGTCTTATTCAGACATACTAATTTTCATTCATTCTGAACAATTGAGTCTTTCAGACACCCTGAAATTTGTCTTATTCAGACATGTTAATTTTCGTTCATTCTGGACAATTGAGTCTTTCAGACACCTGAAATTTAAGTCTTTTCAGACAACTGAGTCTTTCTGACAACTTGAGTCTATTCAGACACCCTGAATCTGTTCATTTCGAACAACCTTGAGTTTCATCAGACATACTGAACCTGTTCACTCGAACAGCCCTGAGTCTTTTCAGACATACTGATTTTCTAACGGATCTTGCCTGTATAAGCATTATCTCAAGATGTCTGCGACATCCAAAGCCCAGCAAAATAAGGACTTCAAGTTCTACATGTCCGCTGGAAGGGACATTAGACTGTCAGGACAAGCCCTGAGGGATTGGGTCCAAGAGAGAGTAGACGATGCCAAGGAGAAAAGAGAGGCAGAAAGACAGGCGAAGGAGAAAGAAAGAAAAGCCCAGGAGAAACAAGAAGAGGCAGAAAGGCAGGAGAAGGAGAAAGAAAGACAGGAGAGGGAGAAAGCTCATCAGCTTGCAATGGCAGCTCACGACAGGTGTAACACACCAACACCCTCATAAGAAAATGGGACAAAGCAGAACCTGAAGCCTGGCTTGACCATATTGAAAAGGTCCTGGCGACCTATCAGCCCTCTACCAAAGAAGTGTCTCTGATCCTGTGGTGGCACCTTGAAGGGAAAGGTGCCATTGCCTTCAGTGCTCACCCTCCTGAGGATCATGGAAACCTTGTCCTTGTCCACCAAGCCATTATAAAAGATTTTAAAATAACTCCCAACCACTGGAGGAGAAGGTGGGGAAATACACCAAAGGAATCAAAAAGACCCAGGCCTTAAAACGATGGCTAGGATCTCTGAAAGCTACTAGTGTGGAGGATGTCCTCAAACTCTTCAAGCTCGAAGACTTCTTATTTTATGCCTCGCCAGCTCTCACCACTCATCTATGTGATAAGGTACTTAAGACGGTGGTCGAGTGCTACCATTGGGCTGACATATAGGATATGCATCATCCCCATCTTAGTTCCCATGGACAAAATTATATCCCTCCTCACCTGCCTCAACCTACTCCCAGAAACCTCACAAGAATGAGCACCCCCATAAGAAACTGGTGTGTGGGTACTGTAAGAGAACAGGGCACCCCACTGAACAGTGCTGCTTGAAGGCTGAGAACACCCCAAGCCACACCTGGATTGTGGATGAAGGGTAAAGGGCCTGCTCCCTCTAATGGGAGAGTGCCAGGTAAAGATTATAGCCGGACTTACTGTCTCACTTGCAAATTCTATGGGCACTCTGCCCAATTGGCAAAACGTCCTAGTAATAATAAGTCAAGTACGCCTGCCCTTGCCTTGGCAGTCACTGACCCAACATCCTTAGGTCCTCCAGCCCAGGGTCCCATTTATGTGGCACTTCCCCGAAGTAGGTGCCCCACCAGCCAGGTCAAGGCATTTGAAGATTCTGGCGCACAAATGTCCCTCATAAGAGAAGACAAAGTTCCCCGTGGAGCTACCATTAGCAGACGTAAACTCGTCATGATTGAGGGCATCAATCACTTTAAGATGATGCTTCCTACAGTCAAGCTGAGGGTCACGAGACCTCACAGATCTGAAATCTGCAACCTCAGAGCAGCTAGATACATTCCTGGAGTCCAAATCCCCCAAAATCATTCATTAGGCACGAGTAAGCCTCAAACAGCTGCATTCTTTCCACTGTCAGTGCCACCTGAGTGCAATGTGCAGTGGCCCCCCTCCATCAAGATTGGTTCCAGATCCCATTCCGGTGTCACTTAGGTGCACTGAGCAGTGCTAAGTCCGTCCCGAACGAGGAGCAAATTCCAAATCAAATTTTAGTGCCTGACCCTGCCTTAGTGCCAGCACCAGAGCACGCCCCTGATCTCCATTCCGCAGATCCCAGTCAAGGTCCCCTCTCTTCTCCCGGCTTGACTCCGCTACCAGTGCTGGTAAGAGAGACAGATCTTCCCGACAAAAGCGGAAGCTCACCCAAAGGTACAGCCTCACAACCCGTGCCTGAGCTGGCCACTCTTACCTGTGAACCTCTCATGCCACCCCTGCTGCTTCCGCTCAATCTCAGTCCACCTCAGACACAACAGTGAGCAAGGATTCTGCCATGTCTCAACTGGCCGATGAACTCAAGGAACTGTGATAGATCGTGGTAGAGCTTGCAAAGAAGGCCCTTGCATCAGCCGTCAAAGAAGCCAACACAGGTGGCACTCAAATACCTCCCAAGACTCGGTTCCACCAATTTTCCCAACCGAGACAAACCATCAATGGTCCTTGGAGGAAATACCTCAGGAGTGTATAATTCCAGGCAGTGTGAAGAAAGCCCCCGAGCTCTCCTGTCACCTGTCAAAAACTGGCACAGTGCCATCCCTTTATCCTATGAAGACTTTGGCACCTCCATCCAGAAGAGGATGTCAGGGTCCTTCACCTATTTGTTTTCCTTATAACTATCCCTTATTCTTTTTATATACAGTATATGTACCATATCTCTTCTTTGATTTGCTCTGTGCTTGATGCATTTCTTTACAAGTTACAGTATAGTACTATACATATCCTATAATAAAATGTGGAAAGAGCATAAACGTAACAGACAAAATGAACAAGCTTTAATGAAGTCAAACCCCTGCCTACTCCTCTCCACGTATCCTACACTGCATTCCCACCCCACTACCAGCCAGGGAAACTTCTTCCCTGCTCCACCCACCTTCCAAAACAATCCTTTCTCTGGGTGAGTTTTCCTCAAAACAGCTTTGCTGGCCCCCCTTTCCCATGGCGTCTAGCCGTCTGACCTCCCCACCCTGGAAATTTCTTCAATCCTCCCATAACTTCCCGCCCCCTTTCTCACTATCTTTGTGAGTATAAGCAGTGTTACCAAAATCAGAGTTTTTTTTTATCTATGTATATTACATATCTTTCAGCACTGGTCCGGTTGTGTCAGATAATGTCAAGGCCTGGATAAAGGAGTTCCAGATAATTGAGAGATTACCATATATATATATATATATATATATATATATATATATATATATATATATATATATATATATATATATATATATATATATATATATATATATATATATATATATATGTGTGTGTGTGTGTGTGTGTGTGTGTGTATAAATATATTAGATGAAGTTAAAAAGCCCCATGAAAATGCAATGTAGACAAAACTTATATTTTGAATACTGCCATCATGGTAATTGATAAAAGTCGAAAGAAGGTGCAGAAGTATTTGTACGTAATATGCTAATATTGTAGAGTATATGAATAAATATAAAATTTCGCTTTTACTTTTAATTGTGTAAAAAACACAATGAAAGGCAAAATAAATATGTAATTATTTCGAGGTAGCTATCTGACTTGCACTAGCAAAACTATAAATTGAATTTGCTATTGTAAACATGTCGCTCTTTTCTTTTTATTAATTAATGTGTGAAGGTGTATAGCCATTATTGCAATTAGTAAGATTTCTGTAAAAATATCTCATTAAGATAAAGCTCAGGAATGTTATTCTCTCTCTCTCTCTCTCTCTCTCTCTCTCTCTCTCTCTCTCTCTCTCTCTCTCTCTCTCTCTCTCTCTCTCTCTCATCTCGGTGGAGATTTCTTCCCTCCAATCCCGAGAGAATATATCTCACAAAATGTCCACGTTGCCTCGAGGGGTTAGGGGAAAAGATGCCAGGAAATGTGACATCTTGCATCTTCTGTAGAAGATCTTTTCTCCAGAGTTCTTTCGTAACTCTGCTCGGATTCTTGAAAACACAGCCATTAGGCAATGGGGATTGTGTAGTTTCGAAACAATATGAGAACAACTTTTGTTAAAAATGGAGGCCGCCTAGTTACGTCTTCATTTCGGCATTGTGACATCTCTTGAGTATTTTTCTTTTCAATAAACACAGTAGGAAACTTTGAATTTGGGCAATTTTTGGTAAAATAGTAGCTACCTCTCAGAACAATAATTTAAGAAAACGTTTTATCTTATAATGACGTTCCTTTATTCGAAGTTTAATTTATTTATGGCCACTATTTCCTAAAAACTCTTCCATATTTTTTTAAATGTAATTTGCAATGTGTAATCAGGCTTTCAAATACTTTAGTTTAGGATCTCCTAAGTGATTTTAGTTTTCTGTAAAGGAAAACTATTTAGATGGTTAATTTTCTGTCGGTCTGCACTTTTTATGTCCGCCCTCAGATCTTAAAGACTACTGAGGCTAGAGGGCTGAAAATTGGTATGTAGATCATCCACCCTCCAAGCATCAAACGTACCAGATTCCAGCCCTCTAGCCTTAGTAGTTTTTATTTTATTTAAGGTTAAATTAGTCAGGTTCATGTGTCTGGCACCGTGGCTGAAAGTTTCATGGGCCGCGTCTGAGAGTTTCATGGGCCGTGGGTGAGAGTTTAATACAGGATTATACACCACAAAGAAAACTCGATTGCGTTGAAGAAACTTAGGCGCATTTTTTACTTTTTTTATTGTTGAATATAAAATTTTCAGCTGACCACCTATCTTATATACTGTAGATGTTTTACTTGATATAAAGTATAGAATATTTAATGTATTCATCACTTATTCTGTGAATATGTTGATAAGGTTTGAATTAGAAATAAGCTATCTCCTGAAAATTAAGAGGCCATATTTGATATGTGTTCATGGGCGGTCCTGCTCTAAGTCGGCATAAAGATCCAAGATAACAGAAAGAAGTTTGTTAGAGTTGCACTTAAATATTCTGGTTCAAACAACATGGGAAGATCTCACTTAACGAATAACCTATACTTATACGCGAAGAATTTTAGCTAAGTATATAACTGAAGTTGCAATAATTCCTTTAGTTTTTTATACATGTCCATATGTTAATTATTAGCATTCGTGTGTAATGAGAGATATTAGAAGGAAATGGATGCAATTAAGTTATCAAGAGAGGCAAAATTCATTGGTTTTGCTATGTATAATAAGACATATTAGCAGCACACCTTCATCATATACTCAAAGAAATAAGTTGAAATTGCAGAACCATGGTCTATACACAGGAGGTCAGCCAGCGTGCAGATATACCCTTCAAGGGTCGCGGTCACTGACGTCACGCAGGCCGAAGGTCCTGTTCATCTCAAGGTTAATATGTTCCTAACCTATACCAATCAAATTCAGGTCATTCAGCATCTGTATTCAGTCGTCACCTTGTTATGCAATGCTATTCTGAATAAATATATTCAAACTAGAGCCATCTTGGAGAGCTATTTAGTTTTTACATGCTTTTATTTAACTTGACGTCTGCGGCTGTTTGGGTCACAACTTGTAACTCAATTTTTTACCTGTTCCCTTCGTCCGATGCACTTGAAATTTTGCATGGTTTTCAAGTCCAGTGACAATACAACCTTACGTGATCAGTAGGTCAGCAGTGACCTTAAGTGACCCTACAGTGACCTCTCCAGTATCTCAGGATTTGTATGAAAATCTTCGGATTTTTCATACCTTCTTTGACTCAGTAGAATAAGTTAACTCTACGGATTTTTCAAACCTTCTTTGTCTCGACAGGGTATCACGTTCAATTTCGATAGCTACTATCATAAATCGGTTACAATTTCTGTCAAAACTAAAAATTCTAAAAAAAAAAAAAAAAAAAACCAATTTTATTAAAATGCACTAAAATTTAGCAAATAAGTTTTTGATACACACCAGGTTTTTTTTTTTATATTAATCATGTCTACAAAAATAAAATCGTGGGCGCCAAACATGGAAGGAAATGCTACAAGAAATACAAAAATATATTTCTTTTCTTGTGGCATTTCCTTCCATGTTTATGCCCACGCTTTTTTTTTTTTTTTTGTAGACATGATTAATTGTAAGAAAATCCTAGTGTGTCCCAAAAATCATTTTTTTTTTTAACTTATTAGTGCTTTTTAATAAAAGCGTATTAAAAAAATTTTTATTGGCTGCTTTAATTTAACATTTCCGAAAGATAAAATAGCAAGAGAAAACCAAAGATTGTTGAAAATGATGAAGTGAATGAAATTTTTTCCACGGCAAGAGAAATCATATGTACGTTCTATAAGATAATTAAAACATTTGTGCTTAGGTTTTATTATTATTATTATTATTATTATTATTATTATTATTATTATTATTATTATTATTATTATTATTAATAATAATAATAATAATAATAATAATAATAATAATAATAATAATAATAATAATAATAATAATAATAATAGTGTCACTGTGGTGATTAGTGGCTGGATGAATACTTCCAAGTACCTGACTGTCCTCCTCGTCGATTGGGTTGTACTGTATACCTGGCTGTCAGACGAAGCTCCTCTGTTGCAAAAGTTCCATTTACGTCGTTGTCGTTTATTCTTCCATTTATTTCCATCATTGCTAAGTTTTGCTATTTAACCCATAGCTGGACCCTACCCCATCGAGAATAGGTACTCATTTACAGCTGAGTAGACTAAGGAAATTATGGTGAAGATCCTTCCCAAAGGAATCAACGACGAGGAGAGTGGTCACCCATCCAACGACTGACCAGCCCCAATGTTGCTTAACCAGTCCATCGATGAGCTAAACCAATGAAGAATAGTAAGAGAAGGAGAACCAACCTAAGCATGGCATGGATTGACTACAAGAAAGCCTTCGACATGATACCGCACACGTGGCTAATAGAATGCCTGAAAATATATGGGGCAGAGGAAAGCACCATCAGCTTCCTTAAAAATACAATGAGCAACTGGAATACAGTACTTACAAGCTCTGGGATAAGACTAGCAGAGGTTAACATTAGGAGAGTGATATTTCAAGGAGACTCATTGTCCCCACTACTCTTCGTAGTAGCCATGATTCCCATGACAAAAGTACTGCAGGAGATGGATGCTGGGTACCAACTCAAGAAAAGAGGCAACAGAATTAACCGTCTGATGTTCATGGACAGCATCAAGTAAATGGTATGAGCATCAAGGAAATAAGTACCGTAATCCAGACTTTAAAGATTATATCTGGGGACATCAGGATGGAGTTTGGAATAGAAAAATGCGCATTGGTCAACATACAAAAAGGCAAAGTAACAAGGACTGAAGGGATAGAGGCTACCAGACGGGAATAGCATCAAACACATGGATGAGACAGGATACAAATACCTGGGAATAATAGAAGGAGAGGATATAAAACACCAAGAGATGAAGGACACGATCAGGAAAGAATATATCCAGAGATTAAGGCGATACTCAAGTCAAAACTCAACGACGGAAACATGACGAAAGCCATAAACACATGGGCAGTAATCAGATACAGCGAAGGAGTAGTGCAGTGGTCGGAGGCTGAACACCGCAGCATAGACCAGAAAACTAGAAAACACATGACAATACACAAAGCACTACACCCAAGAGCAAATACAGACAGATTATACATAACACGAAAGGAAGGTGGGAGAGGGCTACTAAGCATAGAGGACTGCGTCAACATCGAGAGCAGAGCACTGGGGCAATATCTGAAAACCAGTGAAGACGAGTGGCTAAGGAGTGCATGGGAAGAAAGACTGATAAAAGTAGACGAATAACCAGAAATATACAGAGACAAGAGAATAAAAAACAGAACAGAGGAATGGCACAACAAACCAATGCACGGACAGCACATGAGACAGACAAAAGAACTGACCAGCAACTCATGCAGAACAATGCGCTACTAGAAACAGAGCACATAGTGAGAAAAGTGATGGACTCCTAAGGAGGTAGGATGCAACCCGGAACCCCACACTATAAAAACAACCCAGTCGAACAGGATGACTGTGATAGGCAAAAAAAAAATAATAATAATAATAATAATAATAATAATAATAATAATAATAATAATAATAATATATTCTTGCTAGATTGTAGAGTACTTTCATGAATAAATCTTTCTTTTTTCATTCATATGCGCTTATGAGTGCTTTAAAAACGAATCAGCATATGCAAACAGTGATTGCTTGCATAGTGAATTTGTCTTTCGAATGTCTTCTCATGCCGAGCGTTTGCTGGTTCTGGAAGTTTGCATGCTAGTCATTTTTTAACGGCATGGATTGTAATTTTTGAAAAAGAAAGTCATAATATTGATAAAATAAATTAAAGTATAATTAGGAAGGGAAAAGAAGCAAACTCAAATGGTCCCGTTAAAGAGGAAGCGCCTTTAAAGAATATAAGAGGTTCATTAACAAGAATTATTCGATTAGATAACCACAAGCAGGACCAAACGCAAATGTATATAACCCTGATACTAAAGCGTTTGTAGAAATGGTCAATAGAGGAGGTTTATACATGACTTCTGATACAGTTTTTGTTGATGAACTGCAAATTTTAAACCGATTCATGGAGAAAGTTTGAGAAACGGAAAGCGATGTGTCCAAATTCTGGCCAAGGAACTGAAATGTGCTGTGGCAGATTTACCAAATGAAATGATGTATTTATTTCCTAAAATATCTATATTTTTCATAATGATATATTTGAACATGATTATCGTCGTGAACAGGAAAAAAAAAATTAACTTATAGAGACTTGGCTAAAAAGTGTTCTAATTAACTGAAAGTTAAATGTAATGGAAGGTTAGATAAAATTTATTTTTCAGTGAAAGATGGCTGTAATTATAAATACAAGCTACATTCTGAGAGAGAGAGAGAGAGAGAGAGAGAGAGAGAGAGAGAGAGAGAGAGAGAGAGAGAGAGAGAGAGAGAGAGAGAGAGAGAGAGAGAAGTGAATATCCATGACATATATATATATATATATATATATATATATATATATATATATATATATATATATATATATATATATATATATATATATATATATATATATATATATATATATATGTGTGTGTGTGTGTGTGTGTGTGTGTGTGTGTGTGTGTGTGTGTGTGTGTGTATACATGTGTGTGAATGTGTGTGTATGGGAGAGAGGGAAAGGATGGTGTATGCATTTGTATTATAATAATACGGTAAGTGGGGCAGCTTGAGTGATGTAGATGCACAATGACTCGTCTGTTGTCTGGCCCAACATCTTATACATACCTAGACCAGATCATGACTTTTCTTGTACGTTCGTTTAACGTAAGGTGCGTAATCTATGTTCATCGTTGCAAATAATCTAGTTTAATATTGAAATTTTGTGATTTGAATCTGGTGTCATCTTAATGGTTTCAGCGTTAATTAATGCTGTCTTTATTCACCCTAGAATTTCTTCTATTTGTGTCTTATAGTCTCAACCCTATGTAATATATACGAAGTACATTACTTGCAATTATATTCCGATATAGTTCTCTGCTAAGCCATACCTACAGTTCATTTTCCTGTAGGAACAGAAAAAAAAATTTTTAGAAAATATTTTTCTCGTATATACTGTCCTCTTCACGTTTCTTTAATAAATTTTTTAATACTTTTACTTTATTTACCTAAAAGTTTGATTTCAGTAACTTCTTTACGTCTTACGTTTACATATACCGATAAAAATTATTTTCACAATTATTAATCCTTAGAACTACGCCGTTAAATTCCATTTTTAATCTGCTGTAACACCTTTTCTGCTCGTATAAGTTAGGCTTGTAGGTATAGTCTGTTAAACGAATTTATTGCATTTGTATAATCTTTAACGAATATATACCTCTCACAGCAACCCCTCTAATATTTACACCTCACTTTCGTGTCTAAGATATAAAAAAAAAAAAAAAATCCTAGTGATGTACGCAGAAACAAATGGGAGCCATTTTTCATGCGTTTTGCTTTTAAAGATTGAAATATTGTGAATTTGTCGTTTGTCCATATTTTTTTGCTATATTGTGCTCGGATTATTAGGTGGACTTTTCCTTATTGATTCTTTTCTCATATGGATGATGCGAATGACATTTTTGGTGAAACTGTTATGTTAGTACAAAACTGTTAAATTTTGTACTAACTAAACTTGAGTGAGAGAGAGAGAGAGAGAGAGAGAGAGAGAGAGAGAGAGAGAGAGAGAGAGAGAGAGAGAGAGAGAGAGAAATTGTTTATCATACCAGGCTCTGGAAAAGTTAATTCAGTAGTATCCAGCAGAAACAGGTCGTTAGTTAAAAGTAAGCCTTAATTGGCGCACATTGCGTGTTTTCCACTGGCTGTGAAAAGAAATATTGAGTTTAAATCATTTTTTTTCATCAGGAATGACAGTTGCATAACTATAGCAGAAATGTAAATTTTATATACGAATGAAGACGTATTTAATAACAATGTATAACCTTGAATTAGATATATAAATGCAAATAAAAATCAGTAATTCTGTCTCTTGATAAAAAAAAAATATATCTGAAAAGAATATTAAAAATTCTTACGTTTGTTTAAGTCTTGCAGGAAGGGCATGATTTTAATACGCTTTTTTTTATTTTTGCTGAACAACTCCTCACTCTCAAACAATGGCGATATACAGCTAATGAGAAGAATATTGCTAGATTTTTTACAGAATATTACCATAAGCAACGTACGTACTTCAAAATTAATTAACAAAGTATGCGGACGAAAACCGATAATTTAACATTATATTTCCAGGTCTCCATGTTCTGAAGATAATACTCTTCTGGTCCTAGTTAATATCTATAGAAAACTCTATTATCACATTTACAGATAATTTCAGTTCGTGCAAGTATTCAACAACAAATTTGTGTCCCAGTTCACCAAAGGTTAGGGTACCGGAACTATAACAGGCCTCAGGAATGCAGTCTCGTATGCACAAGATGATTTAGATAAAGAAAGAA
This sequence comes from Macrobrachium rosenbergii, assembly GCF_040412425.1. Taxonomy (NCBI): domain Eukaryota; kingdom Metazoa; phylum Arthropoda; class Malacostraca; order Decapoda; family Palaemonidae; genus Macrobrachium; species Macrobrachium rosenbergii. The sequence goes on along the minus strand of NC_089781.1, from coordinate 66,071,059 downwards.
CATCACATTTCCTTGGAACAAAATCATTTATATTGCCTGGCATAGTTAAAATAAAATTTAATAGTAAAAGTCATTCAAAAAACTTAGTATCTACATAAAAAAATCAACAGATTTTGCTTCAATAGTAAATTTCAATCGAAAAAAGATTGAAATTATAATTACTTGACACAGAATGATAAAAAATTGTTCTAGAAAATAATTCTGCTTTTTCTAGATTTGATAAAAATTTTAATATTCATTAATTTTAGTATTAATACTCATAGACGAAGTTTAAGGATTATTAATAAGCAATACACGCAAAGGTAATTTTTTCTAATAATAATATAAATTCCCTTTACAGGGTGGGTTTTGAAAATTACATAAAAACTTTCACAGCTGAACAAAGGAAATTCTTCAACAAAAGAAAAAATTTGCACAAACTATCCAAATAAAACATGGTCGAGCATGATGTTAAATAAATGTCAACACAACATTATACAAAAACTTATGTAATCAAGCATCGTGAAATAGAATCAGCAGTACTATTTATAAGTATATCGCTATGATATGAAGAGGGAATAAAAGCACTTTAATGAAATACACAATCATTTAGGGGTAGATTTATTAATTACAATACAAAGGAATAATGTAGGCCGTCGAATACCTTGCTTGCCTATCAGTACATTAGAAATGACAGATTATAGGTTGTTACAAAATATCTCTATGTAAATAATAAAGATGGCCCAAGGGCCCCATCACCCAAATGTCAAATACGACCGGCACCGGCCATGACGTGGAGGGGAATATTTCGATAACTTCAGCATTATAAACACCGAAGTTTTGATAAATGTTATTCTGTTTGATGTGGAAATCGAAAAGGCTGAAATTGTACGCTGAAGAAAGATAAAACTCAAGTCTACTACGTGCTACTGCAGGATACGGACACGAATAAAGGAATAAAAAAAAACTATATTTGAAAGTTTTTTTTTAACTTAAGAAATAAACTTTTAGAAAAACAAGTTCGATCCTGACGTGAGTCAGAAATTTATTTCTGTTCCACACGTGATTGTGTGTTGATGATTTCTATCTTATTCACTCAGAAGGATAATTCAGATGAAATGTTGTCTATTGGGTCATTGCTGAGTCGGGAAGTTGAAGGGAAAACTCGCTGGTATGCAAGCAGTTAGCTTGCCCAGGTAATTCCTGGACTGGGTGCAGTTGCTCTCAGGTTCCAACTATCTTTTAGACTTGTATGGCCCAGTGGGTAACGCCCTTGCTTTCCACCTGAGAGACCTGGGTTCGATCCTAGACGTGAGTCAGAAATTTATTTCTGTTCCACACGTGATTGTGTGTTGATGATTTCTATATATATATATATATATATATATATATATATATATATATATATATATATATATATATATATATATATATATATATATATATATATATATATATATATATATAAGTTAGTTAGTTACTAATGTTCTCTGAAATTTCATATCTCGTCTCACAACTCCCTCCCACACGAATCAACAAACACACTTCTTCTCCATCTCTCTCTCTCTCTCTCTCTCTCTCTCTCTCTCTCTCTCTCTCTCTCTCTCTCTCTCTCTTCTCTCTCTTTCCGTCTTTCTCCTCCCTAATGCCCCCTCTGTTCTCTCTATCACTTCCCCTCCCTAATGCCCCCTCTACTCTCTCTCTCTCTCTCTCTTTCTCTCTTTGATGTCTTACCCCAACAGTATTCTTTTCCAGAATAGTAAGCCATATCTTCTTCTTCTTCCCAGCTTGTTTCCCATTTTTATATGGGGTCGCCGTGATGCCTTCTTTTGAAGGACTTTGATTTGGCTTTGGGGTAGACTTTGTAGTCCCGATCGGCTGCCCTGCCTGACATCGCTTAGACCACGGTATTGTGGACATGTATTGTACCAGTTCACCAGCGCTCTTTCTCCCAGCAGCGAGGGGTTGTTGCACGGTGA